>NW_024039005.1:370000-970000 GCF_016077235.1 Cyprinodon tularosa | reverse complement strand
GCAGAGCGCTATGATCACTCCTCTGAAACAGTTTATTAACGCCTAAATTAACTTCAAATGTAGAAACCTGCCGGCAGAATATGTTGGCTTTTATTATCCTGCTGCCTGCAGTTTGTAGCACAGACCTGAAAAACGCTAACATCTACTTCCAGCCGCCACCAACAGGAGGGGAAAACCCTGGAGAGGCAAGCGGGCCTGAGGCAGCTGCTGCTGGGGATTCCCAGTGACAGCGCAGCGCCGGTATGTGGGGGTCTGAGCGGCTCCCACAGAGAAATAATCTTTGAAGGCAGGATGGTAATCTGGATGAACTGACTGCACAGACCATGTTTTCAGGAGGACTTTCTCACTTCAACATAGATTCTAACTACTTTCTACCCGCTGATCACAGCTAATATAGCAAAGCTGCTCTCTGGCATCGAACACAGGAGCAGCAGAAGCATCTGGACTCACTTTACTGGACATTTAAATCTTAATGTTCACAAGCATTAGAAATGAAGCAGTAGAGGCTTTTTTGATGCTCATAGCAGATGTGGTCTGAATATAGCGTTACATTTGAACATTTAAAGGGGAATGCCGTTTTTTTTTTACATCGGTCCCTTGATTTTACGTTATTCCATCATGTTCTACTCACCCATATGAGTGTTGTGTCATTTGGAGCTGTTCTGAAGATATTTGGTTTTGTTATATCCAAGTCTTCCTATGGCCAACGAGTTGAAGACACATACTAAACTGTTAATAATTTATTATTTATGGTTTGTGCCTTCAACTTGTTGTTCATAGAAAGACGTTACTTGGACATAACAAAACCAAATATCTTCAGAACGGCTCCAAATGACGCAGAACTAATATGGATGAGTAGAACATGATGTAATAACTTAAAATCACGGGCCCAATGTAAAAAAGACAGTGTTCCCCTTTAACATGACTATATTAGTATATGACTATACTATATGACCATATTGCCCGACATGCTATTTGACATTACCTTCGACTGTATTTAGGGTGTTTAAGCAAAGCAAAGCCTACCTGGTGCAACCTTTGAATGACTGGTTGCATCCTTGATTGTCTGTCACGGTTTAGTGGAGATTTTTGAGGACCCAATTGCAGAGCTCAGGAAGCAGAGGTGAGTCTTGTAGTTTAATGATTAAACTAAGTCAAAAATACAAAAAAAAACAAAAACAAAAAAAACGTTAGGGGATACTCAAACAACAACAAACCAGCACTGAGTGACTGCAGAGGTGGAGTATATAAGGGAAACAGAACAAAGGATAAACTAATGAGCTGAATATGGAGCAGGTGTGAGTGGAACTACCTAAAAGGAAGCCAAGGGGAAAGGAAACAAGCACATGGGGGCAATAGAGAGTAACTAAACCCTGACAGGAACCAACTAAAAAGAGAGGGCAGAGATAAAAAAACAACCTGATTTTCAAACATGTCAAATATTCTTGAGAAACAACAGTCACTGAAAGTAGGATTTAGAGGTCAATTTCGATCCCTGTTTTGAAATTCCACTGCACTTTATTTACAGTTGTGGTAAATCCTTTTGTAAATTCCTATTTGGTGTGGTCCTGGTCTTAGTTGGTGCCAATCGGCTCTCCTGAACATTCACATATTATGATGCCTTTGTAAATTTCATTTATTGGAGTCATATAACCACATTTCCTTACAGTAGACAAAGAAGACAATAAAAAAAAAACTTAAACTCATCGACAACCAAAGCACGTACAACTTTTCCCCATAGGAGGCCTGAATTTATGCATGGTTGCTACGAAGCATCTTCCTGCAGAGAGCTTTATTTCTTAAACTGCAAAGGTATAAAATGATGGATTAAATGACACCTGCTGTAAACCAGTTCTGCACGATCAGAGGCAGATAGCATAAGGAAGACCACATGATAAAGGCTTGCACTCTGCACCCCAGAGAGATCGTCTGTTACTTTCATGTTGCATGCACCAGAACTTCTCGACCCAAATGTGATGAAATCTGAGAATCTAATCAATACATAATGAAGGGTGAATCTCGCTTTAGCCATTAGGTGAATTGTGGGTTTCTCTAAGCTCCAGTGAAGTCCCAGGGGCTGATCCTCAGGACAGTGTGACCTTGTGTAGGGAAGACTCACAGCAGTGGTTGAGCTGAAGGAGATGCCCAGACTAAAATTAGTAAGAGGGATTACAAAAATGCCCCATTTCTTACTTTTGCTCTAGCTGTTGCAGGCTCTGTTTAACTCTGCATATAGGACACTCATCAAAATGCAGTGACCTTGAAATTTTGCAAAAGTGGAGATAGAACAAGGTCTTATAGTTCATCCCCTATTAGAGCAAAAACAGAAATCACCCTGAGCTCCAAATATATCAGATGTTATATCAAAAACGATAGATTAAGCTGAATTGCGTGATGCTGAGAATGGTTGCCAAGGCATCAAAGCTTGATTACACTGAATGTGTTCCAGTGCTCATCCTCCTCTCCGTTCTTTCTAACCCTCACAGTGGATTGCTCTGGCATCACTCTTCTTCATTCTTGTGTCCATCACCACCTTCTGTCTGGAGACCCACGAAGCCTTCAACCCCATTGTGAATCGAACTGAGACGGAGCTAGTGGACAACGAAACCATAGTGAGCACGTACCAGGAGACCGAGACGGCAGCCTACCTCACCTACATCGAGGGCGTCTGCGTGGTTTGGTTCACTTTTGAATTTCTGATGCGAATAACTTTCTGTCCAAACAAATTTGACTTCATTCGGAACGCGCTCAACATCATCGATTTTGTTGCCATCCTGCCCTTCTACCTGGAGGTGAGCCTCAGTGGACTCTCCTCCAAGGCAGCGAAAGACGTGCTGGGATTCCTGAGAGTGGTCCGCTTTGTGCGGATCCTCCGTATCTTCAAGCTAACCCGTCACTTTGTGGGGTTGCGAGTGTTAGGTCACACTCTGAGGGCCAGCACCAACGAATTCCTCCTACTCATCATCTTCCTGGCTCTGGGCGTCCTCATCTTTGCCACTATGATCTACTACGCAGAACGCATTGGAGCTGACCCCAACGACCCAAGAGCCAGTGAGCATACACAGTTCAAGAACATCCCGATCGGATTCTGGTGGGCGGTGGTGACGATGACGACCCTCGGCTATGGCGATATGTACCCTCAGACGACCTTTGGTATGCTGGTGGGAGCTCTGTGTGCCCTGGCAGGCGTGCTGACCATCGCCATGCCCGTACCCGTAATTGTCAACAATTTTGGAATGTACTACTCCCTGGCAATGGCTAAACAGAAACTACCAAAGAAAAAAAACAGACATATCCCCAGAGCACCCCAACCAGGCTCTCCCAACTACTGCAAGTCCAGCATCAGCTCCCAGCATCCAAGTCCTATACCCCATGACGATGTGTTTGAGATCAAATTTCAAGGTAAGAAGGAAGTCGAACATAAATTGTGATGTTTCGTTGTTCAAGTTTATTTTGCCGACAGAAAAAGCCAAATCCATCTTCAGCAGTTTCTCTGTCTGATCCCGTACTTTAATCAGCTTCTGACTCAGACTTCACGTAAAAAAAAAAGCAATTCTGAAATTAATCAATGAAGTAAAGCATGAAATAAAAAGCACATTTGACTTCTGATAAAAGACAAAAGAGACCCTGAGTATTCCTGCTATTGATTTTGCCCTTTCTAATGCAGTGACTCATTCCTTGGGTCTCCAAAGACTCAGATGATGTAGTTGCAATATTAAGTACAACCATTAGTAGATGCTGGAACAACTAAATGCTCCTCTGGCGATGTCAGTACTGAGATACATTGCATTATACATTGAGGTGTATTACATCAGGAAAACATCCTTTAACAGCTGTTGTGCTTTACAAAACCTCTCCAACAACATTTCGTCATGTTATTCCAACAACTTTCAGTGTATTTTAATTAAGAACAACCGGCATCACAAAGATAAAAACAGTACTCCAAGCTTAGTGATGTCTAAAAAGTATTCATGTATGAGAAAACTGCAAAACTACCAAGATGTGATCAACTACCTAAACTGAAAGGCTGAGAAGAGGAGGTCCTGTTTGCAGTTTTCCAAGGACTTTAAAGAGAAAACAATAAATATGTGAAAGAAGGTGTTATGATCAGAGGACATAAGAGAATTTTGTAATGTGAAAGTGTTCTTTTTTGAATGAAAAATTGATTTTTTTATATTCTGTACAACTGTTAATATGCTGAAACTTGGTGGGAGTGAAGTGCTGGGGACTGGGAGTGGCTCAAAGAGAAGTACAAGGTTATCCTGAATTAAAACGTTAGATATGCTTATCCCAAGCGGGGTGGTGAAGGGTGCTGGTGCCTATGTCTAGCTGTCTACGGGTGAGACCCTGGACAGGTCTCCAGTCCATCGCAGGGAAACACAGTGACCAACAGGACATACAACCATTCACACTCACACCTAAGGAGGATTTAGAGAATTAACCTAACACTGATGTTTCTGGACTGTGGGAGTACCCGGAGAGAACCCACGCATGCGCAGGGAGAACATGCAAACTCCATGTAGAAAGAGAAATCGAACCCGGAACCTTCTTGCTGCAAGGCAGCAGTGCTACCCACTGCGTCACTGAGCAGCCCAAATGCAAAATCCTTAACAGCGTAATGCTTGTTAACCTTAAAACAAGGCAGTAACCAAAAGAATAACAGCCAACGTCTCAATGGAATCAGTTGGGATCAAATTTATTCAGGTTTTACAATCATCCAGTTCATGCTACACTTTTTAGATTTTAAATCTTAACCCTTTATAAGGTATTCAGTGAAACACTATGAAAATCTAAATTTCAAGCCAATAGTGTTATTGGAATCCAGGACAAGGACTTATAACCTTCGTAATGTTCAAAATGTATGGATATTTTGATGGAAAAATAAATGTCAATGTAACAACAAGAAACTAGCCTTGTGAGACCATCCTGATCTCGCGAGCTTTCAAGATTTCACTCGCTAATCAGTCTGGAGACTCTCCGTTGGATAAAATTTGGAGCCGTTCACCATACGATCGTCCAATCAGCGTTGGCTTTGAGGGGGGTTGAGGTGTGACGCAACGAGAAGCGCGACAGTTCAGTCTAAAGAACATGGCGGCTTCAGCCGATGAAACTAGCGTTAGCGTGGCTATCAAGCAAGTTTTATCGGAATTACAGAGTATTTCTTCACTGAAAGAAGAGCAAAACACTGCTCTGGAGGCTTTTCTCAGAGGAAAAGATGTTTTTGCTCTTCTCCCGACTGGTTTCGGCAAGAGTAGCCTGGCTTGTGGTTGTGTTTTCGCTGTCGCTCTGTTAGTACGTCATATGTTTCGTTGATCTGATTGGTTTATTTGGCCCGTCTATCACCAACATAGGCCAATCAGCTAACCAGTATTTTCGCCCCTTCCCAAAATTACTTCAACGGAAGGTTTCCAGATGGATATGCGGAGCAAATCCATCTGGCGGAGTCAGGTTAACAAGAAACACCAACTTGCCCGAATATATTAACAAAAATAACAAAAGTGCTTCTATAATAAATGAATCTGATCTGTTAAAGGATAAGTCCTACGATAATGTTGAGTGGCTCATGGTAAAAACAATGTTGTCTTTCAACGTAGGTCAAAAGGTTGAACCAGAAAATTGATGTTTTTTTTATTTCATCTTGTTTATTATTCCAAGATTCAAAGCTGAACGGTGAAGCGGCTAACGCAGCACTGGCTAATGAAGACTGCCCGCACATAGACCAGGCCATATCTCCCGAGGAAATCTTCAGCCCCAGCGAGCGAGAGCGGCCCTGCTTCTTGGTCACGACGGCTGAACACCCCAACCACACGGGGGGCAGAGTAAGGAGGGGTACGTACAGTAACAGCCAATCACAGGCCCCCCCGAAACACTGACACCCTGTAGGCCGTAGACATGACATTGCTTTTTTTTGCATCAGTTTTTTTCCACAAACACACACATGCAACAAACCCAATCACTCACTTCTTCAACCATCCTGCTGGAGATTCTACACACCCACCAAAGCACACAAGCACAATCCCCACAACTGTTCAAGCTAACCCACAGTTACATAAGATCTATTTTTTATACCATGCATATTGTAATACCCCTATTTATTTACAAGTAAGAAAGCTATTTTTGAGATTTATATTATCTTACATGCCTAGGACGGTATTTTTTCGTGCTACATGTGTATCATGTATGTTTATGTGTTTTGATAAACACGTGTAAGATTCCGACTTACAAAAATATTCCTGTTGACCATAACGGTGCATGAAGTGTCTTGCTGATGGGTGCTATCAGTATGGTGAAGGAGCACAACACAGAGAAGGAAAGAATTTCCATCATTATTACACCTTAAAATGGCTTTAAATCTTATCTTACTTAAAAAAACTAAACAATTAAAGTTCAAAACATTCCTCTTGTTGGTGGTGCACGGTTGTGTGCAGCAATTCTGCCTGAGGCCGACTGTAGACTTCCTGCCCACAGTGCCTACTGTTGTTACAGTGTTCTACTCCAACCATTCCAGTACCACCCTGTGCATGCCGGTGTACTCCTGATGCACTCAATGCATGGAGAATAATAATATGTTTCAAGTCTGTGTTGACCTGTTTCTTTGGAGACAAAAACAAGAAAGCAACAGGTGCAGTGTAAGCAGTGAGAAATGCAAAAACCAAGTAAAAAAAAAAAAAGAAAACCTTCTGTCATGGATCCCGTGCTGCAGTGTACTCAGAACGTTCTCTGTTTTCCAACTGAAGGTTATGAAAAGCCTTGGAGCCTTAACAGCATGTCTGGCATGAGCGGGGATGCCTCTGGAGTGTCCTCAGTGTCCGCCCTACCCTGCAGCCCACCCTGTCTAATGCAGCACTCACATTCTCCCATCCCATCCATTATGTAGCATGGTTGAGTAGCAGACACAATGCCATTGGAAGGCCAGTCCACAATCCTCCTTCTTATCTCTTCTGTCAGACTTTGCTTTGACACTTGCCGTTGCTCCTGCTTTTCTTTTCTTCTCATTGTTGTTTTTTCTTTTCCCTGGAACAATGTACCTTAACTGTGCTTAAAACTTAAGCTTCCCAAGTGATCTACTTGGGTGTGTCATCATATTCTAGATTAGACAACATTGGCAGATGCCACTCTGCATGGGTCACTCATCTGCAGACAAAGCACCGTTCTACTGCAGGCTAACTCCTCTTTTTTTCCCCCTGTGTTGACATCATTGCCTGTTGCTCTGTTGCTTTTGATCTCATACTCTTCTACTAATAAGTTTGATCTCATTTGCTTTTTGGGGCCTAGAAATTTGTTAAATATTCTTTTCATGAGATGTAACCCCTGCTGATACAATGCTGGAAATTTACTCATTGCTTTGAAACATATCCAAAAAGCTGTTAAGGCAACTGTCAAGTGCTTTGTACGTTGCAAAGTAGAGACGTTTTCATGCTGAAGTGCAATCCAGACAAGACTCCATGTCAACTGAGTGGCCATTAAAGAATATATATATATATATATATATATACAAATATATATTTGAACGCAATGTTCACAATGTCCAATGCAATATGGAGATTATGGCAAATCCTTTGATGCCATTGATGAATATATTTATTGTCAACTGAACTGAAACTGTTAATTTGCATGAACTGCATGGTAAATCATGTTCAACCAGAAGCTAATTGTAATGCAGTACCTGTAAAGGAAGAAAAAGAATTTAAAAGCTTGCTAAGCTTTGTCATTCTTATGCATTTCAATACAGCTTTACAAGAGCCTCAGTCATAGCAGAATCTTCTATGTAGCCGCCATTCTTTGCCTTTCCCCAACTCTATACATTTACTTTCCTTGTCACCATTTGGCCGGGAGTTCAGACTATAAAGAGTCGTCAAACTTGAACATATTTGTCAAAAAAGCCAACAAATGCTGTTGTGAGCATAAATACTTTTTATATGACAGTATTTACTATTAATTTAGGGTTTTTAAAACTCTGTTAATACGTTTCAGGAAGTTCTGTTACTGCTCTGCTGCTTGAACTGATGCAGGACTCATGGGACATACAGGTGCACCTCAATAAATGAACGAGTTACTTTAGTAGCCAAAGCTAGAAAATGAAACTCAGACTAATTACATCAAAATATTTCAAGCATTTATATCTGTAAATAAGACCAATAAAAATGACATTTTGAGACACGAGTCTTATGAAGTTTGTGGGAACATGACAGCCTTGATGGGAGGAAAGTTAAGCCATCAGAAGTCTAATAAAGAAGCTGGTTGTTTACAGAACACTGTATAATATAGAAGGTTCAGCGGAGGGAAAATGTGTTTTTACAAAAAGGATTAAAAGGAGTATTTACACCCTTAAGGAGATTGTGAGGCAGTGTGTGTACTGCTGAGTTTTCTAGTGGATGGACTGCAGAGAGAAATGAGACAGGACTGTTGCTCAGTGGTCAAATATCCTAGATTTCAATTTAATTCGTAGCAAAGATCCCAAGGTCTGCAGGAAGAGTAGCTTGGTATTTCAGTTTCCTGTTGGTGAAGCCTGAATGAGCCATATCATAAGCCGGTGTTGCTTTACTTGGTTTTATGCAGTTCAAAGTCAGAGCATCTAGAGCATGCATCATGCTTCATTCTGGGAGTAAAGGCCTGGTTATCCTCCCGCAGCAGCGTGTCGCAGATATTTTTGATTTATGCCCAATATTGAAGCGTGGTCTGCGCTATGTTATTCCACGCCACAAAGCCAGAGGGCCAATCAGGAACTAGCTGTGGGTCTAGATACGGCCGAGGCAGTGAGGAAGTGGGGGCAGGTTTGTGTGACAATGGAGGGATATGAGGGCCAAAAAGAGCGGGGATCCAGGTGGAAAAAGGGTCCCAGCGTTCTCACGCACCTCGCTCTGCTAGCTGCTCCATCTTCACCAGTCGTTTTCCACAATGGCGATCAGACAAGCAAAACAAGCCGGTAAGGAACCAAACATAGTGTAAAGCAAATGTAGATTTGACCAGAGGCCTCTTGTCTGCAATCACCTACAAATTTTGAGAGGTGCAGCAGAGTGTCTGTGGAAGGGGGCGGGGCATATCTGACACAGATTCAGATGACCTGGTTTCTGAGTATAAATCAGCCTTTATTCAGCAGCACTTCACACCTGAGCCCTGTACCACAAAGGCAGCTCAAGTAGTGGGATTACTTCCATTACTTCCCCACTGTGGTACAATAAAGGGATTTTCTATTCTATTCTATTCTTTCCAGCTGTCACAAGTACAGAGCAACAAAATGAACCCTCTGCATTGAACCCCTCCCCTTGGGGAGCAGTGGGCTGCCATTGTGCGGCGCCGGTGAGCAGTGGGGGGTTAAGGGTCTTGCTCATTGCGGCCAGAGTGGCAGTCTGTGGGACTGGGGCTTGAACTCAGAACCTCTGGAGGCCACCACTCCCGAAAGCAGGCATAGCGGGAAAGGTCTTGCCTTAGGACCCACACCGGCATTCCCCCCCAGCTGGGATGCGAACTCAGGCTTCCTGTTTGCAGGACGGGTGACTGACCCATTAAAATCCAAAGGATCTTCTCACAATTTGTGCTTCTTATATATAGCTTATGTTTTATTTAGCTTAATTGATCAATTTTACAGGAAACAAGTTAATACCAGGACAGTTTAAGGACATTATAAAGGAGAAAAAAAAAATACAGAATAGAAAAAGGTATATCCAAAAAGAAGGGAAGGAGTTCACCAGATCATCCAGTCAGATTGATTCAACGTTTTCTAAGGAAAACCAGCTGATTGCATCGACTCATTGACTCTTCAGCAATCCCTCACACTAAGCATACTTGTAGCGACAGTGGAGAGGAAAAACTCCCTTTGAACAGGAAGAAACCTCCAGCAGAACCAGGCTCAGTGTGAGCGGCCATCTGCTGAGGCCCACTGGGGTTCAAGGAGACAGAAGCAGACATAGAAAAAGAAGCAAATTTAGTTTTAACTGCTTTTTGATTTTCAAGTCCCTTTATTATGATATATATGAGTGTTTCAGTTATTTTCCCTCTGAATTAATTTGAGTCTTTAATTTAAACTAACAGCTGATTGGCTGCTGGGTGGAGCGTTTTTTATAAGGTTCAGATCCATCCTGAAAGCAAGCCCAACCCAGAGCAGGTCAGTTGTTCTCAACACGTTACCATGGCGACCAGCCTTGCTAAGAATGAATCCAGCTCCGTGGTACCGGAAAGAACCCAAAGTTATCCAATAATCCTGCTTTGTGGTACAGGCCTCTACTGTGATTGGTCCATCAACAAATTTACCCGAACTTAAAACCAACAGAGAAACATTCAGGTCATATTCTACAAGTTGGAATAGTCTTGGGCCACAACATTTTTTGTCAAAATTGATACATTTTGTTAAACTGTATCAGATCTGAATGAACTCCTGGTTCTGGTGTGTCAGATGTATACCCCTAACAAAAACATCTGGACGGCCATGAAGTGCACACCTCAGACACACCCTGACTAATATAGAGTATTGCATAGAGAAGCCTTATAATGATGATAACATGAAGGCTGCTAAAAATGTCATCTGGGCTTTCTTATTAAACCAGAATCACAATCAGCTCTATGTGACGAAGCATTAATGTATGCAAAAGGAACACACTCACTGACGTTTGAGTCAATATCCTATTCAGTACTTGGACTAGACCTCTCAGTAGGTAAAAAAAATAAATAATTTATTGGTCTTATTTAATATTCTAAATTTCAGATTAAGTTCATTTTGGGTTCTCATTTGCGGTACACCATGTTCCACCATAACTAACATAAATAAACGCTTAAAATATATAATTGCTTCTAATTATGTTTGAATTTTGAATTGAGTAACTTAAAGTATTTATTAAGATGTGCCTGTAAAACAATGGTGCCTTCATACCAAGTAAGGCAGAAAGAAAGTAAGAAATTGACACCTTATTAAACAAGTGTAGCATAATTCCACTTTTCTATCCCAAATGGGCACCTCTTGTCCCACTCTTGTACTTTTAATCACATTTATTCCCCTATGTTATTGTTGTTACACATCAGTGAGATCAGCATTTAACTTTTAGCACAAAGCAAAAATGACAAGCTGAAAAAAGATAGAGAAAATTATTTAATACACCTAATATCTTGTATATTAAAGCACAAAAAATGAAAGGGGACCAAGCAAACTCTTAAGAGCCAAACTTTCTCCAGCTATGATCAGAGATCCTGCAGTGTGTTTGTCTACTGATTCAAATCATCAATACTTCTTGTTTTATTGAAACTCTCCCAACATTTATGCACAAGTCTTTTCAGGGCACTTTATCAAATTCTTTGTAGACCAATCTGTAATGTTTATTTCTGTAAGAAGAAAAAAGATATGGTAATCGGAAGAAGTCGTCCGACTTTTGTTTTAATTCTGAACTGAGCGGTGTTTCACATTCCAACTTATGTCTCTCTTGTGGTAATTGATGAATGTTTAATGCTTAAAAAAAAAAAAATATTTGTGTAGATTTGATGTGAAAAGATGCAGGTGAATTTTATGGTCATGCAATTCAAATGTAGTGGAGGGGGGGGGGTCATATGATGTGGGTCTACTTGGGGAAAGGTAAATGCATGTATTTTACATTTATGCAACAGAAAAGCATTCAAATAAAATATGTAAATACAAGTCCTTGCATGAAATAAATTTTATACACAACGAGCATTAAGACTTTGTTTTTTATTCAGCAGCACACACATACATACATGGATACACGCATACATGGATACATGCATATATACATGCATACATACATACACTCACCGGCCACTTTATTAGGTACCCCATGCTAGTAACGGGTTGGACCCCCTTTTGCCTTCAGAACTGCCTCAATCCTTGGTGGCATAGATTCAACAAGGTGCTGGAAGCATTCCTCAGGGAGTTTGGTCCATATTGACATGATGGCATCACACAGTTGCCGCAGATTTGTCGGCTGCACATCCATGATGCGAATCTCCAGTTCCACCACATCCCAAAGATGCTCTATTGGATTGAGATCTGGTGACTGTGGAGGCCATTTGAGTACAGTGAACTCATTGTCATGTTCAAGAAACCAGTCTGAGATGATTCCAGCTTTATGACATGGCGCATTATCCTGCTGAAAGTAGCCATCAGAAGTTGGGTACATTGTGGTCATAAAGGGATGGACATGGTCAGCAACAATACTCAGGTAGGCTGTGGCGTTGCAACGATGCTCAATTGATACCAAGGGGCCCAAAGTGTGCCAAGAAAATATTCCCCACACCATGACACCACCACCACCAGCCTGAACCGTTGATACAAGGCAGGATGGATCCATGCTTTCATGTTGTAGACGCCAAATTCTGACCCTACCATCCGAATGTCGCAGCAGAAATCCAGACTCATCAGACCAGGCAACGTTTTTCCAATCTTCTATTGTCCAATTTCCATGAGCTTGTGCAAATTGTAGCCTCAGTTTCCTGTTCTTAGCTGAAAGGAGTGGCACCCGGTGTGGTCTTCTGCTGCTGTAGCCCATCTGCCTCAAAGTTCCACGTACTGTGCGTTCAGAGATGCTCTTCTGCCCACCTTGGTTGTAACGGGTGGTTATTTGAGTCACTGTTGCCCTTCTATCAGCTGCAACCAGTCTGGCCATTCTCCTCTGACCTCTGGCATCAACAAGGCATTTCCGCCCACAGAACTGCCGCTCACTGGATGTTTTTTCTTTTTGGGACCATTCTCTGTAAACCCTAGAGATGGTTGTGCGTGAAAATCCCAGTAGATCAGCAGTTTCTGAAATACTCAGACCAGCCCTTCTGGCACCAACAATCATGCCACGTTCAAAGTCACTCAAATCACCTTTCTTCCCCATACTGATGCTCGCTTTGAACTGCAGGAGATTGTCTTGACCATGTCTACAGGCCTAAATGCACTGAGTTGCCGCCATGTGATTGGCTGCTTAGAAATTAAGTGTTAACGAGCAGCTGGACGGGTGTACCTAATAAAGTGGCCGGTGAGTGTACATGCATATATACAAACATGCATACATGCATACGTCTCTCCTTTTCAAATGACTTAACTGACCTGATTGTTCAACCTAAATATCACGATCTGACGCCATGTCTACATTCAGCTTAGACTGAATGACTAAGGAGGAGAAAAATGGGGTGACTGTGAGATGAGCATGATGGAAAGTCCAGAAAAGCATGACAATGAAAAACCGAAGTTCTCCTCATCGAGCTGTAAAACGTGGCATGATCGGGCATGTTCATTATTAACCGACTACAGAGTCCGACCTCTGCACTCAGGCGCTCCTCTGACGCCTTGTGCCGAAGCATGGCAACGCATGGTAAAACCCATCGTTTACCATGGGGAACTAACGGAGCACATTTTCTTTACCCTCCATCATCGCCATCATTTCCACCATTTCTACATAAATGTGTGTAATAATTTATTTTTATTATTGTTTTTTTATATGTTTATAGAAAACCAACGACAGCACCGGAGCAGACAACCAACAGAGTCAGTTTGTGTTATGAACCATGGTGTACCAACCACTATGTGTATGACCCATAATGACCCATCACCCACTTGATAGTGCTGTAGCATTTTTATATGTGTGTTTATAACTTAGCATTTTTAAATAGATGTGACAGTGACAACCTGTGCATCACAAACTCAGCATAGATGTAGCACTGAGGAAGTTTTGTTGTCAAGCCTTATGTAGCTCACTATCTGTGACTGGTTACTGTGTTGTAATTTGTCTGCCTATTTTTCGCTGTGTGCCAGTGCTGTAAATACGCTTTCTATGTGTCTGCTCAATTTGTGTGTTCCAATGTTTTTTGAGTGACCATCAAATATTTGTGTGCTGCTTCTGTTAAAAAAAAAAAAGTTGCTCTGAATTTAAGTCACACCTACATCAGAGAAAAACAAAATAGTGAACTTTGCACTGTCGCGGTTGCATCTTTTTAGGGTGTTGCACCAGTGAACTTTTAACATTCCTTTGATATGTTTTCAGGCATCGGTGAGATAAAATTCACATGAAAACAATGTTTGTGTGAAGAAGCACCAATCTAACCTTGATATAATGAGGCATTATGAATGCAAGCTTTGTCGTAGAGAATCAAAAATCCTTCAGACTGTAGCTCTATGCTGGGGAAGATTCTAGGTCATCCAGGTCAGAGTCATTCCAAAAGAGTTAAAAACAATCCACTGGACTTTGTTTCCAAGTTTGAAGACGTTTCTCTTCCATCCAGGAAGCTTCTTCAATTCCAAATGTCAGAAATAGCGTTTAGTTCCAGGTTTTATCCAGCAGCCCAACAAAGCCTGGTTTTAGTTTAGAAAACATGCAAATAGAAACGGATGAACGGGTCCCCCCCTTTGGAATGGGGGTCGTTTGGCTTCTTTGTTAGCCTGCAATGCCCCATACCTGTCTATGTCTCTGAAAGGGGGTCGTTAGAGGGAATTGTTGGCTTGGCTGAATAGGCAAGCTCTTCTGTTCCCCTGTAAAGGCCTGGTTATCCTCCCCCAGCAGTGTTTCTCAGTTAGCTTGTCGCAGATATTTTTGAAGTATGTCCAATATTGAAGCGTGGTCACGCCACAACGTCAGAGGGCCAATCAGGAACTAGCTGGGGGTCTAGATACGGCCGAGGCGGTGAGGAAGTGGGGGCAAGTTTGAGCGACATGAGGGCCAAAAAGAGCGGGGATCCAGGTGGAAAAAGGGTCCCGGCGTTCTTGCGCACCTCGCTCTTCTATCTGCTCCATCTTCACCAGTTTTTTTCCACAATGGCGGTCAGACAAACAAAACAAACCAGCAAGGTACCAAACATGAAATACGCATTAGAGACTGACATTTTTTCGGGAATCCCACGGGTCACAGGATTCCCGTGGGATTCCCATAGGATGGGAGTCAGTATTAGTAACGATCACGTGATCGGGACGGTACAGGATTAAACATTAACGGGAGCAGACGGGAGCGGGAGCAAACCAATAGTAACCAAAAAAATACTAGGATCGATGCCAAAAAATAAAATAAAATAGAAAGAAAAAAAAATCCAGTACTGGCGCCGCCATTTTGTAGTTTTTTTTCCTTGAAGCCTACACTATAATGCCAGTCAAAAATACTACACGACCCAAAAACCAACAGTGCTTCCGCTCTGAGTTTTTCACCCGCGCTCAAAAACAACCATGGAGGGACCAACAGTTAGCGGCGAACTCGACTTCGAAAAGTTTGAAAAAAGTGAAATCTTATTGAAGACAACAAGAATGGGAGTGAAGCAGGAGCGGGAGTCATTCTGAATGGGAGCGGGAGTATTTTCACCAGGAGTGGGACGGGACAGGATTTAGATTTCTGCTCTGGCCTGGGATCGGGACGGGACACCATTTTTTTCTGTGGGAGTGGGACGGGACAGGAGTGAAAATCCACTCCCGTGTCATAGTGTAGAGTGGATGTAGATTTGACCAATCAGAGGCCTCCTATCTGTGACACAAGCAGACCACCTGGTTTCTGAGTATAAATCAGCCTTAAAGGGGTGGGGCTGCAATGATAGTGGGAAAGAATCAACTCTATCGCTGTTTAAGGTTGATTTTTCTTTCTTAACATAGATGGCTTCCTTCACGCCGCTCTCAAAACGTCTTTAAACTCTGAAACAAAGTCCACTGGATTTTTTTTTTTTTACTTTTTTGGAACGACTGTAGATGTAGTTGTACTTTTAAGGACAAACAAAACCTTTATGCAGTGCCTTGGAAACGTTTGCATCCTGTTCAAACTGTTGAAAACATACCAGGCAGTTAAATGCATCGAGTTTAAATCAGGAGGAAGACCATAATAATAAGCACCGCTCTTTCATGGTGAGGATGATGTGTTTAGGTGGATTTCCTGTGGTATTTTTGCACAGCAATGTCTTCAACGCAAAATGAAAAATATTATACTTTACAATACCACAAAATATAAAAACTATATGATTCAACTGCCTTTTTTGAACTATTTTAATCAATCATGTACCAGTGATGATTTAACATTATCATTACTACTATAAAAATCAAATCAGACATAGAGAAATTTTCATAGACTAAACCCCTACATGGAAAACTACAAAATAGTAAACTAGCAAATAGTTTACTTTCTATAAGCCACTTAATAGTTAATCTATCAAGACAGTTTTTCACCTGTGAAGCGGATCTCAACAAATCATCCAAACTGACCCGCTTTCTGAAGGTTCCTTGAAATTCAGATTAATGTTTGTTTAAAAGAAAATAAAAAAGCCTCTTAGGCCTTAAAAGGACACCGTTATGTATGCTGCCGTTATTCTGTCAGACCAGCATACCCAGTCAGACCAGCATACCCATAGTCAATACGCATGTGCAAGACGTCAGAGTTGCATACGTGTATGCTAGTCCCATTCATCCCTTTAGTTTATCCCCGTCTACGCCTTTAGTTTTCTAGGAAAAATAGACTTTAAACTAGTCTCGTGAGACCATCCTGATCTCGCGAGCTTTCAAGGTTTCACTCGCAGATCAGTCTGGAGACTCTCCGTTAAAGAAAATTTGGAGCCGTTCACCAAACGAACGTCCAATCAGCGTTGGCTTTGAGGCTGGTTGAGGTGTGACGCAACGAGAAGCACGACAGTTCAGTCTAAAGAACATGGCGGCTTCAGCCGATGAAACTAGCGTTAGCGTGGCTATCGAGCAAGTTTTATGGGAATTACAGAGTATTTCTTCACTGGAAGAAGAGCAAAACACTGCTCTGGAGGCTTTTCTCAGAGGAAAAGATGTTTTTGCTCTTCTCCCGACTGGTTTCGGCAAGAGTTTGATCTATCAATTGGCTCCTCTTCGTCGTCGCTCTGTTAGTACGTCATATGCTTCGTTGATCTGATTGGTTTATTTGGCCCATCTATCACCAACATAGGCCAATCAGCTAACCAGTATTTTTGCCCCTCCCCAAAATTACTTCAACGGAAGGTTTCCAGATGGATATGAGGAGCAAATCCATCTGGCGGAGTCAGGTTAACTTTAAACTACCTCAACGGGCGTCTATCCCTTTAGTCATGTACAAAAAAAAATCAATTTAAGGCCAGATCGCCATACGCTTAAAAAAATTAACAACCAAAAAGTAAGTAATTAAATAGCTTTTTTTTGTCTGATTAAAGGGACAGATGGCCATTGTGGTAGTTTACAGTGTATTTTTTGTACACAACTAAAGCGATAAACTAAAAAGGATTAACAGGTATTGACTGACAGAACACCGTCAAAACAAACATTACTTCTTAAGAACTTATACTTTACGTAACAGAGAAAGGGAATATAACTTAACATCATTATTTATTTATTTGTAAAATACGTAAAAAAAAAAGCAGAGGTATTAAAAGTATTAATGTTTATTTCTCCAGTTGAAGTATAAATCTTTTTTTTTTTACTTTTGTAGAAGTTAGAGGATCAACCTCAGCTTTTTTTCTCCAGTAAAAGTGTAAAAGTACCATTTTAAAAATTACTTAAAGTATAAAAGTAAAAATAATGCAGGAAAAAATGTTGAGGACAGAAGCTTTACTCTATTAAAGGAAAATTTTTCTACAATTCTGGATGATAACTTCCTTAGAGTTTATTTTCTTTGTTTTATAACTAATGGTAACAGAGTCACATTTAACTTTGCATCTTCTAGAAAAACTATTTATTTTGGTTTGTGCTGATCAACAAGTTGGGGCAGCACCGAGTCCAACCACAAAGAAATGAATTGTCTGGATGAAACTAATTATTTTGATGTTTTTTTTTATTTAAATACCAACAGGCCATAATTAAAATTAGCTTAATTGGAAAAAAAAAACTAACGAGTCTATTTTTAAAATTTAAGGAGTTGAAATAAAAGTTTTCTAAAAAATAATTACTCCAGTAAATTATAGAACATTTCTACTGAAGCTAACAAAGTATCTGTACTTTGTTACTTGACGCCTCTGATAAAAAAGGCGCAAACTAATTTAACTTCCTAATTAGGTGATTAATTTTTATTATTCTATTAAACTCATCTAAGAAGAAAGTCTGTGGTTGTAATGAGAAGTTTAAAGAATGCAAACACCTTCTAAAGGCACTGCATAGGTTCTACAACTATACCATTGTGTTAGTGTTGTGTAGTGCAGCTGTGATTTAATTGACAATCATGTAGAATTATTATTATTATCATTTCAGATACTCATATGTGCATACAGTTATGTAACACTGACAAGGCCAAACTGTTATCAAACTGGACAAGTGCCTCTAATATGCACAATCTTCTTCTCATTTAGGGAACAACAGTGCAAGATTACCTATTGTACAATTTTTTATTTACAATTTTCTGTCAGTCACCAGCCATTTAAAAAAGCACAGGTTTAGTGCTCAGAATTACACACGCAATAAGGACCCTCATGTGGACCAGCCTTTAAGGTCGAGCAATTGGCCTGCCTCTTAAAACTAACTCAAAAGGAACACCATTTGAGCGCAAAGGACAGATTCACTGTTTGTGTGGAAAAGTTTGAGAAAAGGTACCAACTTTTTACCAAACAACTGCAAACACACTGCCAACAACCTCTTAAGATCTGCGTGCAGTCAGTTGAATCTGGCAGAGAGAGCAGGCTGCAGAAAGGCTGGCTTCTGGCTGGCTGCAAGCAGGCTGCAGGCAGGTAGGCTGCAGGCAGGCTGGCTGCAAGCAGGCAGGCTGCAGGCAGGCTGGCTGCAAGCAGGCTGGCTGCAGGCAGGCTGCAGGCAGGCAGGCTGCAAGCAGGCTGGCTGCAGGCTGTCTGGCTGCAAGCAGGCTGCAGGCAGGCTGGCTGCAGGTAGGCCGGCTGCAGGCAGGCCAGCTGCAGGCAGGCAGGCTGGCTAAGCACCAACAGGGGCACAGCTGGTTTGTCAATGATCAACAACCGAAAAAACGAAATAAAAACAAAATAAAGACAGAGAAATGTTAACTGTGAAGACAGTCAACAATGAGGCCATTAAAGTGTGCTACTTAGTGAGACGTTACAATGTGTGTTTTGAACACCATGCATTTTGTGGCTACTTATCTCAGTGAGGTGTTCGGTGGTCGTTTCTATCGGTTTGTAGTTTAGGGTTTTTTGTTTTGTGTGTATTTTGACTAATGCAGGTCAGACTTGTACACAAATAGTGATAAATAAAAAAACAGAAATAATCAGTTTCCAGTGAGTGTTGATTTATTCATCTTCTCAAATCAGCTGTGGTTAAAAACAAGATTATAATATTAATCTCTGCTAATGCTAATAAATACGTGGACGACTAAAAATCCATTTCGAAACTAACATGACTGAAAAAGAGACCAATGGTGAAGAAAAAACAAACCTTAAGGCACTGATACCTTGATATGTTACGATTAGGTTTCTGGATCAAACAAACAATCAGCAAGGGACTGAAATTGACAAATGTATCTATGTTTGGTAGATGATCTGCTAATTCTTTCATTTTCTCCTGGATTCAAAACTATTGTCTAACTACATAATGTTGGTTTATGTTTTTAATATTTATTGACTTAGGTAACTAAGTTTGATAAAGTTTTTGTAGCTTTTTTATGCGAGTCCTTCGCCTTTATCCATGTTAATCTTTGCAAGGCGTAAAATCAGAATAATAATATACATTATTGGTGTTTTCTTCTGTTTTTTGGAAGACAATCCCTCAGCTAATATGTTGATGAGTTGAAAAGTGGTTGATAGTTTTGAGTAAAATCATTTATATTACCAGATGTCATGCACAAGAAACCTGCAGGACGTCAGTCCTCAGTAACTAGCTTTGGATGAATGTCCAAACCCCTGTGGTTTTCTCAAAGGGAGCCAAATCTCAGCCAAAACTGTAACAATATATGACATTCAAGATGCAACTAAATCAAGATGCTTGATTTCTATTTCTTAAGGCTTAAAATTGAGAAAACGTTTTAGATGGCTTATGGTTGTTATTTTTATTTAGGAATTGCTCAGATATCAATGAAACACTAGAGCAGGATCCCAGTGATAGAACCACTAACATGTTTTAGCACCACAACAGTACATTTTCTTCACCTTCAACATGACAGACTAAGATGGGAAATACCATTTTCTGCAATGAGGTCCACCTCTTTCAAACAGCACATAACTGTGTTCAATCACAGCACTGATGAAGTTTCAGTTTGAAATACGACCTCTAAAAAAACAGAAAGCTGTTGTGCAGTGAAGGGGAACTTTTTCTGTGCTCCAGTGCTTCTCAAGTGGAGTCAGTGTTCTGTCTTAAACTTGCTGCCCCCCCCACACACACAGTGCCATTGAATGTCCAGCTCCGCAGCCAATCACAACAGGCCTGAGATCAGAAACGAGGCGAGGATGAAAGACGTCAGCCTGCGAACCGTCCCCACACATCCCATGCTCATTCCAGCCCCACGACAGGAGGCGCCCCCCTGTAAAAAACACAGGACAGCGGTCTGTGGTTAGTGGAAGCAGAATGCAGAGGTGAAAAGGCTGAAATAAGACACCTACAGGGAATAACACACACATTAATAAAATAAATAAAGGGAGAAACAGATCAGAGCTTCTCTGATCTCCAAACACTCAGCAAGGAATAAAAACCTGCCTCGCTCTTCACAGCTGGAGAGCTTGTCAGTGGGTGTGGTCAGGTCCGCATCACCGAGCAGACACGTGCCATGGCAACACGGTTACCTAATAGGGTCCGTTGTCATGACAACAGAAGCCAGCTTGCTTTCTGGAGGGTAGCGCGTCTTGGTGTGCTTGCCGTCCGCTGCGGTCTGTGTGTGCGCCTCTTATGCCGTGTCTACCATCTGTACCGTCAGCTGATCTCGCCGTGTCTTTGTCTTCGTCTCTTCAAAACCTGATTTTCCTAACAGGCGCATATGCTTTGAGCTGTTAGCAGACCAGGATGTTGCAGCAGCAGCAGCTTCTGTCTGTGTGACAGTCTATAAAATGTGGAGACGGTGCATGGAAGCAAACTGTTTGTTTGGCATGCTCTATAGTTACCATGTTCATTGAAAACGACTTCATGTGTTGAAGTGTCACACTGAGGAAGAGAAAGCCTCATTTTGGAGCTTAATTCATGAACTCACTGGCGATTGGACAGCACATCAGTGTTTCCATGGCAACAAAGGGTCTGAACAGTATTCTGTGCATCGTACGGATAACAAATATAAAAGAAACCCAAAACATGAGCCACTTCCAAGTGAAGAAATCTGGCAAATGGGAATTATTTTTTTACTATTAAAATAAAAAGAGTGACACAGCACCACGGCTGGACCTTTTACAGCCAAACATGCATGACTTTAAAAAGATTAAAGCACATAAGATGGAACCTAAGATGTTTGTAGTTGTGGTAAATTGAGATAATCATAATGACATTTTTCCTCAGATTGGATGAGCTGTGCCCACAGAGACTTTGGCCTGTCGCCAACCTCTGACCAACGACGGCCAGTTTCACTATTGACCGCCTCTCGCTCAGGTGCAAATGGGCACGAGCTTGAGCAGGCAACAGATATAAACAGCGTGCAATGCTCTCTATTCTCTTCCGCCTGACCTACTTCAGCACCAGAAATAGCAGCACTCAGGTCTGTGCTTCCAATCTTGTTTTGCTATTTCGCTGCTTCTGCCACCAAGCTGAAGACAGGAGGAGGAATTTAAAAACGAGCAGATCAAGAAGAATCAGGGAAAAACACGAGCCCTTCCTCTACACCAGGGGTCTTCAATGTTTTCCAGGACAAGGACCCCAAACTGATGGCGAGATGGAACCCCTAATTATATATAGTATGAAATTAAACTGGTCCTATAGTCACTCTAGTACAGATGGAGTAATGTAACTAAAGTAATTATTAAAGTATTTCAGATTCCTGGTTGATGGGACAGGTGTTGTGAATGAAACGGTGCCCAGCTTGAAAGAGCTCCTGTGTGTCGCTGAATGTGAGCATTGATGACTGAAAGACATCTTCTGCCTCCATTTATCTGTTTACTACAGTCTGTTGGATTCATGTTAATCTGGATTTAACAGGAAAGAAGGAATATAAAAAAAAAAAAAAAAAGTCTAATCAAACAAAACTTTCAGTACCTCTGTGGACCCCTAGGCGTCACGGACGCCCTGTTGAAGACCTCCGCTCTACACGCCACGCTGAACTTCATCCAGTACAGAGCAGAACTTTCTCACATCATGGACGCTCATAATGCGCTCTATAGGTTGTTAATACTTATTTTATTTTTTACACTGACAGCTGGTTACTTGGAGGCTTGCAGCAACACCAACCGTTTGCAGGTCTTCTCTGTAAAGGAACCTTGTAGTCGCATTTCTTCTTATTGTCGTTACAATATTTGGCGCCGTTTGTAAAGGGAAGCAGTCAAAATTTAGGAGCAATATTTATGGTTAATTAGCATGTTTTAAGAGAAAAATAAGGGGGTTATATTTTTATTATTATGTCATTCATTAATTTATAAAAATCTAGATATTCAGTTTGGAGCTAAATATTTAGTTTGCAAATTACATATTTAGTTTGTTAAATATATATTTAGCGGCGCCGCATATTACATCGTCACAAGTACAGAGCAATGAAAATCATTCTCTGCATTTAACCCCTCCCCTTGGGGAGCAGTGGGGGATTAAGGGTCTTGCTCAGGGACCCACAGTGGCAATCTGTGGGAGTGGGGCTCGAACTCAGAACCTCTGGATTCCAAGCTCTATGCCCTAACTGATAGACCACCACTCCCCTATATGTCTGTGATCCTCTGTGATATTTTTATTCATGCGGATGTTAAAAAACAAAAAAAAAAAGAGGTCAGTGTTAAAAATTTAATCTGAATGATTTTGCAGCAAAGACATTTTTTATTACTTGCTGGATGCTTTGAAAAGTAGGAGAGATTTTTGAAGCATGTGGAAAACAGTGGCATTCCAAATAAATCAAAGCATCATTGGAAAAGTTGTTTACCAAAAGGAATTAGAATCCAAAAAAATCAGATCTATTCATTATCTATTGATTAATTACGTGCAGCAATATGTTTCAGCCATTTATTTCTGCTAAGGTTGATTACAGCTTAATGTGAAAGAAAAGGCTGTTTCTAAGACAAAATTGAACATAACTTTGGTTAAAAAAAAGGGAGTTTTGAAAGATTTATGTTACGTAATATTAGAGACAATCAGATGATATTTAATTGATATCCAACAGACAGTGAAACGCCATAAAGAGCCATCAATAAAAAAGCTGGCTGCGCCGTTTCCATGTGGAGTCATTGTTTGATGGAAGGAAAGATTGGAGCACAAGGAAAAAAGATAAGCGTTATCAGTCTTATGAGGACGGCCAAGCCAAGTCTATCCAAGAGTTTGGGGAAGATTCACAAGTTAAAGACTGAAACCGCAGTCAGAGCTTCAGAAGCCTCACACTCAGAGCCGTATCCAGGACATGGATTACATCCGTCGCATTTCTTCTCATAAGTCAGTCCTCAAAAGTCTGTCACATCCAAATTACAAACTTCTGAAAGTTCTTTAAATGTGAAATGATTCCATCCTGTTCAATAAATAAGTGTTTTTAATTCAGAGTCATTTTCATGTGAATGTGCTTTACTGGAGGCATCCATGTTTGTCAAAGAACACTACTGCCACCTACTGGTTAGTGACGTCACGGTGCGGTATCGGCTGTTGATCAAGTCCCAGTGCTGTATCTGGTGTTTGTCACAACGCGCTATTATCCAAGTCATCTTGAAAACATTCTTCTTCCAAATGTTGGCTACATATTACGGGTTTTTTCTCTGGCCAGAAGTTCGATGGCAAATCCTCCCTCTTCAAGTTGGCGATCCAACGACCAACCCGTCCGTGGAGGATCAGGAATCAGAAAGGTGGAATAACTCTTTTTTCACTTTTACCCGATGTATTCCAGCATCCAGCTGCCATGCACGTGGGCATTGTCAGTTTCACTATAGCTCTGGTGAATTTCAATGGTGAAGTCCTCTGGAAATCTTCAATAATTGTTGTTGATTGCAGATGTGTCTAGTAGTTCCCATTGATTTAGCTTGGAAAGCTGGGAGAATTGTAGCCTGGTGAGACCATCCTGATCTCGCAAGCTTTCAAGATTTCACTCGCTAATCAGTCTGGAGACTCTCCGTTAGGGTTGTCAAAAGTATCGAAACTCAAAAAAGTATCGATACTGAAATGTTGTATCCGGATACAATACTCGTTTTTAAAAGTGCCACCACCAGTGGCACCTAAGCAGTCATTCATCTAAAGTGCAGAATAGACTTTTTTCTGTAACAGGTGCAGCTGCTGAGAATAATTTTTGTTTCTTAACCGGTTTGGCTAGTGTCATTGTTATGTGTGCAAAGCATAGCCAAGGAAGGAACACTTCATTTTAATTTTATAAGTTTTTTATCAAGCTTGCATAATATTATGCACAGCATACAACCTTTATTGTGTTTATTTATTGTATTTTATTTATTAATGAAAATACTTCTGTTGAATTTTGGAGTCTTTGTTTTTATCCTTGTGGTATCGAAAATGGTATCGAGTATCGAATATTTTCCTTAGTATCGGTATCGAGTTGAAAAGTTTAGTATCGTGACAACCCTACTCTCCGTTAAAGAAAATTTGGAGCCGTTCACCAAACGAACGTCCAATCAGCGTTGGCTTTGCGGCGGGTTGAGGTGTGACGCAACGAGAAGCGCGACAGTTCAGTCTAAAGAACATGGCGGCTTCAGCCGATGAAACTAGCGTTAGCGTGGCTATCGAGCAAGTTTTATGGGAATTACAGAGTATTTCTTCACTGAAAGAAGAGCAAAACACTGCTCTGGAGGCTTTTCTCAGAGGAAAAGATGTTTTTGCTCTTCTCCCGACTGGTTTCAGCAAGAGTAGCCTGGCTTGTGGTTGTGTTTTTGTCGTCGCTCTGTTAGTACGTCATATGCTTCGTTGATCTGATTGGTTTATTTGGCCCGTCTATCACCAACATAGGCCAATCAGCTAACCAGTATTTTCGCCCCTTCCCAAAATTACTTAAACGGAAGGTTTCCAGATGGATATGCGGAGCAAATCCATCTGGCGGAGTCAGGTTAGGAGAATGGCGCTAGGCTTACCGCACCGTGACGTCACTGCCGGAAGATGGCAGGAGGGAGGGGTTACTATATTTGGGCAAAAATGGCCGCTCCCAGATTCAGTATTTTTTTACTGGCTAATGCTAAATTCATTAAATCACCACTAATGTGTTAGTTTTAGGTATAAATAACGATCCATTGATTATTCCTCGCTGACTGGACTTTTCCTTTAAAGAGAAAAACACCTGGACGGCGGATTGTTGGTCCAAAAACCTCTTTTCAAATGAAAGTAAATGCTTCACTTGGACATCAATGCTTCATTTTAAAGGACTAACTACAGGAGGAGGTTTGTGATTGTTTACATTCACATATGTAGACTAAAGGAAATTGCTCTCATATAATTTACCTGTTAATGTGTGTGTGGTTAATATAGCTCCTGTTAGGCTTGTTTGGCTAACTGCCTCTGTCACTGATATCATCTGTCTATGCTGTAATTACTTCTTGATGAAAGGCCATAAAGCAAAGAGCTGACCGCAAAAAAATCCCAGCTGCTTCGCCAGGATTCATTTTTCACACTGCTGTTTGACTCTACTGTATTAGATAGGACTTACTGTTTTTTCTTTTTTTTTACTATAATAGGTAGGAATGTCTGAAAAAGGTTCTGCTCTCATTTGTGTCCACATTACCCTTTATGTAGTCATGTCAGTTCAGCAGAGACGTCTCATGTTTCACCCACAGAACCCAATAAAGCTCTTTTCTGACATGAGATACGTAACATTAATGGCTTCGCAAATCTAGTAAAGTGTTGGCTTTCAGTCATTCAGACTTAAAATGGTATTTACAGAGGCAACAAATCATTCTGATCTTCACAGTGTCTGTGAGAGAACTCACTAGCTGGGACACACAAAGAAAAAAGAGGGTCCCTGATGAGATGCAGATAATAAAAATAGAGTTTGACATGTGAAGGATTTTCTAAAAGACGTTGCAAACATCCCAAGAAATCGACATTAACAGAGAAATTCAAACAAAAAGTCCATAAATGAAGAAAAGAGCTGGGTGTAAGCGCTGAAGACGTCAACTAAAATTCATTCAATACTTTTATTATGTTTTATTATGTCCAACTGTTAAAAAAAAAAAAAAAAACTGTTTTCAACTTTTTAAGCTCCTGCATTCTTTCTATGGAGGATAAAAAGTGCCAAAATTAAATAAATAAATACAGCATTAAATAAATAATTAAATGTGTCAATAATTAATTAAATGTGGAATTAAATAAATAAATGTGTCATTCATTAATTAAAACCACGTCACTAATATAAAGTGCCACATTTAAATAAATAAATACAGCGATAAACAATTAATTAAATGTGTAATTCATTAGATAAATAAGGAATTAAATATATAAATGTGTCATTAATTTAATAAAATACGTCTTCATTTTATTAAAAAAATATATATAATTATTTCAGTGTGCATTCACCCATCAAAGTTAGGGGGCGGAGTTAACACGAATCGAGTCGCCACCTACTGTATCAGAGTATGTTCACAACCTGTGGATCACAGTCTCTGTAATCGATTTGCTTCGCCTTAATGTGCAGGGTGACCAATCAGGTGTTAGATAACCGCCCCCTAACTTTGATGGGTGAGTTTGACAGATTCTTTTAATGGTTTCAATGCACGGCGACACAGGACCATGAAATAATTAAATGCACACTGAAATAATTATATATATTTTTTTAATAAAATGAAGACGTATTTTATTAAATTAATTACACATTTATATATTTAATTCCTTATTTATTTAATGAATTACACATTTAATTCATATTATTTATTTAATTGTGGCCCTTTATATAAGTGACGTGGTTTTAATTAATGAATGACACATTTATTTATTTAATTCCACATTTAATTAATTATTGACACATTTAATTATTTATTTAATGCTGTATTTATTTATTTAATTTTGGCACTTTTTATCCTCCATATCTTTCATGATGTTGATCCTTTGCTCTTTATAAAGATATTTCATTATAATTAAGTCTAGTCTTTTACTTTAGAGTGGATATTCTTCTTGACTGGGTTTTTTTGGTCTCACTGAAACATCCACCTTATTTTATAATTACATTCTAAAAGCATCTTCATGTAATTATTCTTCTGGCTTGCTGGTACCATCTTATTATGGATGGTTTACATGTGCAAGATGTTAAAGCTCTGGATTACGGCCCTGGATCTCCTGACTTGAACATGTATAAGAAGTTTATAGGTCTGTAACGAAATAGTTTAACTAAACTAATACATCAGGAGGTGGTTCAGTCAGGTCTGACTGGGGCAGGTTTGCTTTCCAGCTATGGAAGGACTTTAGTGACTTCTTCTGCTTCCTCTCTGCAGGCGCTCCATGCGTCTTTGGACTTAATGGTTTTGATTTCCATGCATGCATTTCTTCAATTATTGCCGACATTCGCTGTAGATTTCATCTCAGTAATTAGAAAGATACTTACTGTGAAAAACATTTGAACATTTACAATTCTTATTTCTCCTGATGTGACAGAGGAAAGGTTCAGTGAAAAAATATTTCTCTGTGATGTATGACGCAGAGGAGGAGGCGACTATGCAGCAAATCATTTGCTTCTTACCAAGATAAAAAAAGAATATAACTTGGATTTAGAACTGAATGAAAACTAAATTGTTGATATAAATGAGTATGATGAGACAGGCAAGTAGGTCGATGAAATTATGGCTCCAGGTTCAGCAGCATTACGACATCTATAGGATCTCCTATTAACGAAGTTTGAAGTTATTATAAATTTTTATAAAAAGGAACCTTTTTAACTGCGGTAAAATGTATTTATATATTTATTAGCATGAATATATGAATTGGCATGAAACAAAAGTCAGTTCAGTGTAGCTATAGGCTTCCTGAAAGTTATTTTGCTGAAAGAGATGCAATTTAAACACGGCTAATTTGGTTCAAATATTGCATCAAATGAGAAAAACCTCAGGGGGATCTTTCAGACATCTGCTATCAAAATGGAAAGCAGCAGGTCTCTGGAAGGAGCCATTTATCCTTTTTTTCTGTATTTATGTCCACCAGGGGGTGCATTTCCTTTTGTGCTTTGATTATGTTGAAAGGGGGATGAGGTTATTTAAGGTCAAGTGTCATTCACGTTAAGGTGTTGATAAATGAGAACAGGCAAAAGCATTTCTATTGTACTTTGTTAGAAGTTATGTTGGTTTATTTTTTCTGAATGGAAATGAAAATGCAATGGACCCAGGAAAATAAATGGCTTTAATCATATCTCCAATGAAGAGCTGAATATTCTTGATTGAGCACATTAAAAGGCCAAAGCCTACAAGGGGAGAAAGCAACGAGTAGCTAAAATGTACGTTTTTAGCCGCTACAGACTCCTTTACTGCTTAGATGTTGCGACAATAAAGTTTCTCCATTAATATTTCAAGCAAAGTTGTGGAAAGTGTTTTACAAAATAAAACAATCAGAAAAGAGAATGATACGGTGGCCCTGAAGTGCAAACTGCAACTACAAATCTAAAAGCGCAACTACATTAAGCAAAGCACAACTACATAAAGCAAAGCTCTACTACATTAAGGAAATCGCAAGTACATTAACCTACCGGAAAAGGTAGGTACCAGTGGGAAACATGAGACATCGCTGATTGGACGACGGCGCCGTTTGACCCTTGAACCGGAAGTCATTCTGCCTGCTGCGGCTTTTGAAAACATGGATATTGTCGGCGCCCCAAACATAGCTGCCGTTATCCAGGAACATTTTGAATCAGGACATACGTACAAGGTTATACTGGATATGCTCAAGACTAATCACGAAATTTCAGTTAGTTTGCGTACACTGAAGACACACTTAAAAGAAGCTGGACTGTTCAGACGACGCAACTTCCGGTTCAAGGGTCAAACGGCGCCGTCGTCCAATCAGGGATGTCTCATGTTTCCCACTGGTACCTACCTTTTCCAGTAGGTTAATGTAATTGTGTTTTCCTTAATGTAGTTGCGCTTTGCTTTATGTAGTTGCGATTTCCTTAATGTAGTTGCGCTTTGCTTTATGTAGTTGCGATTTCCTTAATGTAGTTGCGCTTTGTTTTATGTAGTTGCGATTTCCTTAATGTAGTTGCGTTTTGCTTTATGTAGTTGCGATTTCCTTAATGTATTTGCGATTTCCTTAATGTAGTTGCGCTTTGCTTTATGTAGTTGCGATTTCCTTAATGTAGTTGCGCTTTGCTTTATGTAGTTGCGATTTCCTTAATGTAGTTGCGATTTCCTCAATGTAGTTGCGCTTTGCTTTATGTAGTTGCGATTTCCTTAATGTAGTTGCTCTTTGTTTTATGTAGTTGCGATTTCCTTAATGTAGTTGCGCTTTGTTTTATGTAGTTGCGATTTCCTTAATGTAGTTGCGTTTTGCTTTATGTAGTTGCGATTTCCTTAATGTAGTTGCGATTTCCTTAATGTAGTTGCGCTTTGCTTTATGTAGTTGCGATTTCCTTAATGTAGTTGCGCTTTGCTTTATGTAGTTGCGATTTCCTTAATGTAGTTGCGATTTCCTCAATGTAGTTGCGCTTTGCTTTATGTAGTTGCGATTTCCTTAATGTAGTTGCTCTTTGTTTTATGTAGTTGCGATTTCCTTAATGTAGTTGCGCTTTGCTTTATGTAGTTGCGATTTCCTTAATGTATTTGTGCTTTTAGATTTGTAGTTGCAGTTTGCACTTCAGGGCCACCGTAGCATGACCTTTTTTAATGAGAAAACACTCACCTACGATAGCAAGATTGTGCTCAGATCCACAGGCAATCTGCAAAAGAAGAAACCAACAAAACGATGTAAAATTTACACTATATATGCAGATAATAGCACCTAGCCGCTCTTTGTCATGCCAGCAGTTATTTAGCAGACATATTTGGCAGAAAGTGAGAATAATGTCGTCAAAGTGAGTTGGACAAGGGCCAAATTATAATGTTTACCTAACTGATCATAACACCTGCAAAAACTGAATCTATAGTGGGGTGTTCAGATCTTGACTTGTGTTGGGAGACAGAAATCAGTTCTATTTAGACCTCAACCTTCAGGATTACACAATATTAGGCATCTACCATGAACATCTTGGCTTCAGGTGGCAGAGACATGGTTCCACACATAGATTTATGCTCTTTTCTACTCTACATATTAATAACTACCTGCTTAATTTACAGCGTTATCAGTTTTATTCGATTTTAAATCTCAACGCTGAACCTGGCTTTGTATATTTAGGGAGGTAAACAGCATCTGGACTGACTGGCACCAACTGTTTTATCATCTGCAGCTCTTGTAATGCTCAAAGACTGCTAAATTATTTAAAACTCAGGTCCTGACATTTGTAACTTTTTCAGTTTTAGATTAAGATTCAAACAATTAACTGTGTAATTAACATTAGATTATTGATGATACCTTAATTCCCTGAGTTTTAGAGCGTAGACACCAACTCTAAAACTTGGAGAACAACCCATTAAGAGTGGTAATTATGCTAAAAATGTGCAAATAATATACACCATTTATTTTAAGATAAAAAAATTTATGTTTTTTCTTAAATTATGCTCAATCAAGACGTTCTTAAGTTTAATAATTTATGCTTTTTCTGGTTGCAAAATGAATAAACAATTTTGACCATCAGACTGATGATATATTTGCAAGAAATAAATCGTCAACAGTATAATTGATTAGTGAAGTAATCTTTATTTGCAGAAATATGCAATAGCTGGCAGGTTTTTATTTTGACCAGATCGTGTTGAAGGACCACAGATCCAGTTCCAGCTTTCGTTAAAGTTGTCTGTTGTCAATAAAGTGAAAATAACTTTTTTTGTTGTTGCTTTTAAAACCCGCTTACACTCGGCCAGGAAATAAAAACTACAATGTTTTAGAGTAAATTGATCAAATTGAACTGTGATGTGGAAAATCAATGATACAAGCCGTTCAAATAGAAATTAATGCAAAACTCTGCATCCGTTAAACTGCAAAGGTTTTGTCCCAAAAAAGTAAAAAAAAAAACATAACAAAGTAAAGTCAGTTGTGCATCATTTCATGGGCATTACGCTGCCGTGTGTTATGCATAAGTTAGGCTGTCATTGGACAGAAGTTGTGGACTCGTTATGAAAACTCTGTATACGCCCCAACTTGAAAAAATCCATAGAAAGTTCAGCGTCTGCCAGCGTTCTAGGAGATCCTGGGATGTCGGGCAGAGGCTGGATAAATCAGCAAGGTGTGACAGGACCCTTAGTTTCCAAATAGTTTTGTGCTTTATAATGTGAAGGTAAAGATTTTTTTTTTTTCAACTCTCAGAAATATGATGGGAAAAGTGTTAATCATGATGACAGTTCATAAATACCCAGCAGCAGCATCCAGAACTTTGCAGATGTAACAGTTTTTTCTCCTCCATGTTCACAATGACTGACATAAAGGAAATGTGTTAAAGAAATTTACATCTCAATGAGTTTCTAATGCAGCGTTGCCCACGCTGTCCTGTGTTTCTATCAGAGCTGAACTGCAATAATAAAACACTGTTTTAAGCTGAAGACGACCTCAAGGAAAACAAAAAAATATATATAAATGCATATTAATCCTTGAGTCGCTGATAATTTGCTGCTTATTCTTCCCTCGTTTTTCAATTACTTAAAAATCATGATTATCTTTGCAGTTCATTGGATCTTTAAAGGCTTCAAATATGGAGGCGGGACAAGCAGATTAACCAACTGCTCTACTAATTCATCTGGCTTTTCATGAAGCACTTAGACACTCAGAGATGATTCCTGTTGGACACGCCTCATTGCAGCTGAGCTGCTCTGTACTCAGCGGCGAACGATCCAGTACTTGCCCTTGTCCGTCTGACACCAACCTTACTGACAAAGCGCCGCTTCCATACAGCACCCGTTCAGGCTGCAGGTTAAGTGCCCCCCCCCAAAACCACACAATGAATTACTCTTATGATAGAGATGTCCGCCTTATGGAAGCAGATGTCTTCCTCATGCATAAATAACATCCTTTTTTCTGTAGGCAGAAAATCACGATGAAGTTTGAAACCATCAGCCAGGGTTTTATCTGTGGTTAGCTGCTGCCTCCTGCTGGACTACTGACAGTATATCTAACCATCTAACCTACACAGACCTTCAGCGATAAAAACTTAGATTTAGATGAATGATTGCTGAAAAGGCAATCACCCCCAAAGATGAAGGGCTTTGACACTGCATGCTACCTGTGTTGCTCCATTAAGGGATGTAACTTCCACTGGGAGGCAATCCTTCCTGTTTCCCTCAGCTTCAGGACCAGGCTTCTCTGCATTCTGGTTGACTGAGGGCGGTCGACCAAGCTGCCCGTAATCTCCTCTACCCCATGTCAGTACTCTCCCATTCTCTGAAAGAAAATTGGAGCAAATAGTCATTTTTGGACATAGATATCAACTATCAATCTCAACAGTACTGAATAATTAAAATAACAGAACAAAACTTAATTGTCTGAAATGTAAACTAATTAGACCCTCCCCTTACTGTCATGTCTTTAGAATCAGTCTGAAATATTAATGCTTAAATAAGTAGAAAATCTCCTGAAAGGGACAGTAGGTCTGCTGCTGCTGATGGAGTCTATGTTCATTCATGGAGTCGCTTCTAGTTTAACGTACAGTTTGTTCTCTAAGATCACGATAAAGTGCCCAAAAAACAAAATGTCACCTTTTCTTATTAAAAAAAGATTTTATGAGGCAAAATATTTATATCGAGTAGTAAAATCAAATATTAATACCACACACTATGTCATACAATATGATACAACGGGGGTCGGCAACCCGCGGCTCTTTAGCGCCCCCTGCCAGATCGCGCTTATTCAAAGCAAACAAAATGGAAAAAGATGGATTTTTGTTTCTTTTAACTACGGAAGAGGATTAGGGCCAGTGGGAAAAAAAAAAGTTAACTGATTTTTAAATTTTATTTCAGTTTAGTATGAGAAAAAAAGTCAATTTCTGACTTTAATCTCAGAATTCTGACCTTAATCTCAGAATTCTGGCTTTAATTTCAGAATTCTGACTTTTTTCTCAGAATTCTGACCTTAATCTCAGAATTCTGACTTTTTTCTCAGAATTCTGACTTTTTTCTCAGAATTCTGACCTTAATCTCAGAATTCTGACTTTTTTCTCAGAATTCTGACCTTAATATCAGAATTCTGACTTTTTTCTCAGAATTCTGACTTTTTTCTCAGAATTCTGACGTTAATCTCAGAATTCTGGCTTTAATCTCAGAATTCTGACTTTTTTCTCAGAATTCTGACCTTAATCTCAGAATTCTGACTTTTTTCTCAGAATTCTGACTTTTTTCTCAGAATTCTGACCTTAATCTCAGAATTCTGACTTTTTTCTCAGAATTCTGACTTTAATCTCAGAATTCTGACTTTTTTTCCTCAGAATTCTGACTTTAATCTCAGAATTCTGACCTTAATCTCAGAATTCTGGCTTTAATCTCAGAATTCTGACCTTAATCTCAGAATTCTGACTTTTTTCTCAGAATTCTGACTTTTTTCTCAGAATTCTGACCTTAATCTCAGAATTCTGACTTTTTTCTCAGAATTCTGACCTTAATCTCAGAATTCTGACTTTTTTCTCAGAATTCTGACTTTTTTCTCAGAATTCTGACGTTAATCTCAGAATTCTGGCTTTAATCTCAGAATTCTGACTTTTTTCTCAGAATTCTGACCTTAATCTCAGAATTCTGACTTTTTTCTCAGAATTCTGACTTTTTTCTCAGAATTCTGACCTTAATCTCAGAATTCTGACTTTTTTCTCAGAATTCTGACTTTAATCTCAGAATTCTGACTTTTTTTCCTCAGAATTCTGACTTTCTTCTCAGAATTCTGACCTTAATCTCAGAATTCTGGCTTTAATCTCAGAATTCTGACCTTAATCTCAGAATTCTGGCTTTTTTCTCAGAATTCTGACTTTAATCTCAGAATTCTGACTTTTTTTCCTCAGAATTCTGACTTTCTTAGAATTCTGGCTTTAATTTCAGAATTCTGACTTTTTTCTCAGAATTCTGACCTTAATCTCAGAATTCTGACTTTTTTCTCAGAATTCTGACTTTTTTCTCAGAATTCTGACTTTAATCTCAGAATTCTGGCTTTAATCTCAGAATTCTGACCTTAATCTCAGAATTCTGGCTTTAATCTCAGAATTCTGACTTTAATCTCAGAATTCTGACTTTTTTCTCAGAATTCTGACTTTTTTCTCAGAATTCTGACGTTAATCTCAGAATTCTGGCTTTAATCTCAGAATTCTGACTTTTTTCTCAGAATTCTGACCTTAATCTCAGAATTCTGACTTTTTTCTCAGAATTCTGACTTTTTTCTCAGAATTCTGACCTTAATCTCAGAATTCTGACTTTTTTCTCAGAATTCTGACTTTAATCTCAGAATTCTGACTTTTTTTCCTCAGAATTCTGACTTTCTTCTCAGAATTCTGACCTTAATCTCAGAATTCTGGCTTTAATCTCAGAATTCTGACCTTAATCTCAGAATTCTGACTTTTTTCTCAGAATTCTGACTTTAATCTCAGAATTCTGACTTTTTTTCCTCAGAATTCTGACTTTCTTAGAATTCTGGCTTTAATTTCAGAATTCTGACTTTTTTCTCAGAATTCTGACCTTAATCTCAGAATTCTGACTTTTTTCTCAGAATTCTGACTTTTTTCTCAGAATTCTGACTTTAATCTCAGAATTCTGGCTTTAATCTCAGAATTCTGACCTTAATCTCAGAATTCTGGCTTTAATCTCAGAATTCTGACTTTAATCTCAGAATTCTGACTTTTTTCTCAGAATTCTGACTTTTTTCTCAGAATTCTGACGTTAATCTCAGAATTCTGGCTTTAATCTCAGAATTCTGACTTTTTTCTCAGAATTCTGACCTTAATCTCAGAATTCTGACTTTTTTCTCAGAATTCTGACTTTTTTCTCAGAATTCTGACCTTAATCTCAGAATTCTGACTTTTTTCTCAGAATTCTGACTTTAATCTCAGAATTCTGACTTTTTTTCCTCAGAATTCTGACTTTCTTCTCAGAATTCTGACCTTAATCTCAGAATTCTGGCTTTAATCTCAGAATTCTGACTTTAATCTCAGAATTCTGACTTTTTTTCCTCAGAATTCTGACTTTCTTCTCAGAATTCTGACCTTAATCTCAGAATTCTGGCTTTAATCTCAGAATTCTGACCTTAATCTCAGAATTCTGACTTTTTTCTCAGAATTCTGACTTTAATCTCAGAATTCTGACTTTTTTTCCTCAGAATTCTGACTTTCTTAGAATTCTGGCTTTAATTTCAGAATTCTGACTTTTTTCTCAGAATTCTGACCTTAATCTCAGAATTCTGACTTTTTTCTCAGTATTCTGAGATTAAAGTCAGAATTCTGACTTTAATCTCAGAATTCTGACTTTAATCTCAGAATTCTGAACTTAATCTCAGAATTCTGACTTTAATCTCAGAATTCTGACTTTAATCTCAGAATTCTGACCTTAATCTCAGAATTCTGACCTTAATCTCAGAATTCTGACTTTAATCTCAGAATTCTGGCTTTAATCTCAGAATTCTGACTTTTTTCTCAGAATTCTGACTTTAATCTCAGAATTCTGACTTTAATCTCAGAATTCTGACTTTAATCTCAGAATTCTGACTTTAATCTTTAATCTTTTTCCCATGTTAAACTGAAATAAAATGTAAAAATCAGTTAACTTTTTTTTTCAGTGGCCCTAATCCTCTTCCGTATTTAATATAGTGTGTGGGAGGACAAACAAATCTTTATATTTTCCATTGCTGTAAAAATGTGTATAATAATAAATTTAATCAATAAATACAAACATTTCTATTAAAAAATAGCTTTTTTAGGATAATTATCATTGATGATGTGTTAGTTTATTAAACATTAATATTAGCTGCCTGTTGTGTTTCAGAACTGATGTTTTCTCCACTACTTTCCCTAATCAGGCCAGTTCCTCGGTCGGCTTTATACAGATATAATCTTCATTCTGTGCGTGGCAAAGATTTGGGAATAGAATGAGAGCGGCGTCCTTTAGCTAAGAACAAAGTGTAATATTTTAATAAGGCTGGAGCCATGAATGTCTAATCATCTGCAAACGTGTGATGATGTAATGATGTGGAAAAACTGAGATGGAAATGTTTCTCTAACTGTTAATCGGCGCCACTTTCCGATAAGTGAGCCCAGTTGGTGAGCAGCCGCCTTCTGTAACTCTAAGCAACTTCTCTGGTATGAGTAAGATTACAATTTCTATCAGAATCTGTTATCATTTCTCCTGTTTATTTAAAACATATACATTATGAAGCGTTATTGGAAGAGTTTGTCCCAAGTGATATCTGTTCAGGAAAAACAACCGGAGAGAGAAAGCTTCAAGGTGTAAACACAGAAATGGTTAAACCCTCGAGAACTGGACTATTTGGAGATCAGAACAGAGGACATGTTTGGTTATAAACACTCTGAGAATAAAGGATGAAGTTTCATAGTTTATAAATGATTTGCAGCAGCTGGATCCAGTCAGCTATCAATTATAGCTTCTCCTCACAATACATGTACAGTTATGCTGCCTTCACACCAAAAGCAAAAGTCTATGGGTTACGGCGTCGCAGGGTCCAGAGGCGCATCCGAGCGTTCTGACATCGGAGCATCTGACGCTGGAGTTCAATAAATTGATTGCTGCTGGACACCGAAGCATCAACCAATCAGAAAAGGACTCTAGGTATGAAGTATTCCTAGCTGAATGCCTGACTGAAATGGTTCCTCACCTACAACATGTCAGTGACTCAAAACATCCCAATGAATCCACCTGGGACTGGCTGAGAATTAGAAATGGAAAAGTCACAGAAAAAGTCCAAGTCAAGATCTATTTGGGCAAACCTTTACTAACAACTAGGTGGGGGGGGGGGGGGGGGGGGATCTTAAGTTCTTACCAAGATAAAAAAAAAATTACTCATAAATGTTTTTTTATGCCATTTTACCTGCCATTTTTTTTATACAAAGAGAACATAAATGACATGACTTTGGTTTGTAAAGTAAATATTTAAGAGTGTCCTATTTATTTCCACATGACTATAGTTTGAACATAGCAGGACGGTGAGCTATTCTCAGCCGTAAACCTTTGCAGCTCAACCTTTGTACCTGTTTGAGCAACGACGTGTGTCCAGCCACTGCAAACATTAATAACTCTCTCTCCCTTCAGCAGAGATGGATTCAGCAGACCGGGGGAGGGCAGGAAGGGCTGAGCTGTAGCCAGCTGACCGTGTTTATTGCTTCCCCACAGGAATAATTCACCTTCTTCTGTAAAAAAAACAAAAGGCAGAGCAGCAACTGAGTCATTGGTCTACGAACTCCAGGATGTGAAGTTAGGCTAAGCAGAGAGAAACATGAACAAGGCTAAAATCTCAGGCTCTGCACCCACTGAGGGGGGTGAAGAGCCATGGTTTATCAGCATTATCAATGAACATTTTGTTTCCTTTTACATATCACTAAAATTAACAAGGTACCTTTTTATGCACATAGAAGGCATTGGTAGAATGTCTTTTTGTTTTTAAAGACCAATCAGACCTGCTAAACAGACCTTCCCCAGATGCTTGCAGCAGTTCCATTTAGGGAAGACTGAGCAGTATTTTTGATTTATGCCCCATATTGAAGCGTGGTCTGCACTATGTTATTCCACGCCACAATGCCAGAGGGCCAATCAGGAAATAGCTGTGGGTCTAGATACGGCCGAGGCGGTGAGGAATTGGGGGCAAGTTTGTGTGACAACGGAGGGACATGAGGGCCAAAAAGAGGGGGGATCCAGGTGGAAAAAGGGTCCCAGTAGTGAAGCTGCTCCATTTTCACCAGTGGTTTTCATACAAACAAAACAAACCGGTAAGGAACCAAACAGGAAATACACATAGTGTAGAGCGGATGTAGATTTTTCGTAAAAGTTTAAAAACAATCCACTGGACTTCTCAATTCAAAAGACATTTGAATGGAGAAAGCTTCCTGGAGGGGAAGCAAAACGTCTTCAAACCTTGGAAAACAAAGTCCAGTGGATTGTTTTTAAACTTTTTTGGAATACGTGTAGCGCATGTCCGCTGTTCTGCTGCGCTTATGTGCCTGGTGTATTTCCTCTTTAGGTACTTGAACCCTTTATCGGGCAAGTCGCCATTTGTGATCACGTGCTCACCTCTTAACCCTTACATATGGAGTCCCCCCCCATCCCTCTGAGTTCTAAAAGCGTAAGATCTATATCCAGCCTTTCAGCAAAGATCCTGCTTCGTGGCTTTAAATCTTATTTTGGCATTCGACCAATTAGATGAGCCCTTAAATGATTTATTACCTACTGTTAATTAAGTTGAAAAAAAGTTATCAGGTTAAGAAACAAAGGTAAGAAGCTACTTGGTCCCAATGGAATTTCCCATTGGTAACCTTTCCAGCACTAAGTTGCTAACTGGTTAGCAAGATGCTTCCAACAAACCGGCCACAACCAAACTTGCTTGTGAACCTTCCACCACAACAATCCTGCCCCCCTTGATAATCGACCAATCGCATTCACTTTATTCACTCGTGTAAAGTCGGGCACCATTCAGGAGAATTTGGAAATGCAACAGTCGGAAAAGCCGACTTTAAGGCCAGATGAGAGAATAGTGTCTCCTGCTTATTTAAGTTTATCATTGTTAGTCTGAGCTTTTCAGCACTAATGTTTTATTTATGGTCTTACCTGTTAAACACACACAGTGTGCTGAACCTGCTGTTACAAGGTGGGATTTCCTCTGGCTGAGACCTGCAGTGTGGCAGTTTGACATCTTTAAACTACCATTCAATCAAAGAAAAGATGCATTTTCTCTGCCACTGATGCATATCAGCTCTCTGTAGGTTACCTGGTACCAGACAGGGAACCTTGGAGTTCAGATGAGGTGGAACAGGATGGGGGCTGAGTGCTCGCTTAGCATGACTGTAAAGCCCGTTTCCCCACTGATAGACGGAGCCGGAGGCTGGAGGTTAAACAGAAAAGGAAGATTCATGGCCTCAATGTTTAATAGAACAATAAAACAGACCAAACTAAAACTAAACAATAAAACAGACCAGTGAAGCTACCGTACCGCAAACTGTGAGCGAGTGTCTGAGTCCTGCTGCTACGCTCACCACTGGCTCCTTTAGAGCCTGAAAACAAACAATCAATAATCAGATCAGAAGAGGAAGTGTGGAGAATTAACAACGATAGAATATGCAAAGAATATATATTACACCAAATTATATATTTTAAGACTTTATGGCTTAAAGCTAAAAATGAAAACCTAAAATTCTATTTCATAGAAAATAAAAAGATATTTAAGATATTTATGTAATGTTCCTTTTAGAGTCCATACAGTTATGAGGACGACTGCTGACTTGACAGGAGTTCAGCATTTAGGAGGAGGAGCTAAAGGAGGTACAGGAGCAACAGGAGGTACAGGAGCAACAGGAGGTACAAGAGCTACAGGAGCAACAGGAGGCACAGGAGGTAAAAAAGCTACAGGAGGTACAAGAGCTACAGGAGGTACAAGAGCTACAGGAGGTACAGGAGCAACAGGAGGTACAGGAGCACCTGGAGGAACAGGAGCAACAGGAGGAACAGAAGCAACAGGAGGAAAAGGAGGTACAGGAGCAACAGAAGGTACAGGAGGAAAGGAGGTACAGGAGCAACAGGAGCAACAGAAGGTACAGGAGCAACAGGAGGAAAAGGAGGTACAGGAGCAACAGGAGGAACAGGAGCAACAGAAGGTACAGGAGCAACAGGAGTAACAGAAGGTACAGGAGCAACAGGAGGTACAGGAGCAACAGAAGGTACAGGAGCAACAGGAGTAACAGAAGGTACAGGAGTAACAGGAGGTACAGGAGCAACAGAAGGTACAGGAGCAACAGGAGGTACAGGAGCAACAGGAGGTACAGGAGCAACAGGAGGTACAGGAGCAACAGAAGGTACAGGAGCAACAGGAGTAACAGAAGATACAGGAGCAACAGGAGGTACAGGAGCAACAGGAGGAAGAGGTACAGGAGCAACAGAAGGTACAGGAGCAACAGGAGGTACAGGAGCAACAGAAGGTACAGGAGCAAAAGGAGCAACAGGAGGTACAGGAGGAAAAGGAGGTACAGGAGGTACAGGAGCAACAGAAGGTACAGGAGCAGCAGGAGGTACAGGAGCAGCAGGAGGTACAGTAGCAACAGGAGGTACAGGAGCAGCAGGAGCAACAGGAGGTACAGGAGCAACAGAAGGTACAGGAGCAACATAAGGTACAGGAGCAACAGGAGTAACAGAAGGTACAGGAGCAACAGGAGTAACAGAAGGTACAGGAGCAACAGGAGGTACAGGAGCAACAGGAGGTACAGGGGCAACAGGAGGTACAGGAGCAACAGAAGGTACAGGAGCAACAGGAGGTACAGGAGCAACAGGAGGTACAGGAGCAGCAGGAGGTACAGTAGCAACAGGAGGTACAGGAGCAGCAGGAGCAACAGGAGGTACAGGAGCAACAGGAGGTACAGGAACAGCAGGAGGTACAGGAGCAGCAGGAGGTACAGGAGCAACAGGAGGTACAGGAGCAGCAGGAGGTACAGTAGCAACAGGAGGTACAGGAGCAGCAGGAGGTACAGGAGCAGCAGGAGGTACAGGAGCAGCAGGAGGTACAGTAGCAACAGGAGGTACAGGAGCAACAGGAGGTACAGGAACAGCAGGAGGTACAGGAGCAGCAGGAGGTACAGGAGCAACAGGAGGTACAGGAGCAGCAGGAGGTACAGGAGCAACAGGAGGTACAGGAGCAACAGAAGGTACAGGAGCAACAGAAGGTACAGGAGCAACAGGAGGTACAGGAGCAGCAGGAGGTACAGGAGCAGCAGGAGGTACAGGGGCAACAGGAGGTACAGGAGCAACAGAAGGTACAGGAGCAGCAGGAGGTACAGGAGCAGCAGGAGGTACAGGAGCAGCAGGAGGTACAGGAGCAACAGGAGGTACAGGAGCAACAGGAGGTACAGGAGCAGCAGGAGGTACAGGAGGAAAAGGAGGTACAGGAGGTACAGGAGCAACAGGAGGAACAGGAGCAACAGAAGGTACAGGAGCAACAGGAGTAACAGAAGGTACAGGAGTAACAGGAGGTACAGGAGCAACAGGAGGTACAGGAGCAACAGAAGGTACAGGAGCAAAAGGAGCAACAGGAGGTACAGGAGGAAAAGGAGGTACAGGAGGTACAGGAGCAACAGGAGGAACAGGAGCAACAGAAGGTACAGGAGCAGCAGGAGGTACAGGAGCAGCAGGAGGTACAGGAGCAGCAGGAGGTACAGGAGCAACAGGAGGTACAGGAGGAAAGGAGGTACAGGAGCAACAGAAGGTACAGGAGCAACAGGAGGAAAAGGAGGTACAGGAGCAACAGGAGGAACAGGAGCAACAGAAGGTACAGGAGCAACAGGAGTAACAGAAGGTAGAGGAGCAACAGGAGGTACGGGAGCAACAGAAGGTACAGGAGTAACAGAAGGTACAGGAGTAACAGGAGGTACAGGAGCAAGAGGAGGTACAGGAGCAACAGAAGGTACAGGAGCAACAGGAGCAACAGGAGGTACAGGAGCAACAGGAGGTACAGGAGCAACAGAAGGCACAGGAGCAACAGGAGGTATAGGAGCAACAGAAGGTACAGGAGGTACAGGAGCAACAGAAGGTACAGGAGACACAGGAGCAACAGGAGGTAAAGGAGCAACAGAAGGTACAGGAGCAACAGGAGGTACAGGAGCAACAGGAGGTACAGGAGCAACAGAAGGTACAGGAGCAACAGGAGGTACAGGAGCAGCAGGAGGTACAGGAGCAGCAGGAGGTACAGTAGCAACAGGAGGTACAGGAGCAGCAGGAGGTACAGGAGCAACAGAAGGTACAGGAGCAACAGAAGGTACAGGAGCAACAGGAGGTACAGGAGCAGCAGGAGGTACAGGAGCAGCAGGAGGTACAGTAGCAACAGGAGGTACAGGAGCAGCAGGAGGTACAGGAGCAACAGAAGGTACAGGAGCAACAGAAGGTACAGGAGCAACAGGAGTAACAGAAGGTACAGGAGCAACAGGAGGTACAGGAGCAACAGGAGGAAAAGGAGGTACAGGAGCAACAGAAGGTACAGGAGCAAAAGGAGGTACAGGAGCAGCAGGAGGTACAGGAGCAGCAGGAGGTACAGTAGCAACAGGAGGTACAGGAGCAACAGGAGGTACAGGAGCAACAGAAGGTACAGGAGCAACAGGAGCAGCAGGAGGTACAGGAGCAGCAGGAGGTACAGTAGCAACAGGAGGTACAGGAGCAACAGGAGGTACAGGAACAGCAGGAGGTACAGGAGCAGCAGGAGGTACAGGAGCAACAGGAGGTACAGGAGCAGCAGGAGGTACAGGAGCAACAGGAGGTACAGGAGCAACAGAAGGTACAGGAGCAACAGGAGGTACAGGAGCAACAGGAGGTACAGGAGCAGCAGGAGGTACAGGAGCAACAGGAGGTACAGGGGCAACAGGAGGTACAGGAGCAACAGAAGGTACAGGAGCAGCAGGAGGTACAGGAGCAGCAGGAGGTACAGGAGCAACAGGAGGTACAGGAGCAGCAGGAGGTACAGGAGGAAAAGGAGGTACAGGAGCAACAGAAGGTACAGGAGGAAAAGGAGGTACAGGAGGTACAGGAGCAACAGGAGGAACAGGAGCAACAGAAGGTACAGGAGCAACAGGAGTAACAGAAGGTACAGGAGCAACAGGAGTAACAGAAGGTACAGGAGTAACAGGAGGTACAGGAGCAACAGGAGGTACAGGAGCAACAGAAGGTACAGGAGCAAAAGGAGCAACAGGAGGTACAGGAGGAAAAGGAGGTACAGGAGCAACATGAGGAACAGGAGGTACAGGAGCAACAGGAGTAACAGAAGGTACAGGAGTAACAGGAGGTACAGGAGCAACAGGAGGTACAGGAGCAACAGAAGGTACAGGAGCAACAGGAGGTACAGGAGCAACAGGAGCAACAGGAGGTACAGGAGCAACAGAAGGTACAGGAGCAGCAGGAGGTACAGGAGCAGCAGGAGGTACAGGAGCAGCAGGAGGTACAGGAGCAGCAGGAGGTACAGGAGCAACAGGAGCTACAGGGGCAACAGGAGGTACAGGAGCAACAGAAGGTACAGGAGCAGCAGGAGGTACAGGAGCAGCAGGAGCAACAGGAGGTACAGGAGCAACAGGAGGTACAGGAGCAACAGGAGGTACAGGAGCAGCAGGAGGTACAGGAGCAGCAGGAGCAACAGGAGTAACAGAAGGTACAGGAGCAACAGGAGGTACAGGAGCAACAGGAGGTACAGGAGCAGCAGGAGCAACAGGAGGTACAGGAGCAACAGGAGGTACAGGAGCAACAGGAGGTACAGGAGCAACAGGAGGTACAGGAGCAGCAGGAGGTACAGGAGCAGCAGGAGCAACAGGAGTAACAGAAGGTACAGGAGCAACAGGAGGTACAGGAGCAACAGGAGGAAAAGGAGGTACAGGAGCATCAGGAGGTACAGGAGCAGCAGGAGCAACAGGAGGTACAGGAGCAACAGGAGGTACAGGAGCAACAGGAGGTACAGGAGCAACAGGAGGTACAGGGGCAACAGGAGGTACAGGAGCAACAGAAGGTACAGGAGCAACAGAAGGTATAGGAGCAGCAGGAGGTACAGGAGCAGCAGGAGGTACAGGAGCAGCAGGAGCAACAGGAGGTACAGGAGCAACAGGAGGTACAGGAGCAACAGGAGGTACAGGAGCAGCAGGAGGTACAGGAGCAGCAGGAGCAACAGGAGGTACAGGAGCAACAGGAGGTACAGGAGGTACAGGAGCAGCAGGAGGTACAGGAGCAGCAGGAGCAACAGGAGGTACAGGAGCAACAGGAGGTACAGGAGGTACAGGAGCAGCAGGAGCAGGTTGTTCACAGAGATCTGTCTCCAAGCATATTTAGTGATCATTAAATGTAAAGAGATTCTTTTACATTTTTTGCTTATTTTAATGAAAGACAACCATCAAACTTCACAGAAATACATTTGTTTGATACGTGTTACTTTTGCCGTCATCTATATATGATCTTTAATGGTCTATTCATCCTCTGTGATTGGCCTGTAAAACGGCGCAGACTGCTGACAGGGTCTCACCTCCACAGCCAGGAGCTCAGCAGAGTGTGAGAGCGTCGGTCCGACGCCCAGCTGTCCGAAGGCGTTGGAACCGCACGCCAACAGCTGACCACTATCTGTCAGGAAAAAATAAGACGTCTACATCAAAGCAATACGCAAGGAAGTCAGAAGTATTCAGTCACAGAACAAAAGTGTCAACCAATAAACTGAGAAAGACTAAAGTTTTTAGTTGCTTTCTGAAAAGATCTACAGATGCGGAGAAACGACGCTAAGAGATTTATTATGAAGCCAAAAACGAAAAAAGTCTGACTTTGAAATGAGAACATAAACATTTCTAAAAACTCCTGGGTTTAATCAATTATTAATGGCTAAAAAGTTTAAAGCTTTAGCATTTTTCATAACTTAAAATGGGAAACATGATCAATCGTATCCAGTAACCAGTTTTATAATAAGAATAATACAATAAACAGTCAAAAATTAAACCCACTTATTGGAAGCCGAGCTTAACTGTTAAGAAAAGGAAAACAGTGGCTAACCTGGATCCTGTTTTCAGCCTGGCTGGTATTTAAAGCATTACATATATCATCATATAGATCAGTGCTTCTATGTTTGTTTTCTATGTCTGCTTCTGTCTCCTTGAACCCCAGTGGGCCTCAGCAGATGGCCGCTCACACTGAGCCTGGTTCTGCTGGAGGTTTCTTCCTGTTCAAAGGGAGTTTTTCCTCTCCACTGTCGCTACAAGCATGCTTAGTGTGAGGGATTGCTGAAGAGTCAATGAGTCGATGCAATCAGCTGGTTTTCCTTAGATAGAAAACTTTGAATCAATCTGACTGGATGATCTGGTGAACTGGAAAGTGACCTGAGATGACATGATGTGAATAAACTGAATTTTATAAGAGCTAATCAAGATAAATGATCAAATGTGGAAATGATGAGTTAACCTTGATTAAGACCCATAAGTTAAGCTCAGCTTCATTTTAAACCTGCTGACAGGTCATGACTAAAGCCAGGCATACACTGTGCGATTGTTTTAATCATTGCATGCAGCTATCTCCCTACCTCATGATTCCTGATGGGGGGGTGGTCGTTAGAGGCTGATCTCTCCTCGCCATCGCCTGTTCACTACACCACGCACCATCAGGCTGAAAGTCGGCCTGTTCGAAAAATTCTCGCCCGACTGGAGAATCGGCCTGAAAAGGGTAACAAAGCTGCACACTGTATGCTTGGCTTAACTCTGTTGTAGTTTTTTCTTTAACTTGATAATATTGGATAAATCTGAACAGGATGGAATAATGCATCATTTCCTGTCAACTTTTATACCAACTGATTTTTTTTTTCCAAGACAAAGTATAATTTAACTACTGATCCAATTTAATTCTATTACAGTAAGGTCACAAACATATGCAGCAAGGTTAATTCTATTCAGTTTATTTCTATAGCTCCAATTCCCATGATGTCATCTCAGGTCACTTTCCAGTTCACCAGATCATCCAGTCAGATTGATTCAAAGTTTTCTATCTAAGGAAAACCAGCTGATTGCATCGACTCATTGACTCTTCAGCAATCCCTCACACTAAGCATGCTTGTAGCGACAGTGGAGAGGAAAAACTCCCTTTGAACAGGAAGAAACCTCCAGCAGAACCAGGCTCAGTGTGAGCGGCCATCTGCTGAGGCCCACTGGGGTTCAAGGAGACAGAAGCAGACATAGAAAAAGAAGCATAGATACAAAAGGCAACTGTCAACCAGCTCCACAGGCGGCCCCGTCCAGGAAACACACAGCCAGGCAGACGAGCTCCGAGCCAGCTCCCATGTCAGAGGATGAAGAGAGCACATCCAGTTAGTCACGGTCACCACGGTTAAAATAACTTTAATAATATAAACCCACAGGGAATTTAGTATTATCATTCATATGCCGCATTTCCACTACCCTCCAATAACCAATCCATGCTGAGCTTTGATCAGTTAACTGTGCTGAGCTGGGTTCCTTACACACCACGCTAGCACGGTTCCTCACTAGTGGCGATCTACGGTACTACTGCTCTCTAGAAGGAAACAAGCAAACAAACATGGAGGCGCCTGTAACATTCAGGAAGTTTGTGGAGAGTCAGGCGAAGAAGGCAGCCTTTGGTGAATTTACTTGACAGAGTCGGCTTTTGGGAAGTGGATACGACAAACGATCGTCTAATCAGGGCTTCCAGACGCAGGAAACAACGACAGACGTTGAGGTTCATCACACTGCTTAACGTCTTCCTAAAGCCAGCAAACTGCTTGTTTTTGCAGCCTAATGCTGCACAGGGAGGCATTTTTAATGCATTTTTTCGTGGCAATCAGCAATCCGGTGAATAAACAGAGATCTGTGGCCGAGCCCTACTGATGGACTAGTACCATGTTAGCGCGGTCGGTTGTATCTGGGTCCGGTTCAGTCTTGTGGGCCATTTAAACTCTACAGGTATCTCTGTTACCGTGCTCCACTCGATCTTGGCTCAGTTTCAAAAAGGTAGTGTGTATGGGGCTATAGAGTTAACAGAGCAACCAGATCTATCATCAAACGTTAAAAAAATAAAACATACCTGTAGTAAGATGTTGTTTGTGAGTTATATTAACTGCTCACCAGTGATGAGAAGAGTAAAATCCCAGCCGCAGGCTACATTTGAGACTTTGTGATTCAAAACAGGGCAGAGCTGAAGCGTTAAGACATCAGAACAGTGAGCGAGTCCCAGCTGGCCTTTGTGATTCTGTCCACAGACAAACACCTCTCCTCTCTCTGGTAAACGCACACAAAAAAAACCTTAAGAACATTACATGATGCGTTTTCTTTAGAGAAGTTTAAACTCAAACACAGCATTTGCTTTTAAAATGATAGAGCTGGGATCAGGTTAGTTAAGGGTTTGTCCGCTCACATTAAATCCAAATTAAAGACAGGAAGGATTTGAGAAACTATGATCTCCAAAACATTGAATTTTAGAGAATAGGTCATTTAACAAAGGAAAATCAATAAACAATTTCATTTTAAAGGAAAAGTCGCTCACATCCAGAATCCAAACTTCTGAAAGTTCTTTAAATCTGAAATGATTCCATCCTGTTCAATAAATGATCAGTGTTTTTAATTCAGAGTAATTTTCATGTGAATGTGCTTTACTGGAGGCATCCATGTTTGTCAAAGAACACTACTGCCACCTACTGGTTAGTGACGTCACGGTGCGGCATCGGCTGTTGATCAAGTCCCCGTGCTGTATCTGGTGTTTGTCACAACGCGCTATTATCCAAGTCATCTTGAAAACATTCTTCTTCCAAATGTTGGCTACATATTACGGGTTTTTTCTCTGGCCAGAAGTTCGATGGCAAATCCTCCCTCTTCAAGTTGGCGATCCAACGACCAACCCGTCCGTGGAGGATCAGGAATCAGAAAGGTGGAATAACTCTTTTTTTTTCCACTTTTACCCGATGTATTCCAGCATCCAGCTGCCATGCACGTGGGCATTGTCAGTTTCACTATAGCTCTGGTGAATTTCAATGGTGAAGTCCTCTGGAAATCTTCAATAATTGTTGTTGATTGCAGATGTGTCTAGTAGTTCCCATTGATTTAGCTTGTAAAGCGGGGAGAACGGCGCTAGGCTTACCGCACCGTGACGTCACTGCTGGAAGATGGCAGGAGGGAGGGGCTACTATATTTGGGGAAAAATGGCCGCTCCCAGACTCAGTGATTGCCACGAAAATAATTATTTTTATTTTTTTAGTGATTAAGACCATAATCCTTAAATCACTGCTAACATGTTAGCTTTAGGTATAAATAATGATCCACTGTTTAATCTTTGCTGACCGAACTTTTCCTTTAAATTATTTACTATAATAAAAGAAGCAGAAAATAACTGAACAGCCAATCTGCTCATGTTAAATTCCACTTAACAGTAACTAAGCGGCTCTTAGTACTCTTTATTTTTTTTAAATGAAACTGCATTTTATTTCAAACGGTTATTATAAATCTAAATTGTATTTTAGAGCATGTTTACGGTCTCAAAGACATACAAGTAAAGATATGATTGTAGAAATATAACTTATGCAAGCTTAATAAAATGATTGACAGATGACCGTTGTCATTGACCAATTATTTTTTTTTTTTTATAGAAATTTTTTACATTTTGGGACAATATGCTCTGATAAAGAGGACATTTATATACATGTTTGAGACAGAATGATTTGACATTTAAATTTCCCTTGGACACTAAAGGGGTGATAGAATTTTTATGGTGGAAGTTTAGAATAGTGAGATTTACAGAGAAAGGAGGAGTTGATGGGGTTTGAACTTCTCTGTGCGTCTATTTCACCCACTGAACTATTGTTAATTATCTATGACAATGGAAACCCTGCATTCTATCACCCCTTTGAGAGCTTTTATTTTAATCGCAGTTTAATAATTCGTCCAGCAGAGGTCGCCATTTCCCCTCCTATAGTGTATGTCTGTGAAGTGATCTAAACCACAGATCCTGTCTTTGGTCTCAACAACCTTCAGTTTATTTCTTGGAAAACAAACAAACTGACCGGTGAGAACCAAGGAGTGTCCCCCTCCTCCGCCCACAGTCCGGACCGTCTGGTCCCGCAGAGCCTCGGTGTCAGACAGCCTCGGTCTGCTCTGGTCCTCCGCATGGTTCTGTCCCAGCTGACCGTAGCTGTTTGCTCCCTGAACAACAAAACGCACATAAAGAGATAAATTCATGTCTGATGTTCAATGATTCACACTCTGCTCCTGTTCTGGGAGCTGTAGCTGTAATATGGAAGCTAAAAAGGCTAAACTTTAGCTTCCAGAATCAAATAATCACAATCCTCAGATCAGCCGCAGCCACGCGCAGTTCAGTAATTTTCTTAAATGAATAAACACACAGCCTGAAAAAAGGTGACGGCGGCTTTTTGTGAGGAAAACAAACTTACCCAAGCATGTAAACAAAACGTGAGGGGTGAGCGTGTTTCCATGGAGCACACCGGCAGTAAAACAAACACGGCTTGCGACACTGTCGCAAATTCCGATCACGTCAGTGAATTGAGCCCTGCCACCATCAGCTTCCACTGATCAGCCTTTAAATCTAGACTTTTTATTAAGATGTAACTATAAAATAGAAAAGCTCCCTAATCTAGACTTTTTATTAAGATGTAACTATAAAATAGAAAAGCTCCCTGTTAAATGATCTAACTACTTTTATTCTCAACATTAGTTTATAAGCATAACTTTTCTGTTTTGTTTGGAATAACTAAAATATTTGCTTCAAGCATAAATCCATATTTCTTAAGAACTGGGTGGATAATGATATTCTATTTGTAAAACAGCTGTTTAATGAGAATAGTCAACTGTTAAATTAAGGGGAATTTCTTAATAAATATAACTTCCCTGTGACCCCTAAAGAATTTTCAGTTGTTTTCTGCTCTATTCCAGCAGCTTTGAACTTTCCTATATGATCCTCAGGTAGAGCCTATGTCCAATATCCCAGATTTCCAGAGTTATTTATTGGTAATTCAGATCCGTTCCTACGGAAGAGGATTGGGGAAAAAAAAAAGTTAACTGATTTTTAAATTTTATTTCAGTTTAATATTTATTATTTAACTTTTTTCTCAGATTTCTGACTTTAATCTCATAATTTTGACTTTTTTCTCAGAATTCTGACTTTTTTGTCAGAATTCTGACTTTAATCTCAGAATTTTGACTTTAATCTCAGAATTTTGACTTTTTTGTCAGATTTCTGACATTAATCTCAGAATTCTGACTTTAATCTCAGAATTTTGACTTTAATCTCAGAATTTTGACTTTTTTCTCATAATTCTAAATTTAATCTCAGAATTCTGACTTTTTTCTCAGAATTCTGACTTTAATCTCAGAATTCTGACTTTTTTCTCAGATTTCTGACTTTAATGCATAATTCTGACTTTTTTTTCCTCAGAATTCTGACTTCAATCTCAGAATTCTGACTTTTTTCTCAGATTTAAACTTAGACTTAGACTTGACTTTATTAATCCCTTGGGATTACTCCCTTCGGGAAATTGTATTTCCAGTAGCAGGAAAAATTGCACATACAAGAAAATAGAGGATGTTTAGGCACAGTATATACAATAGAAAAATAAATTCAATTAAATAAGATGTAGGAAGATTTCTGACTTTAATCTCATAATTCTGACTTTTTTCTCAGAATTCTGACTTTAATCTCAGAATTGTGGATCTTAATGTAGATGGGCACCATGAAGGCAGAGATGTGGAGCACTCAGCTTCACTGACAAAGATGTGAGTTGTTTGAGAGGAACAGGAACACATTGGTGGAAAATGACGGAATTAGGCAACTTTTTACGTGCCCGTGGGGTCCCCTCATTAATGGAGGAGCAGAAGGTCATGAAAAACAAGAGAGCTAGTCTCTAAAACAGACATGGCTATGGCTTGATGCTAACAGGTTTGTTATCTGTCAGAATTCTTAGATTAAAGTCAGAATTCTGAGAAAAAAAAGTCAGAATTCTGACTTTTTCCCATGTTAAACTGAAAAAAAAAAATCATTTAACTATTTTTTTTTCAGTGTCCCTAATCCTCTTCCGTAGTTCCTTAGCATTAAAAATGGAAACAAACAAATTAAAGAAATCATCCAGAGGAATCCTATCAGCAAACCTGCATCAATAATCTGCATTAATAATCTTTATTCAGATATTGATTGGGAACATACATGGTTGTTGCCAAGAAAGTTTTTTCCTCTCAAATAAAGTACAGGAGGTGTCCTTTAAACAGGTGTTACCCTGTTCATTCAGAATTTAATAAACATTTTCCAAATATTGATCCTGTTCCTGCTCCTTTGTCACATCAAACAAGAAACATGAACCCGCCTATTTTGGGAATGCTCTTTCAGTAAAATTCAATTCTATTCAGTTTATTTCTATATCTCCAATTCACATCATGTCATCTCAGGTCACTTTCCAGTTCACCAGATCATCCAGTCAGATTGATTCAAAGTTTTCTATCTAAGGAAAACCAGCTGATTGCATCGACTCATTGACTCTTCAGCAATCCCTCACACTAAGCATGCTTGTAGCGACAGTGGAGAGGAAAAACTCCCTTTGAACAGGAAGAAACCTCCAGCAGAACCAGGCTCAGTGTGAGCGGCCATCTGCTGAGGCCCACTGGGGTTCAAGGAGACAGAAGCAGACATAGAAAAAGAAGCATAGATACAAAAGGCAACTGTCAACCAGCTCCACAGGCGGCCCCGTCCAGGAAACACACAGCCAGGCAGACGAGCTCCGAGCCAGCTCCCATGTCAGAGGATTAAGAGAGCACATCCAAAATGTTTTGGTGTAACTTCAACATTTTCTTTAGTCGGGAATTACATATAATTATTCCTTTAAATGTCAAACATGTTTCCTTTGGTTTTTCCAATTACAGTATGTCTGGGAAAGAATATCTCATAAACGTTCTTATTCTGTTGGCAAAGTTCCACATACATGCCTGTAAATTTGCTAAAAACAAACCAAACCTCCATGTTTTTAGAGCTTATGTCAGATGTTTTTTGGATTCTTTAAAAATGTGCACCAACTGTGATGCATTTAATTTGTAAACTGTTGTTTTTTTTTTCTCTCCTTTTTTGTCATGGAATCCTGTGGATTTGTTTTCCCAGCACCTTGAGCATACAACTATTTGCAATTGTATATTCTTTATTTGTAAATAAAGTTTATTAAAGAAACTATCTCTATTTATTAATTTATCTATTTATTTACTAATATAATTATTATTTATAAATAAAGATCAGTGCCTGCCGCCTGTCACACATTAAGAATTTAAATGTTCAATATTAAAATTCTAAATTTTGAATTGCCTTCAGACTTGGAAACAAAGTCAACAACAAACAACAAAGGATTTTTTTTTTTTTTTTGGAAAGACTCTGACCTGGATGACTGAGAATCTTCCCCAGCTTTATTAATAACATTTGCAGTTTATGTGTGTTTCTGCATTAGTTTGGAAACATTTAAAAACCAACGAAAGTGGAAATCTCTTAAAGTCAGAGTAATTAGGAAAACTCAATCCCTTGAACATTGTTCCAGCAGCCTCTGCAAAATCTTATTCTCAAAACGTAATAGATGTGATATGTGTGGAACGTTTTGTAGTTTGGCAGTAAGGGTTTATAATTGTTTAATGAATATTTCACTTTGTCAGTTTGGACCATCTTGAAAAGTGATCTTAAGGAAGATAACTTGTTTTTTTTACTGTTTTCAGACTTTTACCAGGCATTACGATAGGTAAGTTCCTTATGTCTACATGATTTAAAATAAAATAAAACATTTTAAGACACAGTCCAACTCTTTATTGTGGGTTTTTTCAGTTGTACATACAGCCTATTCCTACTGACTGATATTCCTTACAGTAGAAAAATAATATTGAAATCCCAGACTACATCAGTTGTTTTCACTTTAGGAAGAAATATTTAAAATGATCACTGTAAAATAAACTGTGTGCACAGGCCAGTCTGTCATAATCAATAATGAAAGTATTCTTTTAACACTACAGAGTTAAGGATTTATCTTTCATAACTTCCTTCAAACAGCACAAAGAAGAGACTTGGATACAAACAGTAAAAGAATAAAAACAAGGTACAGGTTATCAGTGAAGAAAAGAACAAATAAATTACAAAAGGAAAATAACAGTTACACGTCACCATGGTTATCCGAGGGAGAAAGAACGTGCTAAAATGTTACTAAAAACAAATCATGTTTAAAAAAAAAAAAATCAAAGCACATTGATTGTTTGCAGTACAGACGTCAGCACAATGGAAGCAGGTTTAGTGCGTCAAATCAAGCAGCTCTTTGGGTTGGTGGAACATATCGACATTTAGGTGAAACACAGCCTTCTAATTCCCCTGGAGATAGTTTAAACCAGCGGTCTTCAACGTTTTCCAGGCTAAGGACCCCAAACGGATGGCGAGATGGAGCGGGGACCCCCTAATTTTATATATTGTATGAAATAGTGTTCTATCAAACTGGTCCTATAGTCACTCTATTACAGATGGAGTAATGTAACTAAAGTAATCCCTCCCTGGGATTATTAAAGTATTTCTGATTCCTGGTTGATGGGACAGGTGTTGTGAATGAAACGGTGTCCAGATTGAAAGAGCTCCTGTGTGTCGCTGAATGTGAGCATTGATGACTGAAAGACATCTTCTGCCTCCATTTATCTGTTTACTACAGTCTGCTGGATTCATGTTAATGTGGATTTAAAGACATTTCAATGAGTGGAAAAAAATGCAGGAGGGAATATAAAAAAAAAGGTTTAGGTTACAGCTATCCTATACCTGTTTCACCTCTTTTCTCTGGTTCATTTGTCATTTATGTTGAAGACTATCTAAAAATATAAGTCACGTTTTTAGATATTTTATGCGTCAAATCTTGATATTCTTTCTCTGACTTTTTGAAGAACTGGAAAAATCTAGAGTCTATGTTTCTATTCTTACTATTAAACTTATTGGAACAACAATAACAAAACATTTTTTATATAATCTTCTAATTTCCACTCTTTTTTCAGATATTTGACTTATTTTTACTCAAAAAAGCAGATCTGCACTGATGACTGAAAGACATCTCCTGCCTCCATTTATCTGTTTACTACAGTGTGTTGAATTCAATTCATTCAATTAGTGGAAAATATTGCAGGGGGGAATATAAGTCTAATTAACCAAAACTTTGCGACCCCCATGCAGTACCTCTGCGGACCCCCTAGGGGTCGCGGACCCCCTGTTGAAGACCTCTGGTTTAAACCATTTACCACACAGTTAGGATGACAGAGAAAGTTCCCATAAAGTGATGCACATTCATTTTAGTGACAAAAGCACAAGCAGACATGGCTACAGCAGCGTTGGGGGGTCACATGGTACTTCAGCTGTTCAGTCAAACACCCAGTTGCTTGTTGAGCCTGCAGAGAGCATCTCCCACGATGTCCAGCTCATGTCGGAGCTCCTCCACCACGCTATTGATGCTGGGAGTGTCTTTGAGGACGTCTACGCTCTGGGTGTAGGGGTTGTATCGAACTGTGAAGGGACGTTTGATGGTCTTCGCAAACTCCCTGAATGGAATATACATGTTTAAATGCATGCAAAGAAAAATATTGTTTTTATCCAAACGATGGTCTTACATTAGAAAATAAGAGCAAAGAAAACAAACCTCATCTTGACTTTGGCTTCCTCAAAACTGTCTGACACGAAGTAGACATCTTGAAATGTTGTGATGATGCATTCCTGCTTGCATGTAACTTTGGGATCAAAAGGCATTATCCTTGCATTTCCAGACAGTGCGTGCTTTAAGAAAAAGCAAGAAAAAAAAGGAAAATCTGGTCAGAAAATGATGTAATTTCATCCGTTGGACCGTTTTGTTCAATAAAATATCTTTTAATTATTTTCACCAAATTAAAATGACAAATGGATAAAAGGTGTTCTTTGATAACGTTGAATTTTACATCTTTTCACACCTAAATATATGATTTTGCATTAAGAAGTGTTTAGTTTATTGTTTCCTACCTTCAGCTCACTGATGGATGACAGCAGGCCAGCTCCATATGCACGCAGCTGCCCTTCTTGTTTGCATAGGCCAAACTCCACTGTAAAGAAGTAGCACTGGAACAGAAACAATTAGCATTTACAAAGGAGTTGGTAGAATATAAAAGACTCGAAGCGTTTATTTATGTTAGCTTGAAACTAACGACACTCACTGTGGCCAGTTTCTGAACAGAATCATCCGAGGCTCCGAGAGAAGCGAGACCAATCTCCTGAGAAAACTGGGCGAAGCTGGGCTCTGCTAACAGCGGAACGTGTCCCAGGAGCTCATGGCACGTGTCCCTGTATGATGGCAGATATAAGAACATTGAGCACAGTCATGTTGCAATAACAAATACCATCATACATAGCAAACAAGCATACTCACGGCTCAGGGGTGTATAAGGGATCCGAGCTGTGTCGCACATATTGAGTACAGTGGAAAACCCGGAAGGCCAAACCAGCGAGAAAATCCCGTGGAGACAGATAACCCGCCACGGGTCTGATGGTGAATCCAGTTCGCTCTAAAAAATAGGAACATTGTGACTAAACGTGCAAACAATAGAGCAGCTGTATTTGTTTGATGAGACTGACCTTTGAGGAAGCGTGAAACATCCTCCAGCTGAGGGATGTTGTCTTCCCGACATTCACAGTATTTGGACAGCAGCGGCAGGTTCTTTAAGTATTCCCGACAGGCGTGGCTGGGATAAAGCTTGTTAAGCTCCCTGTATACGACCCCCCAAGTCTTCACTTCCTCTTCTGTGAAGTCAATATGAGGGATGGGATCCCCACTGGTGGAAAACAAAACTATCTGTAAGTATTGCATAAAAAAAAACAAAAAACACAAACATATCTGATCCAGCATATTTCTGATCATTTCTCTGATCTTTAACCCTTTAGGTTAAAGTTTCTGATCATTTGCATACCCCTTACAAATGTCCCCCCCGTCCCTCAGTGAGGTCTAGAAGCACAATATCTATATCCAGCTGTAAGTCTCCAGGGGATAGTTAAGAGTTAAAAGAATTGTCTTTGAAAATATTTCTTTTAATTGATTTAGTAAAGTTAATTTACCGTTTTTGAGTTGTTTGTGAATAAAGGTCACATGATGAGTCCAGTTAGTGGATTTGAACTAAATTATGGGTGATCCAGTATGGCTGCAGAGACACATGCCAGCATTGCAGCAACGTTAATGATCCACTCAAGAGAAAACACTATTCTGTTCTGGTCTGACAGGCGCATGCGGATGATTGATTATTTGAATGTTTCATGTTGATTATTTAGCATGTAGGATCCACTCCCTGTTTAATCTAGCTTGACTTATTTTCTTTTAAATCTGTGTACTCAGAGACATTTATTTCTGTGAATGTGTGATTGATGTGTTTTATATTCTTACATTTTTTAATAGTTTTCAGAGTATCTTTGACAAGAGAGAGAGAATAAAATGTTGAAAGACATCTGTATGATGCATTGCCTTCCTAAAAATCAGACCTGAGCAGTTAAACCAGCCAATCAGCAAAGATCCTGCATCATGGCTGCACATCTTATTTTGGCATTTGACTAATTAGATGAGCTCTTGAATGAGAGATTACATATTGGAAATTAAGTTGGAAAAAAAAGTTAACAACAAAAAAAGGTAAAAAGTTAATTTAAAAGTTAACAAGCCTAGTTAACAATTATATTTAGGTTTATAAACTAAAAGTTGTAAGTGCCAGTATCAGCATTAATGCCTCTAAGGTCATGTCCCCAAAAAAAATGTTTCTTTCACTCTGAGTGTTTTTTCATGAATTTGTTATAGAAGATCTTTTGTTATTTTTCTTGGTATATTCGGGCAAGTTGGCGTTTCCTCATTCTTACATTGACATCAATTTTTGCCATCAAAATATCCATATTTTTTTTAATGTTACAAAGGTAATAAGGTAATAAGGTCTCTTCTCAATAATAACACTTTTGGCTGGAAATGTTGATTTTCAAAGTATTTCACTGAGGCCCTATAAAGGGTTATTGGCTACTGTATAAAACCTGGAACTAAACGCTATTTCTGACATTTTTAATTGAAAACGCTTCCTGGATGGAAGAGAAACGTCTTCAAACCTGGAAACAAAGTCCAGTGGATTGATTTTAACTTTTTTTTAAGAATCAGTGTGGAAATCAGTTCCAGAATCTGTTTTTATAAGTAAAGCAAGTCCAGTGGATTGTTTTTACATTTTTTTTTTTTTCTGGAATTAAGGGTTAAGGTTACTTCTGAAACTTACTTCATTGCTTCATATTCTTTGCTATTTACCAAGAGCTTCCCTTGCAATGTCATTAAACTTATTGGTGATTAAAATAGGGGTAGCTTCATATAAACTATTAAGCCCTTTTCCAGAACTTTTATAAAGAAAACTCAGTGTTTCAGCAGAGTAGTTTCTAGGATCTGTGAGATTAGGCTACTTGGCATGTTTTGAAATATTATAATAGGCTCTATGAAAGTTGAAGTTCTGTTAATATACCCAAAAATATTTGGTAAGTAAGCTCAAATTTGCTTAAAATAACCAGTTACGTTCCATGGAAGCAACCAGTAAGTTTCATAACAGTTCTATAAGGTAATGTTTAAATTATTTGAAACAAACAACAAAAATAAACAACCAAGTCTTGGAAAAGAGTCAGTATGTTCCCTGAAAACTACTATAAAAGTACCTTAAAAGTTATGAAAGTAACATCTAGGCTTCATTGAAAGTATCCTCCAGGTAAATGAGTTATTAGGAAAGTATGTGCTGTATTATTTAGTGTTATTAAAAAAGATATCAACAGGTTTATAAGTACACAGAAACTTACTGTCTGTAGGCCATCGCAAGATCTGCAAAATACTTTCTCCTTTTGCGGTAGACATTGTCCTTAAAACCCTGAAAATGAGAAGCAGCAGAAGTGAGAATATGTTACATTTTTTAGGGTGTACCTCCTCAAAGCCACTCACTAGTCTGATACTCTACCGGATGGTCAGCATCCAGGTCAGATCCATACATCAGAACACGGTTAGCACATTTGTCCAAGTCGGAAATTTTCTTTGGGAACCAGGGTACATCATACATGTCTGTTAAGAAGGGGGATAAATGTAGGAAAATGTATTTCTAAAGTGCATTAAATATATATTTATGTGTTTTATGTTTTACGTTTTGACCTTTTTCTGCTGTCCTTACCTTCTTCGAGCAGACATGAGTTATCTGGAGGGTCCATATCCACCACATTCACATGCTTCCGAAGCAGATGGATAATTTCGTTCAGTTGTTCGTGGTTGCTGTCGCAGTCCACAAAAATTTCAAACTCAGAGTTGCGCCTTTTGGATTTTCTGGACTCAATGTGTATGAGGTTGACATGGTTTTCCTACAAGAAAAACAATAAAAGGGCAAATTTTAAGCTAATTCTCTTTGCATTAACAACGCAAATCAACTTATGTATAAAACACATATTAATTAAAAAACGTATGCATTATTGGATAATTTTTGAAGTGATGGTACATACTTGGAAGAGTTTGAGAGCCTTCACAAGTCCTCCCACTTCATTTTTGAGGGAGAAGATGATGGTCGCTCTACCTTTCTCTGATGAATTCTTCTTTTCTGTGTTTTCTTCTATTTTAGTGAAAGTTGACTTGTTTATCTGTGGATGGAAAGAAATTATCGGTTACCCTTTAAATCTGTGCTGTGTTCACATAATAAACGCACATAACGCCATTACTTTCAAAACAATTTAAAACAATCCACTGGACTTTGTTTCCAAGTTTAAAGACGTTTCTCTTCCCATCCAGGAAGCTTTTTTAACTAAAAATGTCAGAAATAGCGTTGAGTTCCAGGTTTTGTCTTCAAACTTCAAACCAGCTCCAGTGGATTGCTTTTAGTTTTTTTTTTTTTTTTGTTGAATGACTATGACCAAGAAGACAGGGAACCTTCACCAGCATAACGCCTGTACCGGAGCTTAGCCCGCGTAATGACGCGAGTGCATAACTTCTAATCACTTAAGAGCATCGAGCGATCCGAAAGAATCCTTCGAACATCTTGTCTCGTGTGCGTAAAAGGAAGAGTCAAAGACAGGCGCAGCTGAAGTTCTTCTTTGGAACATCGTTTAAAACAATAATATGTTGTTTTCAGATGTTTATAAAGAAGTAAGCGAAGTAATTTAGACCGAACTGAGCGGCGCCGTCCGTTTCAGCACCTCGGACAGCGCTGTGACGTAGACGCGTGGTTGCAGACGCCATTGGAAAATTCACATAATCCTGTCAGACTTTTCCAAGACTGCAAAGCAAAACTAATCGGTTTCTCATTGACAGTGGCATTTATAATGGATTTTAGTTTTTAAAAACACAGTTTAATAAGCGGAAAAAATACTTGCAAAAAAGATTTTCATTTCTTAGGATCACAGGCGGCATAGAAAATATAAAAACGAGCTCACTGATTTATTCATTCCTACCATATTTCTTGCGTCGTACATGGCGCAGGCGGCGTGGCGGAGCTGTTTTCCGTGAACCCTGGTCCGTATTGTCCCACAAATCATTAGTGCGTGGGAGACTGGATCAGGACGCTGGACAGGGGTCAACACTTTGCGTCTCGGTTTAACGAGGATGAACTTGTCTCTGTCTCAAAGAATCGCCTTACAGCAATCTCCTTTAAAGAGCGGGGAAGACTATTATTAGCTCCCTTCCTCTGGAAAGCTCATCAAACGCTTCTTTAATCACCCGGTTGGAAATTAGGACGTTTTCAGCCTTCAGTTCTACTTGGTGTTTATTTAATTCACACATTTTTTACTTTAAATGAGCGATTTTCTATAAACCGTTTGTTAATTTCTGCATGCATTAAAGTTTGCTATGATGATTTTTTTTTAAAGCATTAATCTGTTTATTCTAGAACTTTTTGAATGTTTCAAACACTGCACGCGCACATGAGACTTTTCCTCATTTCCTCAAGTGATGCGTGTCTTTCCCACGTGCAGACCTCAGATGCTTCATGTCAATAGCCTCATATTTCTAATATGATCATTTTTGCGCTAAAGGGGAAAATTGAAATTTATGATGATACAAGAATCGTCCCCTAAAGTCCAAACTTTGCTCCACTGTGATAAACCATTTAAAAGAAAGTTCAAGAATACATTTTGAAGCACTTTTGTTTTAATATATTTTCTTTCTTGGTTCTTACCTCATTGTTGAACAGTTTTTCGTCGAAGCCAATGTTCATGGAGTCAAACGATCTTCCTCTGCGTGGCCCTTCCACCTTATTTGAGTACATGTTAAGGTGCTCCAGTTTATAAAGGCCTTTTTTATTATTATCTAGAACTAAGCAGCTAAATCAGCATACGCCTCCTTCTGAAGGGGGGGTCCTTCAACCCCGAGAAGCTGCGGACTTTGCTATTTAAACACACAGAGACGCGGGTGGGGGCAATAATCTGCCCCACGGCAGCAAATGGAAAAATAGCAGCGCCTTCCACGTCATTGGGGCAAAAAAAAGAAAAAAAAGTTGTTTTTTTTCCATCGAAAGGCCTGAAACCCCTTTAAAGTTCAATCATGAATTTACATTTTACCAAGAGGATAAGATTTAATAGCCTTACACTTTGCAATAAAATTATTAAAAATAACTCATTTATATCTCAAGTTGAATTAAAACATATTAAACAGTAAAATATTCTGAGTTCAGCTGCTTATTTCTGCAAAAGGATTTACATTTTTTTTTGTTAACCCCCCAAAGAAAAGGTCATAAGAAGATTTAATTGTTGCCCACCTGACTTTATTTTAAACAGCCCCCTCTTTGAAATAAAATCTCCTCTACTGCTCTTTAAGCTCCTCTGCACTATTTTTCACATGTACATAATCGGACTGTTTCCTTCTCTTTATCACCCTTTAATAAGGAGATTAATGTAATTAGCAGAAAGGGTTTCAGCGGTTTCAGCAGTCAGAACTGAACTGAAGAAGCAATGAACCAGAAAAATCTAATTACTTAAAACAGATTCAGTTGTTGTCTAAGCTTTTTAGTCTACTTAGAATCAGGACAAAGGCACCTTTAGATTGTCCCCTGGTCAGAGGTCTCATGCACAGATACATGTGGCTGATTTGCATACTCTCAGGTGGGCCTGCTCTGTGTCACTCGTGACATGAATTGATGCTTTACACAACCCAGGAGGCAGTCAAGGGAACTTCCCCCTTCCCCTGGAGCTGAACCCACCATCCTCTCTCCTGGATTAGTTGGTGGTATTAAACACACAGCGAGCAGAATGGGCCATAAATAGAGATTACAGGTGTAAAGTTCAACATCAAGAATTCAAACATTCCCGGATTCTGGTTTCTAGATTTTACCATAAGTACATATTTTTACTGAGAGGAAGAATTATTGTTTTCCTCTTATAGGCCTGTTATATTTGCATATATTTCTATAGGAAAATGACCCCCCCCCCCCATCCAGAGTTTTTTAGGGTTTCAATTTAATTTATCTTCATTCACCTTTCCACTGAGTCTGACGAGTTACCCTCCATGTTCTGAATAATGATAATGCTGACGGCACTATGCAGTGATATGCAGAGTTAGTTTTTACTCTAAATAGTTTAATATGTAGGCCGAAACTTTGACTCTGGTTTCATCTGAATAGAGCACCTTTTTTCCCAGATGAGTGCTGAATTTGCAATGGTGAGGTAGTGGTATGACTATTATATATGTGAATATAATAGTCATACCACCGTTGCTCCTTACCTACTACACTTTAATGTCAAAGTAAATCCACCTGTATATAATCCACCCGGATTGTACATATGACACCTCAAATCTCTGTGCTACTCCCTTGTATTTTTTTATTTCTTTTTTTTATTTTGTTTTTCATTGTGTGCGATACATGTACACTTGCACCTTAATCCTTATTTATCTTGATATACTGTATATATATATTGTTTATTCTTAATGCAGCTTTTTCCTCCTTGTTTGCACCTTCTTTAATTACTATGCCAATATGTGACGAGTGAATTTCTCTGCTGTGAGATCATTAAAGCTCATCTAATCTAATCTATTTAGGTGGACTGAACAATACTGAAATAAATATAAAAAATCTATTAATGTATCATATATGCAAATTTTTTTTTTCTTATAATTAGGATATTTACTTCTATTTTGACCCAACCTTAAAACTGGCCATGATATTATCCATGTGTTTTTATTACTTTATAATTGTTTCATTATTATTTATCATGCATCTTTGTTGCAATTTCCAATTTCCTGAGCTATCTCTATAGTTCTGCTGCTATAGGCTTAGACTGCTGGAGGACATAGGGACCCCTTTTTCATCATTCTGCTTCATTCTATCTCTATTCTCCCACTCTGCAGAATCTGTTAGTTCAATCTCTAACGTTCTGCTCTCTCTGCTTTTTCTCATAGTAGCTTCATCTGGTCTGTTCCTGTTTGGCTGTGACTCCATCCTTGAGAGAAATATCAGCTGTGCTGCTGCCATCAACACCTTTGTTTCTAGATGTTGGAGCTTGGCCTGTTTTCCAGTGTAGTCCTGTTTCTCTGACTGTGACTAAATGGATGTGCTCTCTTCATCCTCTGACATGGGAGCTGGCTCGGAGCTCGTCTGCCTGGCTGTGTGTTTCCTGGACGGGGCCGCCTGTGGAGCTGGTTGACAGTTGCCTTTTGTATCTATGCTTCTTTTTCTATGTCTGCTTCTGTCTCCTTGAACCCCAGTGGGCCTCAGCAGATGGCCGCTCACACTGAGCCTGGTTCTGCTGGAGGTTTCTTCCTGTTCAAAGCGAGTTTTTCCTCTCCACTGTCGCTACAAGCATGCTTAGTGTGAGGGATTGCTGAAGAGTCAATGAGTCGATGCAATCAGCTGGTTTTCCTTAGATAGAAAACTTTGAATCAATCTGACAATCTGACCTTCACGGTGCAGTTCAAATTATACTAACGATATATTTCATACTTTAATTAAGTGTCTGGTTAAACTGGATTTAATTAAGTTTGACCAGAAACAAAGGGGTTGAATTAACCTTGAAATATCGTTTTGTTTCAAGGTATATGATCTCTTTGGACTTCGAAAAGTAACAAGGCGGCTTTTTAAAAACAACATGATCAGAGTTAAGTATCCCTTTGAGGATGTTCATTTCAAACATGGTTAATAAAGTACGGTTGCCCTGGTTTCAAAAGAGCACATTATAAAAACTTCCAAATATTACTCACTCACTGGGACATGGTAACTAATTCAATGCCATTTGGCTGTTAAAAACCTCATTGGGACTTTAAGCGCTGTTATTGTTCAGGACTAAAAAATAGGGAGTGACTTTCATTAACTTCTGTCACTGTGGTGAAGGGTTAAGCTCTCTCAAATTCACTTGTTTCTACATTTTCACAATCTAGTCTCCTATAATGCAGATGCTCTGGTCATGCCTTTGATCTTCTCTGGTCATGCAAGCGTCTGGAATGGATCTCTTATGTCATGTTGCATTGAGTCGTAGAATACACTGCACAGAGGTTTTTTTGCTAAAGCAAGTTGGACGTATTCTTTTTTGTTTCACCACCATAAAAGCGTGAGCTATCTGTTAAACTGCTCAGAGAGTGAATGTCATCCTTCAGGACAACAAATAGACTATGAGCTGCAATGTTTTTATCTTATTAATACCTTAACATTATTCTGAACAAAAGTTTTATTAAAAGTATCTTAATAATGTTCTATGTAAACTGTACCTTTCAAATGATTAACAAACTATAGTGCGGGGGAAACCAATAAAAAATCAGGGGGGTTCGATTAAAGAAAATCATCAACCAGTAAAGATCCAGAGACATTTTTAATTATAATCTGTTACTTTAAACAGAATTGAACACTGAAATAATATGAGGTGTTTATGCATCCCTGTTATACATTATTTTTTTAATTAAAAAAAGAAAGAAAATGTTTCCATTTTAAAATCTAAAATGTAGAGAAAAAAAATTGTTCAGTTTGGTTTAAAGACAATTTCCTGATCTCCATTTTTTTTATAAAACACCTGAACTGAGCGTTTGTTATTTTCTTTCTTTCTTTTTTATACAGTCTGTTTCTATTTGCATGTTTTCTAAACTAAAACCAGGCTTTGTTGGGCTGCTGGATAAAACCTGGAACTAAACGCTATTTCTGACATTTAGAAGTGAAAAAGCTTCCTGGATGGAAGAGAAACGTCTTCAAACTTGGAAACAAAGTCCAGTGGATTGTGTTTTTTTTTCTGTCTTAATGTTGGCAGTGGGCTTTAGGCTGCCCTGCAAGGCTTTAAACCTGGGTTTAACCGGAGACTAAGCCATTCTCAAGCACATATCAAGGAGCTCATTTTGAGCCTGGATCCAGATTTATTGTTGATTCTGTTCATGGTGGAGAATCCTGCTTCACAGCAGCAGGTTGAGCCAAACATCCTCTAAATGTGCAGGGTCATCTTTGAGCACGCCATTTCACTTTTCTTTCACCAGTTCACCGCAGTTCTTCCAGCAGTCCACACTTTCTCTGCTCTCTTTTTCTCATGGTCTTCTCCTTCTTTCCCATCGCCCGGCTTGCCACAGGTTTGCCTGCTGTGTCTAAAAGTAGCAGCAGCAGCAACCCAGACTGACAGCTCATTGGCTCATTTGGATCACGTGCAGCCTGGAGCCGGACGCTCCCCAGGGCTTTACCGTATTAACAGGAGAGGAGGCGCAAGTGAAATTAGACACTGCCGTGGGACAACATGCGGTAATTTATAAATGTTTTAAATCAGGTTGGGTCTGGATTAGCCAGGAGGTGGGTCTGGATCTGGACCGCGGTCCGGATGGATGGATGGATGGATGGATGGATGGATGGATGGATGGATGGATGGATGGATGGATGGATGGATGGATGGATGGATGGATGGATGGATGGATGGCACCTATAATAATTCTGAAACAGCTGCAGAGCTCCTAAATATGTTAATGTGAAAATCAAAGCCAGCCAATAAGGTCCTGATCATCTGCAGGAATATAGAAAAGTAAAATTACTTTGAACTGGCTAAACATGTTATTGGCAAGCAGACTGTTATTGGGCAGGAGGAACATCCATTAGTCTTTGCGATGACATAAGTAGAAATTCACAATATAACGTAAATGAAATGGAGATTTAATAAACATTTCAAACGTCCCTGCTGAGACTAGTTGTATCAGTCAGGAAATTTATTTCAACGACACAATTTGGGTAATAAACAAACCACTGATCTACAAGCTCTGCTGAAAAAACATCAAACATTTCAGAATAAAACATATTTAAAACCAACCCTTGCGTGTGAGGTTTGGGACAGTCCGATCTCTGTGTGCTAAAGCTTCAGTCTGGCCAATCTGCCCCAGTTCTGTTCACTCCAATCAGACGGATTTACTCACACAGGCCACTGGAGATCCCCTTGACTAATCTGTCACAGCCGTAAGCCCTCAATTCAATAAAACCAAAAAGTGAACAGCTTCTCACCGACAAGTTTGAGAAAAGTTAGGAAAAATAACAGAGTAATGGCCTCTCCTTTTGTGTGCAGAGGCAGATATAACAGGAGCTGAGTCTGGATTTTATTAAAAGATGGTTCATATCAAGTGTAAAGTGCAAAAAAGCAAATTAAAAGACGTAATTTAAAAATCTTCTGGTTTTTAGTAGATGAAAGACGGATAAAAAAATATCACAGATTTTGGAATTTGGAGCTTTATGATTTTTGTAAAAATGTAATATTTTTTCCCTGCATTCTCCCTTTAAAGCTACAGTCTAAAAATTTCTTTAACTGGTTGCTGTTTGCTGCTAAAAAAGAAATAAGCAAAAGTTTTTAGTGCATCTTGTTTTTCATAGATGATTATACCGCAAGCATTTAAATTTCCAAATATTCAAGGTCTCCTTCTAATGTATAATTTTCCAGTACTTCAGCTGATCGGAGGCCTTGTTTATTCTGCTATAACTAACCAGAAGAGTGAATAGTCGGCTTCTGCACACTTCCTGTGGCTGGAATGTTTCTCTGTAATTAGCCCTTAGTCTTTCATCTCAGAGCAAACAGCAGCATCTGCTACTGGCTACTGGTGAAAGGCATCATTGTACACAAGGATAGAGGTCATTTTAGTGATATAAACACCTGCCACATATAAAATAACTCAGACAAAATTAAATAGTACGATAAATACTGTGTTCCTACATTAAAAAATATAGATATTTAATTACTTCTCATTGTCAGAGAGAGAATAATAAATGCTGATGGAAAGACTTATGCTTTGTCACATGTACTTCACTCAAGAATTTACATGTAGAGAACATAAAAAGGTTTTGATCATGTTATTTTTTTTTTCTTTTTCAGTAAAAATGTTTTTCTAGGATTTAGTTTGAAATATAAATCATAATAGCAGAATTTAACAATCCAAATTATACTCAGGGGGGATTTACTATTAGGCAATACTGGGCAGTTGCGTAGGGCCCCAAGTTCCTGGGGGCCCCATGAAACTCAGTTTACATTGATGTTGCCCGATGCCAATTTTTGGCCCCGATACCTGGCTGTGCAGTATCGGCCGATACCATTCGTTTGAAATTGATGTTTGTGTGTATATATGAAGAACTGCATCCTACTTGGATGTAAAATAATCACCATCATGGCTTCAAGCTGCTGCCTACCTTTGTGAAGCAGGAAACAGACTAAAACAAAGTGAATCCAGTAGAACTTTTTATTGCCTACCTGGAATGGGTTAGCCTGGGTGCCATTCTGAACTTAGTCCCGCCCACAACGTTTGAGGTCGGGAAGTTCGGTCTGGCATTGCTCAATAGTAGCCCGAGTATGCTAGCACAATATCTGGCGGGCCAATCAAATTGTCAGGGCGGGCTTTATACAATGATGGACAGATGATCAACAGTAACGTAATCAACCACGTCACCAAAGCGCGCTTGGGTGACAACAACAATGGCTGCCGCTGGAGAGTTGAGGTGTGTAGATTCTGCTATTAGGTCTGTTCTAGAAGATATCGACAGCAAATTAATTTTAAAAGAGGAACAGAGAAACGCGATCAAGGCTCATCTTCTTATTCTAGGCGTGCAACTGCACGCTTTGATTTTTGTTGACAACAACTATGCCTCGCTTAACATACGACACGCACTCCGTTGCTCTTATTGGTTGTAGGTCTATCCAATTGAGTGCAGAGGCATTTTTTTTCCTGGTTCGTTCGAAACACGCCCCATAATCACAGCTCTATGGAGCAGCATCAGACTCATTCTGACTAGAATTGAGTCGGACTACGTCATGCTAGGAATGGGTGACAATAGTTGAAGAAACTTGTGGCTCTCAAAATGGTATCAGTGCCCTATTGGTTGGTACTCGCCGATACCGATACCAACGTTTTATTACTAGATCTGGGCCCAGCCCGATACTGGTATCGGTGCAACACTGATTTAAATGTATGGTTAATACAACTATTCCTTATTTGTGCACATTAATTTATTGTTTTGATAACAATCCTTTGGCTAAAATGCCATCAGAACGCTGATAATATTAAGTGTGTCTTTTATAGTCTAGTAAAAAAAATAGTAGTCAAATACAGCCTAGCTGAACTCCTGCAGACATTATGTTTGGAGGAAATACTTATCAGCATAATATGTAAAAACACCATGTGAAACGAACCAGTATGGTTTGGTCTACTGTGCACCATACAGTACTGGTAAATTTGATATAAATAAATGAAGAATTAATTAAAAAAATCTACTAGAGCTATGTTGATAAGAAGCTGAAGATAATCAGGGCAGTGGATTTCCAAGCAATTCTATAATCTCAAACACACTGCTAATAAAGCTCTTTATTGGCTTCAGAGAAACCAATAAAACTCTCATAGTTGTTTTATTCTGATTGTTTCTGAATTACTTCTCCAATGGGAAGGAAGAGATAAGCTAAAGAGACAAAGCTTTACCACGACATAAAGAGATGGAGTTTAGAAAACCATTTGAGCAATAATTAAGAAGTGAATAAAGAGAGGAGATATGTAACGGTATGCCTCTAGCATGAAAGCAGTGACGTAACCAGGGGGGGGCACGGCCACCCTGGCCACCCCACCTGCCAGTAGCATCAGCTTAAGCTTTTATCCGATTCTGCACAGCCAGCGACGTAACATTAAAAATCACACAATAAGATCTGAGGAGGTTTACCACTATGGGAGATTCAAACCCTGAAATTATGGCTTTTAGTTTCAGTGGCCACCCCAAGATATGTAGTGGCCCCATCTGGCCCCCCCTATGAATCATTTCTGGAGGTGCCATGCTTGAAAGGTTCAGTTTAGGCCACTGTACATGAAGTTTCTCCTCTCATCCAACAGGCTTTCTCAGTTCTAACTAGTGGCGTGGAGCACTGAGAGTAATATACTGTTGGTGTAGCGAAGAATTGGAGGAAAAAAAAAAAAAGGTGGCTCTGATCCCTCTGGGTTGACCATGGGGGTCACCTGGGGGGTTAATGGTCGTTCTGATGGGTCGTTAACTCCCTCATCAGACTGGGTTTGGTAACATGCTTTGTTGACGTGTGAGTCAGGTGAGGACAGGTGGGAGGTGAATCTTCTGGGTATTATTCCCAGGAGTGCTTTGTAAGCAGGTCAAAGGTTAATGTCTAAGACCTCCTCTGTTGACTTAAGGCTGATTTATTCTCAGAAACCAGGTCGTCTTCGTGTGTTTCGCAGTTGACACAAATATGCCTCTGCTCCAGTGGCGGCTGGTGAAAAATATTTTTGGTGGGGCTGATATAGCCTAGTGTATGTCTCCAACTAATCCGGAATAAGAATTCAAATAAACAATTGGACAATACATACAATTTAACAGTAATGATTTAATTTACTATATAATAACAGTAACAGTGATGATTTGGGTCACTGTGACGGGGTTCTTTGGCCTCCAAGAATCCAGGCTCAGTCGGGTTACCGGTGTTGGTGATTTATTGTGCTCAGAAACTCAAAACAGGGTGCATATTTCTTGTATATTTGTATATTGTAGAGAGTAAACGTAATTTCATTTCCCTTGTATGTCTTGTACATATGAAGAAAGTGACAATAAAAGCTGACTTGACTTGACTTGAAAAGAAACTAAACATATACAAGACACTCTGGGCCTCAGCCTCCCTCCAGTTACCAGCAATGTAACAAAGAAAAAGAAAACAGAAATGGCCTCTCTTCTTCCCACAGCGCTCATTAAATAGTTTAAGCCCCTCAGGCTCTCTTATTTCTGATTTCTTCTCATAAATCAGTTTTGTCCATATATTACCTCCACAAACAATTGATGTACAAAAACAAAAAAATAATTTTTACAACTTAATTCTTTTACACAGATTCATTGACTTATTCAATTACACCAAACTGGGTTTGAACCCAGCAAAGACGCAGCCAGACTGAAGATGACAAGTCCCCGTAGCACATGAAATTGTCTAACCTGTAATTGACAACTTTTTCCAGAATTTTTGAAAACTGTGGGAGAAGAGAAACCGGTCTGTAATTTGTGAAATGATGCTTGTCCCCAGTTTTGTACACAGGAATAACTTTAGCTATTTTCATATTATTGGGAAATTTACCGGTTTGTAATGATAAATTAAAAATATACATTAATGGTTTGGAGATCCCATGAATAACCTTTTTTACTATTTTCATATCTATTTCATCATAATCAGTAGATGTCTTGCTTTTACACTCGCTAACAATATCTATGATTTCCTTCTCATCCACAGGTTTAAGGAACATTGTGCTTGGATTTCTATCTATTAGATTACCCTCATTGAATGTCACTGGATCTTCAATTTCATTTGCAAGTTTTGGTCCGACATTTACAAAAAACTCATTAAACTTGTTAACCGCATCATCTATGTTATTTATATTTTTTTCATTTTCTATAAAATACTGTGGATAATTAATATTTCTAGTTTTATTTCTAATTATACTATTTAAAATATCCCATATACCTTTTATATTGTCGTTATTCTCATCCAGTAACTTCTTGTAATAATCTTTCTTACAGTTCCTCATAATTTTAGTTAACTAATTTCTATACTTCTTGTATTTATCTTCTGCTTCCTTAGTTCTATGTTTTATAAATTCTCTATATAGTGTATTTTTCTTTTTGCAAGCATTCTTCAGTCCCTTTGACATCCATTGATCATTCCTATACTTTTGTTTTCTGTAGTATTGTTTAATTGGACAATTTTTATCATATAATATTTTAAATGTTCTTAAAAATTCATAGTATGCTTTATCAGTATCATTTTCTTGATACAAGAACTCCCAATCTTGTCTTAGTAACTCATTTTTGAATGCATCCATAGTTTCTTCAGACCTCACCCTTCTGTACAGTGTTATCTTACCCTGTTTATTTTTAATTTGATCATCATTATAGATTGTAAAGACTGGAAGGTGATCATTGATATCATTTACTAATAATCCACTTACTGTATTATTATCCATTTCATTAGAAAATATATTATCAATTAACGTTGCGCAGTGAGTTGTGATTGGGCTGGGTCTGGTAATCTTGGGATGTAACCCAATACTATACATTGTATTTATAAATTCATCCGTCATCTTATGTTTATTTGGATTTATCAAATCTATATTAAAGTCGCCACCAATAAACATGACTTTGTTTTTTGCACTTGTGTAGTGATCTTCCATCCAGTTTTAAAAGTATCTATATTTGAACCTGGTGTTCTATATATACAGCTTACAATGATATTTTTCTTTTTTGTCCGACTTATTTCTATTGTTATACATTCAAGCACATTATCTATCACAGTTGACATATTTTCTATCACCTTATAATTATAATTCATATCCACATACATAGCTACACCACCACCATTTTTGTTCTTCCTGTTCACACACAACAACTCATATCCATCAAGTTCGAAATCCATGCCCCTTTCATTATTAATCCATGTTTCTGATACCAAAATTATATTAAACGACTGTGTAAATTGATTTAAATAGTCCTTAATCTTACTGAAGTTAGCATACAAGCTTCTACTATTGATATGGATTAATGAGATTTTATTTTCAGTCTTAAAAGTGTTGTTATATTGGTCATCAGTATAATATTGGCAGTCATCATTATTAAGAAAAAAATTTATATCTGGGTCAATATCAATTTGATTGGCCTGTGATTTGTATGCAGTATGTTTTGAAGTATTTGATTCCAGATGGTTCAATTCAACAAGTTTTCTTAACAATTTTTCCGATTTAGGATGTGTAGTTTCAAGTGTCATATGAAAAGTTGTTCAACATACCATTGTCCAATGTCTTTACGATTGTTTTGGTGTGCTAGTGCGTGGATGAACAACCAATTTGTCGTAGCGTAGGTAGGCAATGTCCCCTCTCTCTCTGGCAGCTTTCAGCTCAGGCATCAGGTCTTTCCTCTTTTGCTTGACTGTGTCTGTGAAATCCTCGTTGATGTAGATTTTTGTTCCTCTGAGAGACTTTGCACGTTGTAATATGGTCTCTCTGTCCTTATACCTGAGGAATTTAACAAGTATAGGCCTAGTTCTTTCGCCTCTGCCGGGTTTCCCTATGCGGTGTTCTCTCTCTCCAGCTCCACCTTGTGCTGTAGTTGTAAATTTTCCACCAGTATCTTCTTGATTTTCTCCTCTGATTCGGCCCAGGTTTCTCTGGATGACTCAGGTACTCCCTCAAATATGAGGTTGTTGCGTCTTGTCTGTCCTTCCAAGTATTCCATTTTATCTGTTATTTTCAGCAGACTTTCACAAACTTTGTAGATATCTGCTTGCATGATTTCACATCGCTCAGCATGTTTTCTGCTGTCACTTTTCAGGTCATCCACTTCTTTTTGTGTGAACTGTAGGCTTACTTTCACTTCTTGTATGTTCTTTGTCAATGACTCCATTCTGTTGTTCGTCGAGTCCATAATAATTTGGACAAAGCCTTTGAAATTTTCTTGTTGTTGTTGCAGCAGAGCCATAAACATGTCTTTCTGTTGTTGCATCAACTCGGTTAATTGGCTGAGTGACACATACTCCTCATCTGTCTTCATTTCTGCTTTTGATCCTTTAGGTGGCATTTTAGATACCTGGCCTTATGTAGGAGGCTCCTGGCTTGGCCTGGTGGTGAAGGCTGATGCCTGGCCTGGTGGTAGAAGAGTAGCAGTAGCACCAGTAGCATAGAGCTCCTCCACAGCTCAGCTCAGAGTAGCAGCAGCAAAACACAGTTGATAATTATCATTGATGATGTTTGAGTTTATTACACCTTAATATCAGCTGCCTGTCAGAACTGATGTTTTCCCCAGCAGTTGATCTAAATAGGCCAGTTCCTCGGTCCGGCTATATACAGTTATAATCCTCATTCTGTACGTGGCAAAGATTTTTTTAGCCATGTACAGAATTTAAAATGTCACATTTTGCAAAAGCTTCCTGGATGGGAAGCGAAATGTCTTTAAATTGGAAACAAAGTCCAGTGGATTGTTTTTAATTTTCTTTTTTTGGAATGACATAAATGGCATAAATCTACGGCAGTATAAAATATGAAACAATAAATTTAATGAGAAAGGCTGAGCCGTAGTTTAAAAATCAGATAGTTATTACTTTTATATGGGTATACAGCGAACAGGAGCCTTTTTTCTTTATTAACTAAACAATAAATTTCAAACAAGTCTTTATCAAATACCTTTTTATTAGAGCCACTTTCAAAGAATTATCATGTTTATTTAGTAATGACTCTTTCAAAGTCCACCATCCTCAGCTCTGCACAAATTAAAATGTGTAGATAACTCTTAAAATTAATTTCCAGAGTCATAGATCTTAATTTGTCCGGATGATTAGTTTACACTTTATTATTATAATGTTCCTACTGATAAGCTAGCAGAAAAAGACCATGTTGTTAAAATAAATTCAAATATCAGCATCACTTGTCTTACCAGGCAGTAAAGGTCAGAGCGTGTGATGTTTGGGAAAATTACGTAAAAAGGAACGTTTCATTGTGAGCCTGTTGACAAGAGATCGAGGCGGGGAACTCAGGAAATGAGCTGAACTGGGCTTTGATTGCATCCACTAGCATCATGTCTCTTTGTTAACATGCCTTCTTCATGCAGGTGCTGGTGAATGGGTGAGTCCTCTGAATCAAAGGGGAGGCTACGTGAAAGTGCACACGTATCCCCCGTCCATCCACCATCCTCCCCTGGTGACAACTGATATCACAGCATAAGGGGAACACTAACAAAAATAGGACCTTTATGAGGACTATTGTGCATTCAGAAGAGTTACTGTGAGGAGAAAACCACTAAATTTATCCTTGTATCGTTTAATTTAATTAAGTGTATTATAAAACCAAGAATTGTTTTACTCTTTATATATAAAGTACAGCATTAGAACACTTAGTAAAAATTGGTTACAACTACAACTGAATGTTTTTTATATGGGTAGTTTTAGCCACCTTTAATGACACTAAAGTAACAATTAATGAAACCAAATACTTTCATAATTGGAAAATTGAGGGTCAATTTGTGTAATTTAATTTCCATATAAACCCAGGATTTAGAGGTTTGTTCTGAGACGGCATCAAGCTTTTTTTCTCCCAGGAAAGATTAAAGAGGATGTAATATGAAAAAAGGCTGCAACTAAGTATTATTTTGCAAATCTGTTGATTATTTTTTCCAATTAATCGATTAATAATCAGATATCCAAAGGTTGCTCAAAGAAGATTGTTTATGAAATGTAAGATTTTTGTTTTTTTATCTTAAATAAGCGGTTAAAGTCATCTTTTGGTCTCTATAGTCCAGTTCCGATTAATTCATCAATAGATTAGTTGATGAATATTGAAATAATCAATTAATCACAATTAATTGTTTCAGCCCTTACATAAAATACAGATCTGCAGCTATGATTTAAATGAAAGTTGGTTCTAAACAGCCTTGGGATTGAGATTGTTAAATTTAAGAAGAAAATCTGAAAATAATGTATGGTATTATTTTCAATGTACTACTATAACCTGCTTTATGTTAACTTTATTGGCTATCATAGTTCAAGCAGTATCAAGTTATGTAAAACTGGATATTCCAATAGGAATTAGAAAGATTGGGGTCAAATTCAACACTAAATTGTTGTTTAAAGAAAACTTTGTGGTATTTCACATCCGCATCCGATCCACCTGAATTCTCAGTGTCTGCAATGTGTGCGCTTCATGCACTGAACACATAAATACCAGCCAGCTGTATTCTGACCATCTGTCTCACTGTGTGATGTGGAGGCTGCAGCGCCTCAGAAGGGAAGAAGAGTGGTGAGAACAGCAGAGAGGATCATCAGGGCTCCTCTTCCATCCATTTTCCGTCACGCTTATCCCAAGCGGGGTTGAGAGGGGTGAGGGTGGATCCAGCTGTGGGAGGCGGGGTCCAACCTGGACAGGTATCCGGTCCATCGCAGGGCAACACAGAGACAACAAGGACAAACACCCATTCACACGCTCACACCTAAGGAGGATTTAGAGAAGCCAATTAACCTAACAGTCATGTTTATGGACTGTGGGAGGAAGCCGGAGTACCCGGAAGGAACCCACGCATGCTCAGGGAGAACATGCAAACTCAATGCAGAAATACACCGGGCCGGGAATCGAACCCGGATCAAGGCAGCAGTGCTACCCACTGTTCAGCTGAGCAGCCCCCTCTTCCCTCCATTAAAGTCTTTGGGAAGCGGCCATTCCAACCGCTGCATTTCCGAATTCTCCCGAGTGGTGCCCGACTTTTCACGAGTGAATAAAGTGAAAGTGATTGGTCGATTATCAGGGGGGCGGGATTGTTGTGCCGGAAAGTTCACAAGCAAGTTTGGTTGTGGCCGGTTTGTCTGAAGCATCTTGCTAACCAGTTAGCAACTTAGTGCTAGCAGGTTCCAAATGGGAAATTCCATTGGGACCAAGTAGCATTAAATTGGTGACTTAGAAACGACGCTGTCAAGGAACGCTATGGACAGCGGAAACATGCAAGAGGAGGAGAGTTTAGTGTCGGAGGTCGTGGATGAGTCTCCTCCGTCATCCATTTTTTATTTAGAGGAGGAAAGCGGGGACGAAGATGTTGTGGAAGAGGACGCCAGGGCGGCAGAAGCTTGGTTTGGTGTAGAAGGCTTCCAGCCGTACATGTTTGAGCCCTTGCCTCGCAACGCTGCCAGTTCTGTTAGCTCTACGCCTGCTGAAGACACAGACGTCCATCCCCGTGAACACTGGGACGCAACTCAATGGGAAAGGAAAGGATTCTTATTTCAACCGCTGCGTATATTAGCTGCGACATATGAATGAAGATGCTATGACCGAAAACATTTGATTGACAGATGACTGTTGATATATGATTGGCTGAATTTAGGTGTTCAGGCTGACGTAGAACTAACTGGCCTGAAGAAGATAACGAGGAAAAAACCCCTAACTGATTTGTAAAAATAGACATTTTCTAACTTTTGGGACAATATGGTCTGATAAAGAGAACATTTATATACATGTTTAAGCCAGAATAATTTAAAATTTAAATATTACTTCCCTGCGACTTTAAAGACATTAAGGAAGCCCAGATTACATTTTTACAGATTACATGTCTTTAAAGACATTTCATCCCAGCGCTGCGTGTCCCGAGCCCGTAACATCATCAATGACCCCCCCACCCCAGACTGTTCTCCCTGCTGGGAAGATGCTTCACAGCATGCAATGCAGGTCCAGCAGGTTCTGTAACAGCTTCTTTCCCGCCGCCATCAGACTGATGAACTGTTGAAAGAAAAAGAAAAAAAACTCTTAATGAAGTCACAAATTGAGACTCTGCATCACACTGATAACATCAAACCAATTAGAACTTAACTAAAATGTTTTTCTAGTGTTTTTTGCACCATAAACATGTTTGTTTTGGCACGGCTCTGAACTTCTAACCTGACAACAGCCAGATGCATGTCTCGCTCCGCCTAGCTCCACTCACATAGCTAGGCGGAGCGAGACATGCATCTGGCTGTTGTCAGGTTACTGAACTTCCACATCAATGCCTTTTGGCATCATGTTTTTCTCCCACAGTTTCCATTCGATCACTGCTGCACTTTATGAATGCCAATGTTCATTTCACTGCTAAACTGCTGCTAATTTACTGTCTGAAAGCAGCACAAAACTAAATTTGGTTTTCTACACTCTGTTAACAAAATGACAATAAAAGCTAAGAATTTTGTTCATGAAATGGGGTTAAATCATACTGCTGGACAGATTGGCAGGCAAAGAATTCAGTTTGGCAGAGCAGCAGAAAACATCAGGGCTTGAACTCTGATTTTCTTTGACGTGACCAGCCTGGCAGCACGGCCTGCAGACAGAAGACGGTCCATCGTCACTGACAGCGAGCAGTTGAGAAAGGCCAAGCATGATCAGCCACAGGGGGGTCATTAAGACACAAACTTGGCAATGCTTCCTGATGACGACAATGGTAACCCATCAGCATCACAGGTTCGAGATGTGCAGAGACACCTTAGAAAAAACAAAAACGGGGCTTTTTCACCATCATAGGATGAACCTCCTTTCTCACATTCAGGGATTTCCATTAGAAAGAGTTTTCTACATATCAATCCAAGCTTTAATTAAAGAGCTGCTATATTCAAGAGGCCTTGGTGAGATGCTGGAAGTGCTCAGGCTGCTAGGCTGTTCTCCGTGAGTGGGCGAAGCGCTTCATTTGGAAACCAAATCACTTTATTGTTTCCAGGCTGGAGCCTTTCATCTCCTGCTTGTTTTCATCTTTGCTGTGTGACTCGATCTCGTCATCAGCATCATTACTCATATGCTTAAAAACGGTGACTCCACGCTATTTTGTGTTATGCAGAAAATGTATACTTATAAAATACAACTGAAAAGCATTTATTAATATTAAAAGAAAAAAAGATTAAGCAGATTTTAGATTTATTACAGACTCAACGTCCAAATTACATAAAAAAGAAAAAAAAATGACAAAAGAATAAAAGTCTAAATAGCAGAGAGGATTATTTTACTGCACTATGTTTAACATTAGTCAACAGCAGAGATGGCAAAAGTACTCACTTTCCGTACTTGAGTAAAAGTACAGAAAGTTGTGTTAAAAAATACTCTGGTAAAAGTGGAAGTACTGATTAAACTTCTTTACTCAAGTAAAAGTAACAAAGTACAGGCTTGTAAATTTACTTAAAGTATAAAAGTAAAAGTAGAAACCACTTTTTTCATGCCGTTGCCTACATTTTAAATGGATGTCTGCCAATAGGACTAGATCTCCGTTGTGTTCATTTTCAATCATCTCGTCGTCCATGCTACTATGCTAACGCCACTGCCACCAAGCTGCAATGATTTGCCGCCAATGAATACCGCCGAATCTGTCGATTCATCTTGTAGTGGTGCGTCAAATGCAACGTAGATTCCCATCCAATTAGATTGAATTTGGTATTGATGACGTGAAAAATAATAACGGTAACTCCATTGAAATGATTCAAAACTAAAGTAACGAGCCAATTTTTTTAAATGTAAGGAGTAGAAAGTACAGATATTTGTGTAAAAATGTAAGGAGTAGAAGTAAAAAGTCGCCATAAAAATAAGTAGTAAAGTAAAAATATCAGAAAAATCTACTTGAGTACAGTAACGAAGTATTTGTACTTCGTTACTTCCCATCTCTGGTCAACAGTAAGATCATTTTTTTTTTTTTTTTGACAAATAAATATATAGACTTTCTGAAAACAGTCAACAAAGTGCGTATGCAAGCAGATCCAAACACTGGCACTGGTCTATCAGGGTTTCTTTAACTAATGTTCCAAAAAAGTTAAAATCAATCCACTGGACGTTTCTCTTTCATCCAGGAAGGTTTTTAAATTCCAAATGTCAGAAATAGCGTTTAGTTCCAGGTTTTATCCAGTAGCCCAACAAAGCCTGGTTTTAGTTTAGAAAACATGCAAATAGAAACGGATGAACGGGTCCCCCCCTTTGGAATGGGGGTCGTTTGGCTTCTTTGTTAGCCTGCAATGCCCCATACCTGTCTATGTCTCTGAAAGGGGGGTCGTTAGAGGGAATTGTTGGCCTCGCTGAATAGGTGAGGTCTTCTGTTCTCCTGTAAAGGGGTTGGAGCTGCATTGATAGCGGGAAGGAATCAACTCTATGGCTGCATTGGAGGTTTTTGAAAACCACCTGTCTTCTTTGTCCAAACTGTGAACATTCTGGTCCTCCAAAGAATGTCTTTTTGTCCATAAGGTGTAGATGTACAGCAGAATCCTGAGGAGGGCGCTCTTCTGTGTCGGGCCATGCGTTTCTCCAATATAAAGATCAGAGCATTCCTCACTGCATTTATCAAAAGTCTTAATACGCAATTATAGGCCACCTTCAGTCTTTAAAGACTGGCTTTTTAAAAGTTGCCCCACAGATATGCAGGATACAGAGATGTACAATATGACCTAAACAGGTTCAGTTTCACTTCATCAGAACAGAATCCAAACTTACAGACAAGGAAATTTGCCTGAGTGTTTAACATTCGAACCTCATGGTAAATGTCCTCCTCATCATCAGACGGTCTGTCAACACATTGCCAAAAGATTTTACCTCATTTCAGACATTCAATAAAGTCCCAGACTGTTTGAAATTAGGAAATAATCTATTTTTGATTTAAGATACCTTTTGATGGGTTGAATTTGACATCAAGTTGTTCGCCGTATGCCAAACAGACATTAAGCAGCTTCTGAAGACCAGCTGAACTTGGACTAAAAACCACCCGGTCATCAGCACACATTAAATGATTAATAATAGAATCACCATCATGCAGCCAGTTCTACACTGGTTTAGCTGGTGAGAGAGGTCATTCATATTAAAATTAAACAACATAGGAGATAAAATGCTTCCTTGTCTGACTCCATTGCCAACACGAAATGATTCAGACACACAGTGACCTGCACAGTTTGATTAGCATACCAGTAGCACAGACATCTTGCTATATATTTGGGCACACCAGCTTAGCACAATTTCCAAAGTAGTTTTCTATGTTTTACATCAGGCATCCCCAAAGTAGGTCCTCAGGGGCGGCTGTCCTGCAGGCTTTAGAGGTTCATATCAGCAACAAATAAAAACAATAATTTCCGGCGCGATCACTGAGTCTGGGAGCGGCCATTTTTGCCCAAATATAGTAGCCCCTCCCTCCTGCCATCTTCCAGCAGTGACGTCACGGTGCGGTAAGCCTAGCGCCATTCTCCCCGCTTTCCAAGCTAAATCAATGGGAACTACTAGACACATCTGCAATCAACAACAATTATTGAAGATTTCCAGAGGACTTCACCATTGAAATTCACCAGAGCTATAGTGAAACTAACAATGCCCACGTGAAATTTTCAGAAGTTGGAATTCTGAATATGACCAGACTTTTCCTTTAAAACGTTCAATAAATCAGCCGTGAAGCTGATGGCGTTGGCCTCGTCGTTTAGAAAATCTGTCCCATAAGAGAGAAACAGGAAGAGATTGAGGGAAATCACAGACGCTATTTATGACTCGTACTCGTACTCTCCCGCTTTATCCGGAACCGGGTCGCGGGGGCAGCAGGGATCTCGTTCTTTCGGTCATGATCCAGATTTCATGACCATAGGTGAGGGTAGGAACGTAGACCGACCGGTAAATTGCGAGCTTTGCCTTTTCGTTCAGCTCTCTCTTCACCACGACAGACCGGTGCAGCGGCCGCATTATTGCAGCAGCCGCACCGATCCGTCTATCGATCTCCCGCTCCATTCTTCCCTCACTCGTGAACAGGACCCCAAGATACTTGAATTCCTCCACTTGAGGCAGGGACTCTCCTCCAACCTGAAGGGGACAAGCCTCCCTTTTCCGGTCGAGAACCATGGCCTCGGACTTGGAGGAGCTGATTCTCATCCCAACGTTATGACGTTAATGAAACATTTAGTTTAGAAGCTCTAATATCTGTGATGTGATGTTCAGAGGTTTTACAGGCGTTTTCTAAATTTGGCAATGTTCTAATTTTTATAACTTTTTGTGCTTCTTTAAAATGCTAATAACTTGGAGATGCTCTAAAAATTTGATAATTTCCACTTTTGTTTTTGTAATTTGAGTCAATTTCTTTTTCATTCTGGCAGCTGGATGCTGGAATACATCGGGTAAAAGTGAAAAAAAAGAGTTATTCCACCTTTCTGATTCCTGATCCTCCACGGACGGGTTGGTCGTTGGATCGCCAACTTGAAGAGGGAGGATTTGCCATCGAACTTCTGGCCAGAGAAAAAACCCGTAATATGTAGCCAACATTTGGAAGAAGAATGTTTTCAAGATGACTTGGATAATAGCGCGTTGTGACAAACACCAGATACAGCACTGGGACTTGATCAACAGCTGATACCGCACCGTGACGTCACTAACCAGTAGGTGGCAGTAGTGTTCTTTGACAAACATGGATGCCTCCAGTAAAGAACATTCACATGAAAATTACTCTGAATTAAAAACACTGATCATTTATTGAACAGGATGGAATCATTTCACATTTAAAGAACTTTCTGAAGTTTGGATTCTTCACTTAAGCAAATAAAATGACTTTTTTGGTGTTTGATGGAACTCGTCTTGATCTACTGTTTGTTTTAGATGTCTCTCTCTCATGCTACAATATTGAGAAATCAATAACATCCTTTGAGCAAACATAGTTTATTAATAACACTTTCAATCACTTGGTACAAACATAGTTTTGTCCTTAATTAAAAGCACTGACATAAACAGAACTTTAATCATACAAAACCAGCAAAAGAAAACAATAACGTTTAACAAAGGGTCACGTTTTAACCATGGAAATGCAAATATTTGGAGAGGAAAGTCGAGCTGCTATAATAAGCAGCAGGGGGAAAGTGAATGAGCCAAACTGTGATCATCAGGGAGCCTCAGATCTCATCACATCTGCCAGTTGGGGATCAGTCTCTGATAATGCAGCCTGCAGGTGCTGAAACTGTACAAGAAAAGAAAGGGGAGGGTGGAAATAACGCCGTTATTTTCCACAGGACGTGGTTTTATGGGACAGTTTGTCCAACAGACTAATTAAACATCAGTTCTAAAATAAAACCTCTACTTATAAATAGCAAAAAAAACTGAAATGTTTACTTTGCTCACATGCTGGTGAGGATTCTCAGTCATCCAGGTCAGAGTCATTCCAAAAAAGTTAAAAATCAATCCACTGGACTCTGTTTCCAAGTTTGAAGACGTTTCGCTTCCATCCAGGAAGAGTTTTCAATTCAAAATTGATTGTTTTTTAACTTTTTTGTTATTTCCTCTTTTTAATTTTAATTTGTTTTATCATTTTTTTTTTTAATCAGATCTACGGAAACTGATCCTTTAATATTAATCAGTGTCTGAATCAACTGCTGGTTTTGGTGTGCCAGATGTATAACCCTATCAAAAACATCTGGACAGCCATGAAGTGCGCGCCTCAGACACACCCTGACTAATATAGAGTATTGCATAGAGAAGCCTTTTAATGATGATAACATGAAGGCTGCTAAAAATGTAATCTGGGCTTCCTTATTAAACCAGAATCACAATCACCTCTATGTGACGAAGCATTAATGTATGTAAAAGGAACACACTCACTGACGTTTGAGTCAATATCCTATTCAGTACTTGGACTAGACCTCTCAGTAGGTAAAAAAAAAAAGAAATTTTTTTATTGGTCTTATTTAATATTCTTAATTTCTGATAAACTTCATTTTGGGTTCTTATTTGCGGTACACCATGTTTCACCAAAATAACAACAGAACAGAAGACCTCACCTTTCAGTCAGGCCAACTATTCCCTTTAACGACCCCCCCTTCAGAGACAGACAGGTATGGGGCATTGCAGGCTAACTAATAACTAAACCTGTTCAAGCATCAAATATAAAGCAGCACGGGTATTTTTTGCTGCTCCTGCTGCGTGCGGTATGAACGGAGCAAAGCAAAGAGACCAAACGGCCCCCATTCCACAGGGGGGGACCCTTTCATCCGTTTCAATCTACATGTTTTCAAAACAAAAACAAAACTTTGTTGGGCTGCTGGATAAAACCTGGAACTCAACGCTATTTCTGACATTTTGATTAAGAAAGCTTTTGCACCCTGTTTATAAAAAGGAGCGCATTTATCCCTGCTGCAACCAGACTCTACACAGGGTTCCTACAGCATAAGGCGAGTTAAATTCAAGACTTTTTAAGACTTTTTAATGCCACTCGAAATAAAAATTTAAGACCAAATTCACAAGAAACACAAGAAAAACCTGCTTGCGACAACTTAACCCAAAGGTTTATTTTAACATAAACCACTGCACTAATGTTTCAAATGTTGAAAAGCTTCCGATACAGGAAGAAAGCTAAAAACACACAAATGACAGATATATTTGAACAATTATTTAACTGAATTCAAAAACTTTGTTTTAGCAGGGAACAAAACAAATCAGCTTTAAAGCCCCAACATTTATTTTATTTTACCTTTATTTTACCAGGAAGTCCCTTGAGATAAAATCTCTTTTTCGAGGGAGACCTGGCCAAGGGGCAGCAGTACAATAGGACCTATAAAAACACAACATAACCAGTGCTAAGTCTTTTTTGCAGCTATTTTTCTTTGTATGGTTTTCTTAGTATGTTTGATTTGGTGATAAGTGGAGGCGTTGCAGAGACAAGGGTGGAACTAAACTGTCCGGTAACTCAATTTTGACGTGTTTCGTGCTTCGCATGTGCGACTCCACTGCCTTAATTCCCATCGTTCTGAGCTTGAATGACTTCTTGCATAAATCCACTGAGCCTCATGGATGTTCCCTGGTTTTAGCCATGGAGGAAACTCTTGGCTGGAGACAATTTTGGTTACATTTACACTTGCTCAGATTTTCCAGACAAAAAGTAAATGGCGCATCTCCCAAATGTCCCGGCGGCAACAACGCTTTATTGGTTCCGCTATCGGGACGGAACCAATGATGGAGAGCCGTTATTTTTTTTAAATAAAAATATATTTTTGTCAATTTTAACGTTTTATTTAGATTACAAATATAAGTCTTAATAAAAATAATCCTATTTAAGATGTTTTAAAAATTAAGACCTACGAAAGACTGATTTAAGACATTTTAATACCAATTAAGGCCTTAGTTTTATTTTGAAGAATTCAATGCCTTTTAAGACTTTTTAAGGACCCGCGGGAACCCTGCTACAATGCCACACTACAAACGCAATAACTGCTGCAATAACCTGTTCCTCTATATTTGACACCCAGTGCAATAACTACATATAGAAAAATAAATATCCATCTATAGAAATACTCATTAAAACACCCTGTACAATAACCCTGTATAATGAACCTACTGTAAAAAGAAAAAGAAAAGAAAAAGCTGTCATTTGTGGATACTCTGCATACTGTATATATCCCATGCACCCTTTTCCTCCTTTAAGAGAATTTCTCCCCTTTGAGATCAATAAAGTCAACCAATCAATTAATCAATCAATCAAAATGTGCAATAAATGATAAAAAAAGAATAAATAACCGAATAAAATTGTTAATAAAAGAGTTGTTCTTTCTTCAGAAGGCTGAGGGGCCCTTATTGTTCTGCGTTGGAGACCCCGTCATATAAAATACAAGTTTTTTTTTTTTTTTTTTCAAAGGAGTGAAGATATATTGAAATTTTCAGCCATTATGTTTTTGAATCCTATCAGTCTGTTTGTGACAGTAGCCTTCAACAGATAATACATCAAACACATAAAATCTGAGCATTTCAGAGTAATTTAGAGTTCAAATATAAATCTGTCTGCAGGGAGTACTTACAGAAGTCTTAAAATTGGGAAGTAAACAGGATGCTGCAGCTTGGCAAGTTGTTGGCGTGAGGTAACCTTTCCTTATCAAATCTGCAACAGTGTCCTACAATGAACAGAATACAAAACCTAACGTTATTATCCAGTTATACATCTGTGTTAATATCAAAGAAAGAGTGAAGCTAGTTCACTGAATGGCGAAGGAATATTACCTTCTGAATATTAATGCAGAAGTCGGCCAGAAACTCAGAGGTGATTTCTGCGAGCGTCTGCAGCTGTTCATCGTTTGCTGCATCTTTATCAGAGCTTTCAGGTTTAAACTCACTGTGATGCTGGCACACCCGAAAGACTGACCCGATGAGAGAAAGACCTGGGCGAGAAAAAAAAGGATCTTTACAAAATTCTAAATTACAAAAAAATTAGAATTGCTAAAAAAAAACAACAACAATGACAAAGATTGAGTTTATATTTAAATATTAAGTACTATGAGCAAAACAAGGTGAAAAACATGAAGTAACAGTGAGTCTGGTGGAGATTCTCAGTCATTCAGGTCATAGTCAGTCCAAAAAAAGTTAAAATCAATCCACTGGACTTTGTTTCCAAGTTTGAAGACGTTTCTCTTCCATCCAGGAAGATTTTTCATTTCAAAATGTCAGAAATAGCGTTTAGTTCCAGGATTTATCCAGCAGCCCAACAAAGCCTGGTTTTAGTTTAGAAAACATGCAGATAGAAACGGATGAACGGGTCCCCCCCTTTGGAATGGGGGTCGTTTGGCTTCTTTGTTAGCCTGCAATAACTGAAACCTGTCTGTCTTTCTGAACGACCGCCCTTTCAGAGACATAGATAGGTTTGGGGTTTACAGGCTAATGCTACGTTCAGACCGTACGCAGCAGGAGCAGCAGAAGCTACTGGTTTACATGCAAAGTAAATGATTTACACGCAGCAAAAGGTCCTGCAGCGCCTCAGAGCAGCCGAAGTAGCGTGTCACGAGCTTCTGACAAGCACAACGCGCTTCAGAAGCTGCAGCTACTGGAGATGGAAAAAAATTAACCTTTGCAGCTCAACGCGCCACCTCAACCAATCAGCGAGAAGCTCGGCCACATGACGTTGCTTTGTTTTCAGACGGGAGGGAAAGACTGAGAAAACCCGGGAATTCTTCAACAATGGAAGAGAAATTGATCGTCGCTGTTTGCTCTCATCCAGTTATTTACGACCAATCTGTTATCAGCATAGAGACAGGAGCAGAAAGGTCTTTAACTGGAGGAGGATTAGCAAGGAAATCGGGCTCCAGGCTTTTACGACGGTAAACATACACTGTCAATCTACTGCTAATTTCACTCTGCTCAATAAATGTTTTTATTCATGTGTATGCAGGAAGAGGTGCGCATCAGACACACCTTTCGACCGCGCAGCTAGATCAGCAAAGATGCTTCAGCCGTGTGTCAGAACTAAACTGGTACAAGCATCAAACATGAAGCAGCACGCAGGTTTTTGCTGCTCCTGCTGCGTTCGGTCTGAACGTAGCATGACAAAGAAGCCAAACGATCTCCATTCCAATTTTTTTGTGTGCATGTTTTCCAAACAAAAACCAGGCTTTGTTGGTGTCAGGTCTAAGCACCTAAATCATCATACATACATACAGGGAAAGAAAGACGGCACAGAGACAATTAAGTAGGAAGAGACTGCAGAGTTTACAAATCTCCAAACCACTCTGCAGTCCCAGCATTCTCCTCGCTATTTATTGGAATTAGTCGTCCCTGGTTCCAACAGCTGAGACTACACGGGTGGGGGGGGACAAGACAAGGAACTCAGACTTGCTGTCTCAGAAACATGTCCTCTAAATCTCAGGGTTCAGTCAAAGTTTAAGCTGTTGAAGCTGTTCACCAAAGTTCAACAGGTTGAGTGCAGCTCGTAAATCGACCACAACCTCCCCAAAAGCAAATCTACAAATCACAGTATACTTCAGAAAAGGTGGCTGTGAACCAGACATGGGCAATGTGGAGTCAACAAGTCATCTCCATGTCATGTATTTAATCTAGCCAGCCAATTAACCAGGTGAGTCCGATCTGCACAGGTTAATTCACGGTGAAGATTGGACTCACCTGCTTCAGTGGCTGGGTAGAACAAATACATGACATGGAGATGACTTGTTGACTCCACATTGCCCATGTCTGCTATGAACACATGCACATAGCACACAGCTTTATGCATGATAACAATACAGAGATACATTTATATACAATTATTCTAACAGTTGGGCTACTGTATAAAAAATGGAACTACCGTAAATTCTCTAATATTGGCCTGTATTCCATTAGCGGCCGGGTCTCTAATAATGGCCTGTCTGGCTGTCGGCGGAGGTAAATAGTGACTCTTATACAGGCCGGGGCTATAATTAAAACCAACGATGTTCCTGGGTAGTCCTCAACAACTTGTGATAGTAACATACAAGTACCACAGGGGGGCAATGTTTGCTAACAAATCCAAGCCATTAGCATGGGAAGTCCCATCCTTACACAGAGATCGTAGTGGCCTTTCACAATCGTTCTGATCTGAAAGACAAATGTGATCACGGGTAGGTCTGGAGGTAACCAGGCAGCGTTAAAATGACAGATTTTCGTTGGTCTTCGTTGTTCTAAATTTACCTTGAAATATATGATACTGGTAGCCAACTTCCACTTAGCCTGCCTCAAATAAAATTTCGCTATGATGGCAGAGCAGTTTCCATTCATTTTTTATAAAACTTTGTTTCGCAAGTCAGTTTGCCCAAGATTCCACTCTGTCTTTTTTTTTTTTTTTTTTTGTATTGCCGTTCAGAAAAATTGCAGCTGCTGGAAGATCTCTGAATAATGTTCTGTGTACCGTTATGGTAACTGTACTTTTTCAATAAATGAACCTAGTATTTTATAGGTTCAAAGAGACACAAAATCTGTTTTTTATTCATTCCACTGGTCGTCTGTTTTGATCAAATAGAAATAGAGGCCTGTCTCTAATTCTGGCCTCCTTCCAATAATGGCCTGGACCAAGATGTACCTGAGTGAAATAAAAGCCCCGGCCTATATTAGAGGATTTACGGTAAACGCTATTTCTGACATTTTGAATTGAAAAATCTTCCTGGATGGAAGAGAATCGTCTTCAAACCTGGAAACAAAGTCCAGTGGATTAATTTTAACTTTTTTTTAAAGAATCAGTGTGGAAATCAGTTCCAGAATCTGTTTTTATAAATGAAGTAACAGAGGTGGAAGAGCGGAGCTCTATGAAAGCTTACCGGTGTCATTGCTGCTGCACCACTGATCCTGGCATCTATAAAGAGCCTGGAGCACAGACAATGCCTGAATCAAAATGCCTTTCTGCTCAAGCAGGATGACCGGAAGATCATTCGGCTGGCAGAGGTCTTTGCACACAACGTCGCTAACAAACTCCCACGCTGGTTTGCCCGGTCCGTCGGGAGCCGCTGAGGAAAACAAGAACATAAAGTTTTCCTTTAATAAATGCTTCCTTCTTTTTTTGGTGTTGCATCACAACGGTAACAAACAAAAGAAAAACATACCAAAAATCTGAAGGCCTTCCTCTACTGTGGTTAGAAGTTGAAGGATGTGAAAATAAACCTCAAGACCATGTGAACTCTCAGACCTGCGAAATATCAAGTCAATGAATGGATGCAAATAAAATGGTTTTCCTAACCAATCTGACAGTATTCTCTATGTAAAGTGCCTCCAGATGACATGCATTGGTGCTACATAAATAAACTGAACTGAATAAAGGTCATTACTATGGATTTTCATACAAATGTACTTTATTCATTAGTTAGAATGCAAGAAGAAGGGTGGAGAGAGAAGGAAGAGACCTGGAGGAAACGGCCCAGAGTTGGGAAGTAAACGCCTGCGTCAGAGATTATTCTCTCAGCGTTTCGATCACCTGCTCCGCCATTTTAAATAGAAGCTTCAATCCTCAGTGAATATCAGAGTTTTATACACACTCACCATCAAACCAATATACTTTCAAAGAAGACTTAGGTCCCTGTCACACCTTGCAGATTTATCCAGCCCAACATCCCAGGATCTTCTAAAACTTAGAATAAGCTGAATTTTCTATGTATTTTTTTTCTATTCTGGGCGTATACATAGAGTATTTATAACAAGTCCAGAACTTCTGTCCAACTACAGCCTAACTTCTGCAGGGTTCCTTTTTAATGCTCTTAGAAATACTCTTAAAGTCGTAGGAAAGCGGCTGTTCCCACCTTTCTGAATTCTCCGGAGTGGTGCCCGACTTTACACGGGTGAATAAAGTGAATCTGATTGGTCGATTATCAAGGGGAAGGTTCACAGGCAAGTTTGGCTGTGTCCGGTTTGTGGGAAGCATCTTGCTAACCAGTTAGCAACGTAGTGCTAGCAGGTTCCCAATGGGAAATTCCATTGGGACCAAGTAGCACTTAGAAACGACGCTGTCAAGGAACGCTATGGACAGCGGAAACATGCAAGAGGAGGAGAGTTTAGTGTCGGAGGTCGTGGATGAGTCTCCTCCGTCATCCATTTTTTATTTAGAGGAGGAAAGCGGGGACGAAGATGTTGTGGAAGAGGACGCCAGGGCGGCAGAAGCTTGGTTTGGTGTAGAAGGCTTCCAGCCGTACATGTTTGAGCCCTTGCCTCGCAACGCTGCCAGTTCTGTTAGCTCTACGCCTGCCGAAGACACAGACGTCCATCCCCGTGAACACTGGGACGCAACTCAATGGGAAAGGTCATATCATAGGTCTTATCATAGGTACTCTTCAACTGTGAGTGATGGAATCTAAAACAAAAATCCAGAAAAAATACAATGTATGATTTTTAAATAATTAATTTCCATTTTATTGTGTGAAATAAGTATTTGATCATCTATCAACCAGTGAAGCATGGCGGTGGAAACATCATTCTTTGGGGATGCTTTTCTGCAAAGGCGACAGGACGACTGCACCATATTGTGGGAAGGATGGATGGTTCCATGTATCGTGAGATTTTGGCCAACAACCTCCTTCCCTCAGTAAGAGCACTTAAGATAGGTGGTGGCTGGGTCTTCCAGCATGATAACGACCCAAAACACACATCCAGGGCAACTAAAGAGTGGCTCCGTAGGAAACATCTTAAGGTCCTGGAGTGGCCTAGCCAGTCTCCAGACCTGAATCCAATAGAAAATCTTTGGAGGGAGCTTAAAGTCCGTGTGGCCCAGCGACAGCCCCGAAACTGAAGGCTCTGGAGGAGATCTGTATGGAGGAGTGGGCCAAAATCCCTGCTGCAGTGTGTGCAAACCTGGTCAAGAACTACAGGAAACGTCTGATCTCTGTAATTGCAAACAAAGGTTTCTGTACCAAATATTAAGTTTCATTGTTCTAGTGTATCAAATACTTATTTCACGCAATTAAAATGGAAATTATTTAAAAATCATACATTGTATTTTTCTGGATTTTTGTTTTAGATTCCATCACTCACAGTTGAAGAGTACCTATGATAAAAATTACAGTCTTCTACAAGCTTTGCAAGCAGGAAAACCTGAAAAATCAACAGTGTATCAAATACTTGTTCTCCCCACTGTATGTGAAGAAATTGTTTTCATAAACGTTTTTTTTTTAAATAAAGCATTTTAAATGCTACAACCATCACATTTTATGAATTTTAATACCAATTAAGGCCTTAATTAAAAAAATTATAATTTAATGATTTTAAATGATTTTTACTGACCCATGGAAACCCTGCTATGCGTAACGCACAGCAGCGTAATTCCCGTGAAATGATGCACAAGCATCTTTTCAAGGGTAGCAAACTACTTTCCTACCTGAGCTGCTTTGCTGCCTCAAGGAGACATGAGCTCAAATCCAGCTGGATTTCTCCATCTCCCTCGTTCTCCCTCGGCTGAGATGTGAGCCAGCACTTCATTAATTCTTCATCAAGGTCAAACAGTTTATCAACCAGCTCTCCCACTTTCTCCAGTAAATCCGCTGGAAACACATGACAGATTAGGAGGCTTAGAAACCAGAAAACAAAACAAAAAAACAACTGAAAACCTTAAAGTCATTATGCCAAATGAAAAAGGTTTATTTTTTGTCAACTCATGCAAGTAATCAGCTAATAAATAGAAAGTATAGAGTAAAAGTAAAGTACTGTTAGTAGAACTGCTCATGATAAAACACAGATTGGAGCAAACGGATGTCTGCTGTCGTATTCGCTGAAGCCATAGTGAGCAGACTTCTTTCTGAGACAAACAGGTCAGCAACAGTCTGTAAATAACATAGAAGGAAATTAATATGACTCTCGTGGTTCGTACTTTTCATAGGATCAGGGAAGATTAGAAAGCTACCTGGTGGTTTCTAGAAGGGTAGGAGGGTCTGCATCTCCCAGAAGAAGCAATAGCACAGCACTGTGGACAAATCAGGGAGTGGATTTAGTTATCTGAGACAAAGCTGGAACCGTGTCTCTGTGGGAGTCAGACTCACCCCAAGTCATCGTTTTGGCTGAGAGATGCACATGTGTCAGGAAAACAGGCAATATTTCCTAAGATTCCGACACAAATTTCCTATTAAAAAAGACAAGAGCATGGAAATAATAGGTTTGTTATATAACAAAGTTTTGAATTATGATAGAAGATTAAAATCTTGCATGCATTAAGACCATGCCACTCACCGTAAGACGTGGGGAACGAGATTTGGCTATGATTCCAAGTAGGATGTCAGCCGCTTTGAATTCTTGCAAAAAACCTGCAACATCCTAAGCAGTAAATATGAGAACTGTAAACAATCCGGTTTTCAGGTTATGCTATTAACACCAGAACTCCCAGTATCCTGATCCTAGAACTCCCACTGGCCGTCAATTTAATGGGCAACATTTTTCCCCATGGAACGCATGAGCAGTGATGATGTCATCGACTGAAATGGTTCATATGTTCTATATAAACTAATTTTAGATATGTAAACCTTTATTTCAGCTCTAATATATTTAAAGGCTGTATTGTACGCTATTATTAATTGTGGTCTAAATTTATATTAGAAATAAATAAGACTGAAGTTTGAAATTACAATTTTATTGACAGATATTGATCGATTCCCACCGCATATTTCCCGCAGACCACCTTCTGACATTTATGACAGACATCATATGAGCGTTTTTCTGTACTATGGAAGCCCGTTTCCGCCACTCTGTAAAAAAAAGAAAAAATTATCTCATTATATCAAGTTACTATCTCAATATAACGAGATAATCTTATTTTTTTTTTGTTTACAGAGTGGCGGAAACGGGCTTCCATACTGTGCAGCGCTGAAGCCCCTGGCTCTGTTTCCTTTGATTCGCCAAAGCTGCTCTTCACCTGCAGAGCGCATGAGGTTTGCACGCCAACCTGTGTGATTATAGCCGACCACAGGTTCTGGTTTGGCTTCTGGGCTGCTGAGTGGACCGGCAGGTGGTGGCAGCGCTATCCAAAACTAGAACAAAAGATTCACTTTTTACTGATGATCACTGATACATCTGCGTTTTCTCGGGGGTGGGTGATCATCCTCAGTCACTTCCTTCCCAGTCCTCCTCATCGGTCTCTCCCTCTATCATCTAGATTTTGAAGGCATTTCTAAAGCCATTTTTTTCTTCCATATTAGCCAAAGAGTTATAAGTAGAATGTTGGTTGCTAGGCAACAGTACCAGAACATGTGGGAAGAATTTAAAATGCAATTAATAGATCCGTCAAAATCACAGCTGTGGGAGATTGAGGTAAAATTAACCACATTTATTTTTTTACATTTTTATTTTATCAAAAAAAATAAAATAAAAACTATGTGAAAATGAAGGAAATATAGAAACAGGAAAAGTTAGTTAACATGACCAACATAATATTAATGTAAATAAAGTTCTTTCACTTTAAAATCTCAGAAACGTGAAAATGACGGCCTCTGGAGTTGTAGTTTTCAATTTAGCATCATATTTTACAACAATCTAATAAAAAGACAATCTTTGAAAAGTGCTTCAAAACACTCTTTAGCACAATAATATTTTTCTGTTTTTAAGTAACTTTATTTTAGGATTTCTTTGTAATCCAATCATTAATCAAACATGGAGGAGATTGCACCTTGTCCATGGCCATATCCCAGACTCTGCAGAGATCTTCCTCCTCATCATCAGAGAGCTGCATGTGGACTTCTGGCTTTTCTTCTGCAACCATCTGCAAAACAGTGGAAGTTTTTAAGTAAGAAAAGCAACAGACCAAATTTCAGAACCGTCATTTTAAAGATTTTAAAGGGAAAGAACTTTATTTACATTAATCTTATGTTGGTCATGTTAACTGACTTTTCCTGTTTCAATATTTCCTTCATTTTCACCTACGGTAGTTTTTTTGATAACCAACATTCAACCTAAAACTCTTTGGCTAATACGGAAAAATGGCTTTCAGAAGAAATCTAACAGAGAAACAGGGTTTAGAAATGCTTCAAAATATTGATGATGGCGATTTGGGCGGAGAGGTAGAGACCGATGAGGGGAGGAAGCGGCTCAGATTCTGACAGCGAGTCTGAGGATGATCAATGCAGACGTATCAGTGACCCATCAGACAATAGTGAAACTTTTGTTCAACACCTCAGCCGGTCCACTCAGCGGCCCCAAAGCCAAACCAGAGCTCATGGTCTACTATAACCACACACAGGTGGGCCTGGATGTGTTGGATCAGATGATTAGAAGGGATTCTGGAAAAGCGTTGGTTTTACTCAGGAACAGTTTCAACGTCACCGTCTGACGCAGAGATTTTATCCTTGAACTGGTAAAAATGTTGCTGCCGACCACATGCGCTCCACAGGTTACCAACCCCCCCAGGTGGTCTGGGGGAAATGTTTGGGGGAATCAATCAATTTCTGTAAATAAAATTGTAATTTCAAACTTCGAACCTGCGTAGTGATTTATTGATGATTTATTTTTAATACAAATTTAGACCACAAATAATAATAGCATACAATACATTCTTTAAAATATATGTATTGGACCTTTTTAAGGTTTACATATCCACCATTAGCCTCGTGAGACCATCCTGATCCTGCGAGCTTTCAAGGTTTCACTCGCAGATCAGTCTGGAGACTCTCCGTTAAAGAAAATCTGGAGCCGTTCACCAAACGAACGTCCAATCAGCGTTGGCTTTGAGGCGGATTGAGGTGTGACGCAACGAGAAGCGCGACAGTTCAGTCTAAAGAACATGGTGGCTTCAGCCGATGAAACTAGCGTTAGCGTGGCTATCGAGCAAGTTTTATCGGATTTACAGAGTATTTCTTCACTGAAAGAAGAGCAAAACACTGCTCTGGAGGCTTTTCTCAGAGGAAAAGATGTTTTTGCTCTTCTCCACACTGGTTTCGGCAAGAGTTTGATCTATCAATTGGCTCCTCTTCGTCGTCGCTCTGTTAGTACGTCATATGCTTCGTTGATCTGAAGCTAACCAGTATTTTCGCCCCTTCCCAAAATTACTTCAACGGAAGGTTTCCAGATGGATATATGGAACAAATCCATCTGGCGGAGTCAGGTTAGTCCACCATGGGTTTATATCGCACAATAGAACCAATTCAGTTGATGACATCATGACTACTCATGGGGAAAAATGTCACCCGTCAAATTGACGGCCAGTGGGAGTTCTAAGGTCAGAATTCTGGGAGTCCTGGTGTTAAGAAAAAAGAATCCTGTTTTTATATATCCGTAAAATCTTTTTAGCTCAGATTGTGTTAGCGCTTCATGTCTAATGCAGCTCTGGGTAAAAAAGCTTGGTTAGCACGAAAGAACCCTCGTCAAACAGATAATAAAGTTTAAAATGACAGCATTAAAAGAGAGCAAGGTTTTACCTGAATAAGTCGAGTCAGCGTACTGAAAAGCCAGTGCTTGCTGTAAGCAGTGTCTCCGATGGCGTCCAGATCATCTCCCTCCTCTCCATCAGCTCGGTCTGGAGGAGGAGACGGGTTACGATCCATATGAGGGGACCGGGGTCCATCTGGAGGGGACGATTCCTCTTTTTCTTCCTGCTCTGTAGCATCAACACTGCTGTCTAGAGGAATAAAAAGAAGCATGCTTTAATAAGGTCATAGCAGAGCCATTCAGCTTGAATAGAATTTATTCAAATCCAGCCTTAACAAACAAATGTTGAAGCAGAAAAAACAAAAATTGTCATAGACCAACAATAACGTTACTGTACAGTTTAATCATGAAAAAGGTCTTTTAAATAGTAGTAATATACGAGTTCCTCAATATAATAAGGGCTAGAAAGTAAAACTGCCACACACACTGTTTGTTTGATCCCTTATCCAATAAGAACATTGGATAAGGGACTGAAGATTCTAATTTTCTCTCAAGGGAAAGCGGCCAATGAGGTACATTTTAGTTTAATTTACTGTTTACTTTTTTGACCGTTAAGATGTAACGCGAAGAATTTCTGTTGAGTCATGTATTGTATGGCCGCTTTTTTACTTTGATGTCTTTTCGGGGAAATAATTAGTTTGTTTGCTTTTCTTTCTGTATGTTTTAACAGATCTCACACTATCATGCTTCTTGTGTGATTAAAGCCAGTAACTAAAAGAACGACTTGGTTTCCTGATTTTCGACTTTAGAGGGAATTACACACCAAATATGTATCTGTAATGACAACCTTAATGAAAGTTAAATGTTTAATTTGAAGCGTTCTTTAGCTCTAATTTAATTTGTCTATAATATTTAACACATAAATATAGTTTATTTACCTTCATTCGTTTCATATTGATTAATGTGTTACTATGTTAGACTCCTGAGATGTTAGCTTCTTAAACCCTCTCAGCTCACTTCCTTCATATAATTTTTTAATTATTATTATAACCATTTTATAAAACAGACAAGGTTTCAGCATCAGATGTATGTAAACATAGAAAAACCTGGAGAAGCCGATCCTGGTTGCTTTCATATTTACAAAAAGGACAAATAGAACAAAAAAACAAAACCCCCAAGAAAACAAAACAGATTCTCATCAGTTCCAGGTTGTTTCATCATATTATACGGTTCTGAATTGTGTTCTGTCTCCGTTAGTTATAGAGATAAGAAGAGGTGGCAGAGTGAAAAGTGGGAAAAGATGGTTTGAGTTTAAGAAAACATTTGTGAATGAAAAACTTGCCCATTATGATTATTACATTTAGTAGTCTTTCAAATTTCTTTTCTCAAAGTCTAAAAAATAATGTATTTCTTAGAGAATTCAGGTAAGTTTGGAATTTTAGGGAAAAGCGAGTAGGTCACATCATCCCACAAATCTTTGCAATATTCGTAGAAAAGTTGTTCAATCGACTCAGTAACTAAATAAACACGTGTTTCCATCAATGGCAAATCCTTAGAGGAGTAAACACCTGAAAAGATTGTAAAGTGGACTTCCTGGGGTTTTGGAGGAAAGCGAAGATATAAATAAATTCTTCTAATTTTTACCCTTTTAGCCTTTGAAAAGAAATGCGATATAAAATTTGGATTTAATACAAAAGGAGACAAATAACTAGTAAAACATTCCCTAATTTTTGAGTTTTTAAGTTAATAATCTGTGATACTGTCCCCATTAATCAGAGAAGCAAAGGGCTTCTGTCAACAGGCTTCTCATAAAAACATTCAGCTGTGCATAATATATTTAGAGGAATAGCTGTAATAATTTATTTTTTTTATCCACTTTTAGTTATTTGCAGGTTATATTTAATACTGAAGTCTTCATAAGACATAATCCCTTCATTATTTAATAAATGCATCAAAGACCAAACTTTTTGTAGGCAATTACCTGCAAAGATTGAATTATTAGACGTTTTTATGTAACGGTAATCCCACACGGGATGATAGTGTAGGCTATAATTATGTTTATAGATTAATCTCTTTCCTTCATATATTCTAGCTAACTGCTATAACTCGCTCAAACAGGCAAAAGGTAAATATCTAATGTTAAAAGTAAAAATATATTTTCAGTCTCACCCATAACGGCCGCTCTGCGTGAATCTAACTGGTTATTTTGGTATTACTTGGAAGTTTTAAAACATTTTAAATGCAGCCCCGCTAAATTTTAAACATCCTCCATTTCTGAGGGTTGACCGGTTGCGCATGCGCGAATATCCTTCTTCTGGTTTAAAAACCGGCGTGTGAAAAGACAATATCGCCCCCTGCAGGAAGCAAGCGGAAGTGACAGATCTGAATGCTTAAACCCAGTACCGTTTGATCAGTTTTACGGTCTGATAAAATAATATTAACTTATCACTTACATCCCAAGATAAATATATATTCTTTGATTATGTATAAAACCTTACTCTATCATATTAAAGCTCCTTCTCCATCAGAAGCCCTTTTTTGGGCCTTTTTAAAAGTGTTTTTAGTCTTTTTTGCACAGTTTATACAAACTATCATTGGTGGACGAAGTACTCAACAGTAGTACTTAAGTAAAAGTTCTGATACTCATAGTCAAATCTTACTCAACTACAAGTAAAAGTTAATATTATTAGTACTTTAAAAGTACTCAGTCAATAATCTACCCAAGTTAAAATATTGAAGTATTCCCTTTTGAAAACACTTAAATGTTCAAAAGTACATGCATTTAAAAGTACTCAAGTGTTCAAAAATACAAATTAAATGTTCCAATATCAGTAAATGTCTGTATAATTTTCAGAGTATTTTTAAAGAACCTGTAACTTTCAGAAACTTCCTGATGTATTGATGCATAGAACCACCTGCTATAGATTCTACACCACCTGGAAAGAACTTCAGCATAAAAATGACACAGAAAATAAGGACAGATATTTGGATTATTATTTCTTATTTAAAAATAAACCAAAAAGAAAACAGGAGCGTTTTGATTCTCCTCATCCTTTCACTATGAAATAGAGGTTTAAGGTTGAATCTAGAATAGAAACTATAACTCTGCATTCAGACTCATCCTGAACAACTTGGCCACATGGTAACAACTAACGCCTTAATAAAATTATAAACTAGTAATAATATCTGCTCTGAGTTTCTCTCATCTGTGGAACGTCATTAAATCTGTAAATAAGTGGCGTCCAGATTCAGTCCTAATGGCTGCTATCCGCCATGATGGATGAAAAACAGCAACAGAGGATTAAAAAGCTGAGCTGAGCTAAAAGGAACAAGGAACTAACAGCTTCCTGGAAACTGAGTGGAGTAGAAAGTAAAGTATTTGACAGTGAGATGTAGTGGAGTGACAGTTATAATTACCCCCAAAAAAATACTCAAGTAAACATGCTAAAAAAAAAAAACAACTTAACTAAAGTAATCAAGTAGATTTACTTTCTTGCTTTCCACCACTGCAAACTATTTATTGGAGAACTCTGCCAAACAACAGAAATAAGTCAAAGGTTTGCATTTTAAGCAGTTGTTGGGTTTTAACAAGATTTTAGGCAGAGGTGAGTAGAAATTATTCCAAAATCAGGTAAACATACAGCAAACAGTAGATATTAACCGTGGAACTTTATCATTCTGTACTCACATATATACAGTTCTGATTTTAAGGATTAGTTTTCTGTTGACATTTATGACATTTATTTGTATTCTTCAGGTTTTTTGACTCTTTAAAATGACAGAATTTGCACATGAAGTCTGTTTGCCAGCATCATTAATAAGCATTAAATCTGATCTTATTATCCAACAGTTACTCAGTACTCAAGTAGCCTTTTTACTGAATACTTTTTTACTTTTACTTTAGTAATTTCTTGGAGGACAACTTTTTACTTTTACTTGAGCAAACAAAATTTAAAGTAGTGCTTTTATTACTAGAGTATAATTTTTGGTTACTCTACCCACCTCTGGTTTTAGTTAAAGTTTCAGACAAAGGAGAGTTGTATAACAGGTTCATTATGTAAATATTATGTAAATTGTTATTTAAGTGAAATATTGCATTATTGTACAATAATAAATATATATAAATATTATTGAATAGATTTAAGTAACTTGTTTGGCATAATTTGACTCTTGAAATAAAGTATTGTTAAAAATCAGAAAAGTCTCCTTCTTCTTTTTGATGATGCTTTATTTGTAAGTGGTAGGCCTATTACCTAATGCTTCTCATAAATAAGACTTTTTTGTTGATTTATTAAACTTTTAAAGAAAATCAGAATCAGAATTACTTTATTAATCCCTTGTGGGGAATTGTTTTCTTGCAATGCAACCATTTACAGAAGAGAGAAAAATTAAATTGTAAGTAAAATAGAGCAAAATATAATATGAGACAGAATAAAATGAGTAAAATTACAACCCAGACAGTAAAATTAAACCCATCCCCTGTAACCAGCATGACATAATACATAAGAATAAAATAAGATAAGGAAATGTCCAGCCTTATAAGATATTGGAAGGGAGAGAATAGCAAATATAACTGAAGGTTAAATGCTGTGAACAACCCATTTAAAGCCTGCTTAGTGTGAGGGATTGCTGACGAGTCAATGAGTCGATGCAATCAGCTGGTTTTCCTTGGATAGAAAACTTTGAATCAATCTGACTGGATGATCTGGTGAACTGGAAAGTGACCTGAGATGACATGATGTGAATTGGAGCTATAGAAATAAACTGAATTAAATTAAACTGAAACACACAGCCAGGCAGACGAGCTCCGAGCCAGCTCCCATGTCAGAGGATGAAGAGAGCACATCCAGTTAGTCACAGTCAGAGAAACAGGACTACACTGGAAAACAGGCCAAGCTCCAACATCTAGAAACAAAGGTGTTGATGGCAGCAGCACAGCTGATATTTCTCTCCAGGATGGAGTCACAGCCAAACAGGAACAGACCAGATTAAGCTACTATGATGAGATAAAAAAGTTTTTTTTTTGTTCAAAGGTTTGTACGCCTAAAGTGGAGTTGATCTTTGGATTGAACTACAGCCACCATTCGGCACAGTAAGAATCAATATGTTGATTTATTAATTAAGGAAATCTGTTGGACTTTTCAGTACCAGCAGTTGTACTTTGAGTGCATCTGTGCTGTTTTAGGGATTATGTTTGTGATTTCTTTTACTCAGACACCGTTACTGTTCTTTAAGCATTCCACAGCTCTTTTGCAAAACATTTTCCACTTTTGACCTGAAAACTCATGACCATTAAGTTCCCTTATTTACTCTTCATTTCGGCAAAACAATCCCTGATTGTAGCACTTAAAAAAAAACATTGGACTTTAAAAAATCCACAAGTCAGAGTTTGTTCTTTGATATAAAGTAAAATTTTCAAGCTCATTTTACTAGAGAATGATTAAATATGTTCCACCAGCTGAAATTAAACCACTGCACTAGATGTTAGCTGTGTTGCATTTTGACGTATGCTGTGTTATGAGAAACAATGACACATCCTGGAAGTTAAACAGTATTGTTAACAGTCATTACGCAAATATTAAAATCCTTCCTGTAACCCGTACTGTCTTGAGATCGTTTTGAGCTGGCATCGTCCTCCTTCAATCAACAGCACAGTAATAACTACATAGCTTTGTCATATCACAGCTGTCCTGCTGCGGGAGTGGTTCAAAGCCCTGTTTGCATTTGGAGGGGCTTTAATTTGATATTTGAGAACATGCCAACTAGCTCGTATTTGTTTTCAGCTTGTAACCTGTCATAATGAAAATAATTGTATAACATTTAAGAAGAACATTTGGGAATAGTTTGAAAGGAAAATCTTCACCTGATGAAGTCGCTTAAAACCCAGTCCTGTCACAGGGCAAGGCTTGCACTTCATTAGCATGGTGTCAATCCAACACAGAGTAGGTCCAACAGCCTTAGAATGGATTCAGAGGAACAGAAACATGCTATAAAGTGAGAGTTGCAAAATGTTCAAAGAGGTTAACAGACAAAGAAGAAAGACATAGTTCATAAAGCTCAATGAATAAATTAGAGTATGAAAAATACCAGATTTTGTTTATGTCAATGTGATTGCAGGTATAGATTGGTAGCAGTCAAGGATGTAGTTCTGTCATTGTAGATCTACATCCTGTCCCATTCGTCATCCAGATGCAATTAAGATAATGGAATAGGTACTAAAGCACGAAGAGAGCAAATATTAACTTTTGGCGAGATAATTCTGTGCTATTCAACCTTTCATTTTGTGAAGGTTTTGTTTTCAGCTGGTTGAGTGGACCCAGTTCAAACTGAAATGGTGACTCTTGTGGCCAAACATAAACAGAGGCACTGAGGATTTACCCATGAAAGAAAAGATAAAGGAAGCAAAAGCCCATTTTGCCAGTTTACTGACATAAAATCTGTTTTGTATTTCCTGACCTCATGGTAATATGGTTTTGCTTCATACGTATTCTTTTGACAGAAAAATCCATCTATAACCAAGAGTGGTAAGTTCTTCATGAAAAAAAACAGTTTGTAATGGAAAAAGCTAAATTAGTTGAGGCTGCATGTCTGAAAAGGATTCCAAATACATAAAACAGATTCAATTAAATTCAGTTTGTTTCTATAGCGCCAATTTACAACATGTAGAGAAACAGGACTACACTGGAAAACAGGCCAAGCTCCAACATCTAGAAACAAAGGTGTTGATGGCAGCAGCACAGCTGATATTTCTCTCCAGGATGGAGTCACAGCCAAACAGGAACAGACCAGATGAAGCTACTATGAGAAAAAGCAGAGAGAGCAGAACGTTAGAGATTGAACTAACAGATTCTGCAGAGTGGGAGAATAGAGATAGAATGAAGCAGAATGATGAAAAAGGGGTCCCTATGTCCTCCAGCAGTCTAAGCCTATAGCAGCAGAACTATAGAGATAGCTCAGGATAACTTGAGCCACTCTAACTAGAAGCTTTATCAAAAAGGAAAGTTTTAAGCCTAGCCTTAAAAGTATTTAAGAATAAGATTAAGATTGAGATGAAGAAAAAAAAGTTTTATTTATAAGACCAAGAGCAGCATGTGAAGGAAACTACAAACTTTAACAAAGAACGACAAACGGCACAGAATAGGGACTGAACAGGTGGATCAACTCCAGACTAAGTAAACTTCTCAATCTGTATCACCATCGTATTCCAGATCTCTTCCAGTTCATACTGGAAAAACATGATATCAGAACCTAAAGTATGTAGATAATTACAACAAAACCCTATCTCTGACAAATAATGAAATGCAATAAAATACCTTCTGAATGGGTTGTATTAATCTTAATTCAAACATATTCCTCTAAGGAAATATGATGGGTAGTGCATATTTCTCATCTTTGCGGCTCTGTAACTTTATAGTTCCTTTGAGATGTCTGCTGAAGGGCCAGGTATACTGGTCATAATGGCCAAGTAACAGCATGCTTCAGACAGAGGGTCCAACTGATCCTGGAGGGTAATCCAAACCGTGGTCAGAAGACAGGTCCAAGGTCAGCAGCCGGCAGAATCCAGGTAACAGTCCAGAAGAAACAGAACGGAGCGAACAGTGGCGGCTGAAAATGCTTTGCAGCATTTGATGCAGGACCAGCAAGTTCTGCAACAACTTCATCCCCGCCACCAGACTGTTGAAACTCTAATCAAGTCACAAATCCAGACTCTGCATCACACTGTGAACATCATATTTGCACTACATGGCAAATTTTTATATAACAAATTTTTATATAAACAGAATGTCATGATGGGTTTTAGTTGCTTAGCCCACATGCAGAACACAACGGAGGCTGGGTAAAAGGTTTAACAGAGTTTATTGAATGTGCAATAATACAAGTTAAATACAGGATCTTGAACTGGTCCGGGCTGGTTCACTGAAGTCTGCAGAGATGATAGTTTGATTAGAAAGGCAGGCAGATGAGCATGAGTCCTTAGATACTTCAGAATTCTACCTTGACTGAATCCGGGCTTCTCTTTGAGAGAGGAGGAACCGTTGGGTCCAAAGACTGTTTGTTCAGCAGAGTACACGAGCAGCTGCAGCGTCTAGCTTCTCACTTTGAATGGCAGACCTTGATTAGAGTTTCAGCTCTTCACTAAGAGCAGCAGGAGAATCCACATTGGAATCTTCAGGTTTGGCTCTCCAGGGCAGATTGGCAGGTTAAGCTCATCCAGAGCTTCAGGCTAGAGACAGGTTTCCTGAGAGACAAAAACAGAAGAGAGTTTGAATCAGATCTCTCTCTAGAGACAACTAAGATTCTTATCAGTTTCGAAGGCTCGGGTCGCTAACCAAACTAAGGTCAACACTGCGGCGTCGAAGCAAGGTCTGGCAGCTGGTTATAAAGGGCAGGTCTCCTGATGAGTAGATGCATCTCAGGTGTGCTGGAAGACTCCAGCTACAGGAGACCCATGGCGCACTCTGCTGGAGGAAGGTGGTACAGCTCCAGATCCCAACAGAGAACTCAGCTGAGTGATCTGCTGCATTTTTCACCATATTTATTTATTTATTTAGCTCTGAATCTTCATCATCATTCCGTCATTTATTAATGGAAATGTTCATTTTACTACTAAACTGCTCCTGCACTTTTGAAAAGCTGTATGCATCAAAATTTCATTTTTGCCAATAAAGTTTGTCTAAGTCTGAAGCTAGCTAAATAATCAGAATCAGAATCAGAATTCTTTATTTGTCATTGCTCCACAGGGGTGCAACGAAATTACTCGAAAAAGAAAAAACAGTACAAGCAATTAGTGCAAATTTAAAAATATAAAATAAAAAAATTAAATTAAATAAATAAATAAATACGAAAAAAGTTTAAAAAGGGATACTGCGGGTTCTCCTGATGTAGCGGGTACAGGTTATTGCACGTGAGGTAGAATTATTGATAGTTACAGTTGTTACATTGTACGTGAGGCGTTCAAGGCAACAACAGCTCTAGGAAAGAAGCTGTTTCTCAGTCTGGTTGTTTTTGTCCTTATTGCCCTGAAACGTCACCCAGATGGGAGCAGTTCAAAAAGATGGTGACCGGGGTGTGAGGAGTCCCTGATGATGCTGCTGGCTCTCCTGAGGCAGCGGGTGGAGTAAATCTCCTCCAGGGAGGGGAGAGGGCAGCCAGTCAGTCTTTGGGCGGTGTTGATGACCGGTTGGAGCTGCTTCTTCTCTGCTGCAGTGCAGCTGGAGAACCACAGCGAGATGCCGCAGCTCAGCACCGACTCCACCGTGCAGCGATAGAAGGTCCGCAGCAGCTCTGGTCGTAGATTGTTCTTCCTGAGAGCAATAGTTGTTTGGTCTCCATCTTTGACTCTCTTCTTGCATGTTTTTGATATTACATTTAATTTTGGTGATTACTCTGAAGTTTATGCACTCAAAAGAAACTACTCTTTGGAGCAGCGTTTGTATTTATTTAGAAAAATCCTGTTAATTTAAATGGCTGTGCTGAGGCTCATGAACATATAGAACCATAGTGTGGAGAGACAGAAATATAGTCTGTCGTTTGTTGTTTTACTGGTGCACACTTTTAAAATAATGCTTATTTTTGTAGAGTTTTGTCGAGTTTTTGTTGAGTAAAAAGGTCCAAGTCTAATTCAAGTCCAGAGTCACTGTTTCAAAAGTTCAAATCAAGTCTGAAGTCACTGAGAATTCATCACATCAAGTCTAAAGTTATAAAATCAATAACTCAAGTCCAAGTCATGTGACTCAATAACCTACCACTGGAAAAATGGCTACATAATTAAATATAGAATACAATAGAACAGATTCTAAACATTTGGGAAGTGCAGATCTAAATTTAATAACTTTCATTTGGCAACCATCTTACACGGCCTTTTTTCTGCCTGGTGAATAATAATCAAAGGTTAAGAGAGGAAGTACAGAAAGTTTATGTTCCTTTGCTCCTTTTTCACTCCAAATAGTTAGTAGTTTTTTCTTTTGAACACAGATAGAAGCAAATAAGATAACAAAATGTTGCACTTAATGAACTTGTCAGTACAAGAAGCCTAAGATCTGACATTGATAATGGATTAATGATTATTGATTCATATAAATTGTCTGGAAAATAGTAGAATAGAATAGAATAGAACAGAAAATACATTTATTGTCCCACAATGAGGAAATTCTGGTGTTTCCAGCAGCAAAACGGTTAGAGAAAAATGGTAACACAAATTTGGACCTTAGAAAAATGTATAAGAATAACATAACAGTGAAGAGTTAAAAAATAAACAATAAAACCCTGTACTGTAAAGTGTTTTAACAATATAAACTGTGCATCTGGAGAATTAATAACCAATATGCAGCTATGGACATTTTTACAGTAAAGCATATTTGAAAATAGCAGCAACATCAGAGATGTGCAGAATGACAGCAGCAGGTTATTTAACTGACTAAGGTAGAAACTGTGCAAAATCAGCATGAATGGAAGAACTGACTGAGGTTGTTGGGAACAGTGGTGGTTCTAGATCAGGGGTCACCAACCTTTTTAAGGCTGAGGGCAACTTCAAGGGTACCGAGACGTAGGGAGGGCGACCATTACTGACCCATGAGCTGCAGGGGTTAGCGTTAGCCTAAACTTTGTTCATTATCAACATATTTTTATTGTTTCTGTTAATTTCTAAGTTTATTTAGACATTGTCATTTTGAAATCTCTATAAATGATTAAAAAGAAGAGCAACAGAATAAAATAAAATTTCAAACTTAGCCCACTGGTGGGTTGTTCTTTATTTAGAAGACTCTGAGGGCCCCCCATGTGGTCCTTGAGGGCACCTTGGTGCCCACAGGCACCGCGTGGTGACCCCTGTTCTAGAGTCTTCCAGCTGCTGGGAGGAAGGATCTGTGATAACACCCCCTGGTGCATTTAGGGTGCAGCAGCCTGTCACTGAAGGAGCTCTCCAGTTCAGCACCAGCTTCATGCATCTCCAACAGAGATGTTCATTTAGTTAGGATCCGTCTGTTTCCCACCTCCTGCACTGAGTCCAGAGGGCATCCAATCACAGAGCTGGACTTTTTGATCAGCTGATCCAGCCGCTTCCTGTCAGCAACAGATAAGCCACTGCAGATAGCAACAATCTGCTAGAATAGTGTCAATCAGCTTCCTTCAGTTAGTCATAGTAAGAGAAACAGGACTACACTGGAAAACAGGCCAAGATCTAACATCAAACATCATTTTATTTTAATAATAAGATCTGGCTCATATTTGATCAATTACATTAAACTGTTGTAACACCTATCATCCAATGAATCCCTATTTCGGATTTTTATAAATCACTTGTACTGTATTTCTTTTCTTTATTATTTCAATTTGAAACAATCTTTTTTTGTCACCATTCTGCTTTCATGAATAAACTAGAAAATGACTACGAGGCGCAGACCTCCACCATGCAGCAAATTGTCCCACATCTTGTGATTTAAATATATAGCTCAAACTCACGCATGATCTGGATCATTATGACATTTTAATGAACTATTCCTTGACATGCGGCAAACAGCTGATAAAACGTTTGTTAAAATCCATTCATAACCTTTTCAATTCATCCTGCGCACAGACAAAAAAAAAACAAACACACACAAACTCCTCAAAATATAACCTCCATGGTAGAGGTAAAGAAATGAAAAACTGCTAAGTTTAATCAGACTCCTTGCTTGTTCTTAGACTAACAGCTGAGGGTCAATTAAAAGACATGAGGAGGATGTTAGAATGATTTATAATGGACTTATATTGCTATTGCAAAGCGTCAGACAATTCTACAGCAAATGTTTGCCATGTCAATTGCAATAAAATCTTATGTCCAATTTGGTTGGAGGGTGTGAGCAAAGAAATGTGCAATCTCCATATATATGGCAGCCTGACACTGAGGGAACATTTCTAGTGCTGGACACTGTCGGCCTACAGCGGCAATCATGCGGTGGAGATTTGGGTTGTGGAGTTTCCTAACCTTAGCAGTCATCAGTTTCCCCGACATCCAAGCCAGACTAGGTAAGACAAAAAATGAGATTAATAAATATGGTTTTCTTTACAGTTAGGTATTCACTGTTTGATTTATTTGTTTCTATCATCTGCTGTACAGAGACTTTCCTAAAATCTCTACATAAATCCTTTTTTTAGTTCGCAACCATGTCAGCAGCATCTGCAGCACATGGGGCAGAGAGCACTTCAAGACTTTTGATGGTGATGTTTACCAGTTTCCTGGCATGTGTGAGTACAACCTGGTCTCTGACTGCTACCAGTCCTATCAGGAGTTTGCGGTGCACATAAAGAGGACAGAAAACGATGGGAACCCTACAATTAGTTACTTGGCGATCACCATCAATGAAGTCTTGTTCCACCTCAGTAAGAGCTGGATATCTGTCAATAATGAGCAGTAAGTAAAAAGTCTAAAGTTGAGAGATGAACAGCACTTTTTCATGTAATGAAAATGTATTATTTGTTTTTTTCTTTTGCCAGAGTTCATCTACCTTATTACAAGGGAGGGGTTCAAGTGGAAAATAACGCTGCTTACATCAAACTTCAGGCCAAAGTGGGGATCACTGTCATGTGGAACGGAGATGATGCAGTGATGGTAAAAACCTGCAAACTTTTGGAACATATTTATGATTTAAGCTGAAGTTAACTGCTTTCTGATAGATGTTAAAAAGCTTTGGTGACTATAAACTGGATAGTCTTTAACATGAAGGCACATTTATGGTTTCTTAAAAAAGAGAACATTATGTTAGGCCTCTACACTGGAAAAAAATCGAAGTCTAGATAAGTCATTTTTTCTTTAAATAAGTGCATTTGTTCTTGAATTGAGAAGGTTAAAGAGACATTTTGCCAATGGAACAAGACAATTTAGATTTAAAATAAGAAAACACAATTGCATTGTCTTATTTCAAGTGCATATTATCTAATTGTCTTATTTTAAGAGTAAAAATACTCATTCCATTGGCAAACTTTCTAATTTACCTACTTAAAGTAAGGATAAATGCACTTAATTTAAGAAATTCTTACTTATTTCTATATCATTTTTGCAGTGTATGAACTTAGTTTAGATTTTCTTTTTCACTTTTTTTTTATTTTTTTACAGTGTCCTGTCTGGCAATGTGGTAAAAAGAATAATTTTCTTGATGCCAAAAAGAGCCCAACAGATCAAGCCGAACACTATGGCTATCATCATAGTATTCGGCTTGATTTATGCATATAAATATCTTTATTATTGTAGTGACTACTTGTACAAAACTAAAATTCAAAAATCAAAAAACTTATTAATGAAGTTGATCAAAGCAAAAGGTGAAATTAACTCAAATAGTCGCCTGATGCACTGTGGATTCTGTTAAATTTAGTTTTAAGAACTTTATTTGATCTATTTTAGGTGGAAATTGATGGCGACTTTGCAAACAAAACTTGCGGTCTTTGTGGAGATTTCAATGGTGTTCCAGTTTACAACGAGTTCATCCATAGCGGTAAGTTTAAGGTTATTTAGAAGGATTCTTTTAGAATCTGGGTTGTGAAGCTCTGATCATGTCACACACAGGCCGAAAAATCAGCCCCATCGAATTTGGCAATAAACACAAAGCCCACCTCCCCAACTATGACTGTGACGACCCCTATGAAGAGGAGGATGAGCTGCTGGAGGCTGTGGCTCTGCCAGATTCCTGCAAAGAAGTTGTGAGTTTATTATCCAGTTAATGTGCTGTTAAAAATACACAATCGTGTGCTAACCTCCAGACTGTTCATCTGTTTGTCCTTTACAGCAAACAATCTGTGAACAAATGTTTCTGTCAGACTCATGGAGCTCATGCGCTAAACTCATTAACCCCGAAGTTTACATCCAGGCATGTGTGAAGGACATGTGTGGCTGTAGTAACAGTACCAATGACGACTGCATCTGCAGCACACTGTCGGAGTTTTCTCGCCAGTGTTCCCATGCAGGAGGACAGCCCCCCAACTGGAGGACACCTCAGTTCTGTGGTAAACAATTTGTTGTATACTTTGAACGACTGTCCCACACTGTTTTGTGGCTAAATTCTATTAATAATAATAATTTCGATTAAATTCTATTCGGTTTATTTCTATAGCTCCAATTCACATCATGACATCTCAGGTCACTTTCCAGTTCACCAGATCATCCAGTCAGATTGATTCAAAGTTTTCTATCTAAGGAAAACCAGCTGATTGCATCGACTCATTGACTCTTCAGCAATCCCTCACACTAAGCATGCTTGTAGCGACAGTGGAGAGATAATCGATTCGAGTCGATTAGAAATCAAGAGTTGTGTGTCTGTATCTAGATTTGTGTGTGTGCAGTGGGATTTGAAAATGTGTGAGGAGATTTATCTGACTGTAGGAGTATCTGCAAATGCATAAATTAACTTGTGTGCAATTGATTTTGCAAAAGAGTTAAAAATCCACAAATCTGTATTCATATCTGTAAATATGTACTAAGACCTAGAAATGTGTAGATCGGTCTATAAACACAAGTGACTCTGTGTGTTTATAGACCGATCTACACATTTATAGATCTTAATACAGGTTTGGAAGTTTTCACACATTTATAAAGGTTGGTTAATACACATAGCAGTGACTCGGAAGGGTCATTACAAATTCAGATCATGTTAGTGGTAAAACATTCTAGTATGCTTTTTATAGGGTATGATTACTTTGGCAAGGCTTTCTAGTTTTACATTTATTGTTTCGTTTAAAATGACTAGCTGTTCAAATTGTTTGTGTTTTAAAGTTTTGTCTTTGCATGACATAACATCACCCATTTGTTAAATCTGTCACAAAACTGTTGGTTCAGTCATTGTTTCTAAATCATATTTAAAAAAAATATTTTGAAAATATTTAAATAAAAAATAATCAGACAAAAAAATTACACAAAAACTTTAAATACCTTCCGTTAACATCTTTCCAAAAATTCCTAAATGACAAGTCTGCTGAAATGCTTTTAACTGGCATGATTCATCCTGCAGAGAAACAGTGTCCTTACAACATGGTATATGAAGAAAGTGGTTCCCCCTGCATGGATACCTGCACACATCAAGATGTTAGTTCATTCTGTGAAGACCACAAAATGGACGGCTGCTTCTGTCCTTCTGGTTAGTTTACATCCCACTACCAAATAAAAGCAAACTGTATTTCTTTATATAAATTTGACCTCAGCTAAAATGGTTTTTCCTCAGGAACTGTGTTTGATGATATTTCTGAGAGAGGCTGTGTTCCTCAGGCTGAATGTCAGTGCAAGCATGACAAGATCTACAACCCTGGAGAGATTTACCAACAAGATCGAGAGGAATGGTACCTTATGTCTGGTGTATATATATCTATGCCAAATGTGTCAATTAGACTATCTAAATCTATGTTGTTCTTGCTTTTTTATTAAAGCACATGCTTTGAGGGCCTGTGGAATTGTATCAGTGTTGAAAAACCTGCCACCTGTGCAGTTGAAGGAGGTTCTCATTTTACAACTTTTGATGGGAAAACCTACATTTTTCATGGAGACTGTTTCTACACTCTGGCAAAGGTGGAAGGCAAGGTAAAATATCTATATGAAATTTTTGTGGTAGGTGTAAACATGATGTGTGTAGTGCATCGGGTTTCCAGCCGTCCCTTAAAAAACGGAATCGTTCCGTATTTAGAAATAGAAGCACCTGTCCCGTATTTAGTGGAAAAGGAACACACGTTGTCCCGTTTAGTGTGAGAGTAATGGAAAATGAAGAACAAGGGCACGTTAGATACAAAACCTACAGTAAACTTGTTCCCCTCCCTGTCCTGCATTGTGACCAATAAGCTGACAGCATATATGTAACGGTCCAAAATCCCCTCATCCCATTGGTCGAGCCAAGTTTTGCTCACAGAGAAGATAGCAGGAGACAACAGAGTAGGATGGGGGACGAAAGGAGGAATTTAAAGGAAAAGGAATCCTGGCAGTCCAAAGGAACAGCAGAGAGGTGGATGAAAGTTCTTCAGGCAGCTGAACTTCCCAACATCCAAGCTGCTGTGTCCTCAGCATCCCATCATCCACTGGTTTTGTGGAAAGGATTTTCTCCTGAATGAAGAACAAATGGACTGAAGAGCAGAATTTTTTTTTCCACTTAATTGATTAAAGCTGAGCTCATTGTCAGCCTCAATCATGAACTGTCCTGCTCAGAGTTTTACTCTGCAGCACTGAAAGACAAACAACTCCTCACTGCTGCAAACCACATTATGTTGCATTGAGCTAATGATTTTTTTCTGTTTTACAACTGTAGCCTACAGTCATTGCAATTAAGGCACAAATATGTTAACAAATCTGCACAAGTTTGCTGTTGCACCTAAAATGAGCACTATTTATTTGAGTTTTATATTCATGCATATTCACATTCAGCAAAGTTTGTTATTTTGCATTAAAGTGAATTGCTGGATAATAATTAGTTTTCCATGTGTTCATGTCTCTCACAAAGATGCAACTAATTCAATGCAGATTTCAGTCAAATAGTTTAAAAAATTATTTCACACTCAAAGGGGGGCTGAAAAAGAAATCACCACAGGAGGGGTAAAGGCAATCGGGTCAGCTGGGACGCACATGAGGTGTCCCTTTTTTTATTCAGTTTGCAACCCCACTAGTGCAGTATGATGACAGTTTCTTCAGACTTTTTTCAATTGTAAAAAATAAATCCTAAAATCCTTTTCAGGATGAAGTGAGCCCTAAGTTTACACTCCTGGCCCAGTTGGTTCCCTGCACTCACCAACAGTTTGACACATGCCTGAAGGCCCTGAAAATCCTGCTAAACAATGACAAAAACAACGTAAGTAAAAAAAACAAAAGTATCTGTTTTTAAAAGATTAAAATTGGAGCCTGCAACTTTTTTGACTCCTTGTTTATTCTATTAGGTCCTAACATTCAACTCTGATGGCACAGTTATGCAGAACCAGCAGACTGTCACTTTACCGTACAACTCAGGTGGGTCAGAGGATCATTCTGAATCAAATATTATTCTTCAAGCTCCTGCTTTAAGGTGTGATTTTATATCCACCTGTTTATTTTAGGAGACATCAGCATTTTCCAGGCCTCCTCCTTTCACATCTTGCTACAGACAAGATTTGGGTTGCAGATTCAGATCCAGCATGTCCCTCTCATGCAAGTCTACATTAGCCTGGAGCAAAGCTATAGATCAAAGACGCGTGGTAAGTTTTAATATCTTTTCTGATTTTTCTCTGTAGGTAGGTTTGATATATCGTTGGTGTGAAACACAGATTGTATGTTCAGTCATGTTCAGTCACCAGCCGTATTAAGGCTGAAGCTGATGACAAAGAGATTACAAAAACATGTATGTAACTTTTTTACTGAAAACTCAAAGTTTTCTAGATCTGAAATTGGGGAAACTCTGACTTTTCCATTTCCCAAAGAGAGTTTCCTTAACCTCTGTTTCTGTTGCCATAGTAACATCCTCCCAGTGTGAGTGTCCTCTGTCTCTGCCCTCCTTACAGCAAATCACGTTGTTTTATTTCCTGATTCAGTAAGGTTTTTGTTGTAGTTTTGTGCATAAAAAGAAAAAAACTATTCACTTGATCCACATTGGCTTTTAAAAACAAACATTGCATGTCCGTTTGATAAGGATCTTATTAAAGAATGATCAGCATTAATTCACAGAGGATTCAAAATTATTAGGAGTTGACAGGATTTCAGATTTATTTGTTTTTGGTTTAGTTATTTTGAGCAACAGGCGGATAATTTTTTTTAAATATATATATATAGTTAGTTTTAGAGTACATTAAGAGCTACTGCAAATATGTTCAGATAACAGATAAATAGACTAATTAATTCCATGGGGAAAAGGAATTACCTTACAGTTATGATTCACTCAGTGATAACAACCTACTGGAACAATCTGAAGCCATTTTATGGGACTGATAGCCGCTAATAACAACGATTTATTGGGATGATAACATACGAAGCGGCTGCAAACAGACATTTAGTATTTACCGTCTGATGGAAGACAGAATCAAACTGAGGAGGAACCCATGAGATGGTGAACAGGTTCCATCTATTAGAACAATGCTTTTATTCTTCATCTTCATCTGCTGCCAGATTATTTCTCCTAAACAGACACATTGATCCACTACCATTCAATAAATAAACCCGTAATGTTATCATTGTCACAACAGGCTATGGCAAGTCGCTTTAAAAAGTATAAGTTTTACTAAATATGTATTCCTGATATCTGGAAAAAAAAAAGTCCTTGTCAAAATGACTATTTCAACAAAATGACATTTGTCACATCTAGAATAAATATTGTGGATGTCTAGACAATAATTTCAGATCTCCATATTCCTATTGTTAGTGATCAGCATTTGTATGATTTTCACTATGAAGAAATGTATTTCACATCATAAATACATATTCAGTCAAGCTGATAAATGTCACAATGGCCACTTAAAATGTGTAAACATTTCTAGATATATAAAATTAATTCTTACTAGTATAATTTTGTTTTGTTTTTTTATTTTGTGAAATTGTGAGATTCTGCTCCAAAAATGTAAACTTAGAAAATATATTATTACAGTTCAGTTTAGGTATGTGATTTTATCCCTTGTTTTAGTGATGCACAAATGTATCAAGAGAGAGGAGAATGCTTTTAATAAATGTAAACATGGCCTGCCATACATACGCATTAGCTCGAACAGCAATCTTCTCCTTCTCCATCTTCCTCTCCTTTGCAGCTGTTTCTCTGTCTATTAAACACACAAACACAAAATATCTCGAGTTCCATTGGGGTGAAATAAGCACTTCCTGGTGCCAGTTGTCATGGTGACTCGTGCTCCACTGATTATAGCTTTTTAAACTTGTCACGCATGCGCTCAACTCTGAGTGGACCTACTAAGAGTTGATTGAACTAATTAATGGCAGCTGTTGTGAAACCGAAAACTCAGAGTTCCCGACTTTATTCTAGATCAATTTAGAGTAGCGGATTTGAATCTCGGTTTGTTAAAAAATGCTTCATTAAATGGACCCCAGGATGTAGGAATAACTTTAGACACTCCTGAGGAGGTTGTGTAGGGTTTTCTAAAAGCTCTTTGTCTTATCCAGCTGTGATGATGAGATTTTGGATAAAAACATAAAGTGAATTGGTCTCTTACACTGCAAAAAAGATCTAGAAATAACTGAAAAAATGTATTAAATTAAGATTATTCATTACCTAATTTGAGTAGATAAATGCCATGATTTGTCAATGGAATGAGTATTTTTACTCTTAAAATAAGATATTTAGATAAGATGCACTATAAATAAGACAATGCAATTGTTTTTTCTTATTTCAAATGTAAATTGTCTTGTTCCACTGGCAAAGTGTCTCACTTACCTCCTTAATCAAAGAACACACACACGTTTTAAGAAAAAAAAAATGACTTATTTAGATTTCCATTTTTTGCAGTGTATTTAATTTACATAGTGTTAACAAGGATTTACTTCCAATAAAACATAATTATATTTTTGATTGTGTCAAGTTTATATTTTCCCAAAGATGAACAAAAACAAAACAAAAAGCCACACACAATTCAATGAAAAAACCGTTTCATTTCTTTAAAGATAATTTAATCTTTGTCCTCAGGTTTGTGTGGGAACTTCAACATGATTTTAAGTGATGAAATGAAGACCCCTCAGGGGATCGTGGAGGGAACGGCAGCAACCTTCAGTAACTCCTGGAAGGCAAACCTTATGTGCTCAGACAGACAGGAGAGACTTGATGACCCGTGTTCCCTCAGTTTGGAAAATGGTAAATAAGTTTTCTGCTTTTCTTTTAGTTGCTGCTGTGTGTAGAAAAACGTGCTGTTCTTAGTTCCTTTCTGGTACATGTCTTATATAACAATTTTTTTTCTCAGAGTTCTATGCTAAGCACTGGTGCTCCTTATTCCTGAGCCCAAACAGTACATTCGCTCCGTGCCGATCGATGGTGGATCCTGAAATGTTTTATAAGGTACAAAAATAGTCCCATTTCTAACTCTCATCATGTTTAGTGCCTGAACGGCAGCCAAGCCTATCGCAGTCTTCTCTAGCCTCTATTTGTTTGTTTTTCAATTTAACAAATAAAATAAAGGTATATAAAACTGTAATTTGAGTCCAATGTATTCTTATCGTGTTTTTATTTGAGTTTACAAGCATTTTTGATTAAAAAACAATGTAAAAACTGGAGCATGAACCATATTTCCGATTTCAATACCTACTGCTGGTTATATTTAATAGAACAGTACTTTTTTTTAAACATATTTTTCTGTCTTCTGCAGCGATGCATCTATTCCACCTGTAGTTGCGAGAAAAGTGAGGCCTGTTTGTGTGCGGTCTTCTCCTCTTACGCCCGAGCTTGTGCAGAAAAGGGAGTCTTTGTAACAAACTGGAAAGAGAGTGTTTGTGGTAAGAATATCAATCTTTATTTTGTAAACCAGAAAAATGATAATTATTTCAGATAAACCTTTCGATAATATTTACCCCCCTTTATTTGTAAGCTGTAACACTATTGAGCAATGATCTTCTCATAATCCAACAAACAGATACGTACACAAAAAGCTGCCCAGCTTCTCAGACCTTCTCTTACACAAACAAGAGGTGCCAGCTGACATGCAGATCTTTGAGCTCAGATCAGCAGAGCTGCACCTCCGACTTCTTGCCTGTCGATGGCTGCGCCTGTGCTGAGGGGCTCTTCATGGATGAAAACGGTATTTGCGTCCCAATGGAAAAATGTTCCTGCTACCATAACGGCGTTTACGTTAAGCCAGGAAAATCCATCAACATCAGAGATGATCACTGGTGAGAAAATGAAAACTTGATGTACATTTCATTTCTATTCGCATAATATCACTTTTGTATCTTACATTATTTTTCCTTTCTTTGCAAAGTGTTTGCAACAATGGAATGCTTCATTGTCATTCTTGGAGAAGCCGCTCATCATGTCAGTTTGTTTTCTACTGTCCTCTTCCTTCAATAGCTTCCTCATTTGTTTGATCTAGTGTATAGAAACCCTTTTTTTTCCGTTTATAGTATGTCCATTTCCAAAAGTCTTCTTCGACTGTTCCTCTGCATCTGCAGGAGACCTTGGACTGCAGTGTGCTAAAACCTGTTTAAATCTGGACAGTGATGAATGTGTGAGTAATTATTGCAAATATCACCAAACCTCCAAAAGCCTTGTTCAGTGTTATTCTGTGAATTATTAATTGCCATGTAAACACCAGGCGTGTTCCACAGCATAATACATAAATACACTTGAAAAGTCATTTTTTTCTTAAAATAAGTATATTTGTTCTTGAATTTAGACGGTAATAGAGACATTTTGTCAATGGAACAAGACAATTTACATTTAAAATAAGAAAACACAATAGCTTTGTCTTACTTCAATTGCATTTTATCTAATTATCTTATTTCAAGAGTAGAAATACTCATTACATTGGCAAATCATCTCATTTACCGACTCAAATTAAGGGAAAATACCCTTAATTTAAGAAATTTTCACTTTTTTCTAGATCGTTTTTCCAGTGTATGAAATAAGGGAGAATATTTTCTAAATCATTTTCACCTTCCAGGACTCTACAGAGTGTGAGTCTGGCTGTCGGTGTCCAGATGGTCTCCTGGAGGACGGCAAAGGCTCCTGTGTTAAAGAAACTGAATGTACATGTCAGCATGATGGACGTATTTATGGTGCAGGAGCAAAAATTCCAAACCAGTGCAACACCTGGTAAGCCAGTGTTTGAAAAGCAACGCAGAATTTGTAAAGCGTATCTTTTCAATCAGTTTTTATAATTGTACCTGTCATTTATACAAATTAATTCAAGGCATTTTTCATAATATTCCTGAAATCTAGCACATGTAAAAGTGGGAGATGGGAGTGTACTGAGAAAAAATGTCCAGGAACCTGCGTTATTTATGGAAGTGGGCACTACAGCACATTTGATCAGTGGACCTATGGATTTCAGGGAGAATGTGCATATGTTGCTGTTAAGGTAAATCAAACGAACATCAAAATGATCCAAAATAAATGCGTCTGAGATTATTCCTCTGTTCACTATTCCTTTGATCAAAAAATAGGCATTGTAGAGTCTACAGCAGAGTAAGTAATAAACAGAGTTACTTGACATTTGTAAACACAAAATAAATTTCAGACTATGGATTGGATTCAATCAAAGTCACATTTCAGTCTAGATCTAGTTATTGTAGATGCACAGAAATGAGGAAAACATCAATACCACAACTCACTTTTATGTATCTCCCTTGTATTTCAGTTGTAAAGAAGGATTTGCTAATTCAGGCTCATAATGCTTCAACTTTCCTTTTTCTATAGATCTAATACTATAGCTTACATGAAATCTGGTCTCAAGATGAGCTAGGACAAATCTAATAATTTTAGCAACTCATAATTTTAAAACTCTAGCAAGTCAGTAAGATTTGCATTTGTTTATTTGTTTATTTATTATTAGGATCCCCATTAGCTGTGCTTTACACCCAGCTACTCTTCCTGGGGTCCACATCATTAAAATACAGTATACAATGTAAATTCATGAACATGTTTGACAGATGACAAATATCATATACATATCAATAAGACTGAACTTCATAGAAAAGGGGAAAGTTACAATTTAAAATTCTAACATTATATGAATAAGTTACAATAAATGAGAATATGAAACTATTTCATTTAGAAATAAGTTGCCCCTAAAAACTTCTTAAGTTGCATTTTAAAAGCAGATTTATGTACACTACACTGGCAGCTTTATTCTGCATTATTTGAAGTTTCTCTAACTCTTTTCTTTTTGCATTTGACCATATTGTTTGACAGTAGTCAAGTTAAGAAATTATTAATGTGTTACTATAAGCAATAGTCAAATCAACTGGCAAAAACTTGCTACATCTTCTCAATATAGCTAAAGCTCTGCCCATGTTCTTTACAACAGCTTCAGTGTGATTTGACCAAGACAGTTTATTATCCAAATAGACACCAAGAAGCTTAGCTTCTGTTACTTGCTCCATGAGTGTATTATTTATTAACAAATTTAACTTTGGGTCATGTTTAGGAGACTTGTTTGAACCAAGTACTAAAGTTTTTGTCTTTGAGATGTCCAAAACTAATTTATTATCTAAAACCCATTGCTCTACAATTTTTAAGTCCTTATTTAAAATGGAAGTTAATTCAGATATTGATTTTGCAGATGCATAGACAGTTGTGTCATCTGCATAAATTGTGAGATCATTTGTGAAGATGGCATATAAAAGTGGCCCAAGGCAACTGCCCTGTGGAATTCCACAGTGCATGCATTAAGTCAAAGCAAATGCAGGTGCTACTGAAATATTACAGCGATAGCAGTAATAACTAAGATTCAGTCATCACTGAGCTCAGCCTGCTAAATATTTGGCCTTCCTCCAACAAGAAGCAGTTTGACTTACTTTCTAATTAATTCTGCCTATTATCATTTGGTCACTTGGAAGCAGTGAATTTCTATGACTTGATGTTGAGGTGATCAGCAAGTTAGGGGAAAAATAAAACAAAATGTTTGTTGTGCCTCTCCTGATTTTAAAGTGGGCTATGAATTAAACTCCCAATACACATAAACCTAACAAGGGAGCCACACATACCTCATCGATGTGACCTGATTTGTGCCACGAAAAAGACTTGTTTTTATCGAGACCCAAAAAAGAAAGTTAAAAAATGTTATAGATTTCACCCACCAGATATGAGATAAAACATTTAAAACTGAGGCATCAAAACTTGTTTTTAAAATGACAGATAATCAGTAATAAGGCATGCACAAAATGTATGATTTTGTTTTACAGGTGATATGTTGACAGTATAGTTGAGCTTTGAAAGTTTGTATTCTCAGTAAGATGCATTTCTTTTTAATGTGCTTAAAAACAAACACTTAACAAAATTTTCTTTTCTAAGAATAAATGTGGGAATAAAACAGCGGAGAACAACTTTGGGATTATCACAGAAAACATGCCGTGTGGTTCTACAGGCACTACCTGCTCTAAAACTGTCAGAATTCAACTTGGGGTAAGACAAAAATATATAATAACCCTCTTAGCCTAAATCATCTGAATTATCTTTTTAAGCTGTTTAGTTTGTATAGATAATGATATAAAAATTTCTTCTTTTATAGCGCACAGAAATCAAACTAACAAAGGGGAAATACGAAGAAGAAGATCTGGGACAGGGTCCTCTGATTCATCACAGAATAAGGAGGGTCGGCCTGTACCTTGTGGTAGAATCTGACATCGGCTTGGCATTGTTGTGGGATCGCAAAACAACTGTTCGCATTCTTCTGGAGCCTCAGCACAGTGTAAATAACATTCAACGTTTATTAATGATGACAGAAATCTTTTACAAATAGGTACACTGGAAAAAATTGAAATGTAGAAAAGTCACTTTTTCTTAAAATAAGTGCATTTGTTCTTGGATTGAGGAGGTAAAAGAGACATGTTGTGAATGGAACAAGACAATTTATACTTAAAAGAGAAAAAACTATTGGATTGTCTCGTGTCAACTGCATAAATACTGTACACTTAATTTAAGATTTTTTTTTACTTATTTCTAGACTGTTTTTCCAGTTTAACAAACCCATCTCTCAGAAAATGTAGTTTGTGAGGGTGACTAGCCTTGTGACTGTTTTACAGGGTGAAGTCTGTGGCCTGTGTGGAAATTTTGATGGAAATGGATTGAATGACTACACCATTCAGGGTCAGATGATGGTCAGCAACTCACTAGAGTTTGCAAACAGTTGGAAAGTGTCAAGCACTTGCCCAGATGTGGAAGAGAATGTGGATTCCTGTGCAGCTGCACCCATGAGACATCACTGGGCAAAAATGATGTGTAGCATCATAACAGGCAATACATTCAAAGACTGCCATAACAAGGTCTGCAACACTTGGAGGTGTTTCTTCAACTCAGATATCCAAAAAACGTTTTAATGAATGTTTCCTCTTTTGTGAACAAATAGACTGATCCCCGCCCATTTTATGAAAACTGTGTGAAAGACTCATGTGCCTGCGACACAGGAGGAGACTGTGAGTGTTTCTGCTCAGCTGTAGCAGCCTACGCTCAGGCTTGTAACGAGGCTGGCGTTTGTGTTGCATGGAGAACCCCAGACATCTGTCGTGAGTAAACTATAAAATAATTTTTCAAGGATTTTGTTTTTTTAAGCAGCCACTGTCACACAATATAAATATACTTTTTCAAAAACAATTGCTGGTTTGTCATTTCTTACTTGAGGGAAACTTTGTAGAGATCTTTGCTAATTAGTTTAGATTTAGTCCTTAATTTCGCAACAACCGTGTCAAGTTTTTAGGGGAAAAATAAAACAAGATTCTCAAAGCCCTTTGCAAGCCCTTCCACTAACCAAGCTCCAGTATACTGTACATTTTAAGACAGGTATACAAGCAATCTAAAATAAGCACTTCTAAACTACTTGCAAACTACAATAGGCTATATGCCAAACTCCGCTACTTCCTGAACTTCAGCTGGCTCCTTTGCTTTCTTTCTTATATTACTGGTCAAACTGATAATCCAGGTGTTTGTGACCTCAGTTACCATGGCAAGAATGGCTGGACACACCTGGATTATTCAGTCTGTCAAGTAATAAAAGACAATAAGAAGCTGGCTTAAGTTCAGGAAGTAGTGGAGTTGGGCATATCGATCAGTAAGTGATCAGAATCGGTTGGGCCCACCCTGCAGCTGAATATTTCGCAGCTGATTGTTCTTCAGATAAAAATTCAGAGTAAGGAACTTCATTTGTAAAAATTATTTAAAATTTTAAAATTTGTTAGGTTATGTTGCTAATAAAATCAGAGTTTAAAATACGATAAAAAAAAAAATCTGTGTTTAAAATTTGGTGTACAAAAAAAAAGGCAGAATCCAATGTTTTTCTTCCATAGAATAAAGGTTTCTTATCTATGAAGTAATTCTCAGCTACCGCAGTTCTTTGAGCTTTGGTGAAAGGTTTGAGCTCAGAGGTGGGCAAATAGACCTTGGGAGCAGTGGCGGTGTGGTGGTGGCCATGGCTTTTGGCCTGCTTGCAGCGTGGAAGGGCAGCCAAACCTGTTAACATATCTGTTATGTTTTTAAGTGCTGATCAATTTTTAAACTAAGAGAATGATTTTCAGGTCTATTCTCTGGGCTACTGAAATCCTGTTTAAGAACTTCACAACTGTGCTGATAAGCTCTTAGTTCTTGTGAGAACACGGGAAGCAACGTTTTGGATCAGCTACTGCTATCTGGTAGACTTTACACTGTTGCAGTAAAGATAAAGGCGTCACTGACGTTTTTAGATCCTGCTTGGACATTAGTCCTTTAATTCTGGAGATGTTCTTCAGCTGATAAAGGGCTGACTGCCTTTATATGCCTCTTAAGGTTCAGGTATAATAATGACACCAAGATTTCGGCCATCACTGGTGGTTGTTAGTTGTAGTGGTTTGAACTGTGTGCTCAATTTTCCCGGTAAAATGATAGATTCCTGTTTAGAACCACAGCCAGGGGGTGCTAAAAAGCCCCCTCTGCTAGGCCTAAAGGCAAAAACACTCAGAGACCACCCTCCAGCACCCCCCATAACCAAAGACAGAGTTGTAAATTTTGTCCTAAAAAAAGCCTACAATAAATTCTACAGTTCCTCTCTACTCTAACAATTCAAAGGTATATATTTTTACCTAGAATGTAACTAACTTCTCCTACTTCTTTTTTTTCATTTCAGCTGTTTTTTGTGATTATTATAACAACCCAGAAGATTGTACATGGCATTACAGTCCTTGCCACACACCTTGTTACAAGACTTGTTTAAACCCACAAGGAATTTGTAACAATCCAATACCCAATCTCGAGGGTAAGGATACCATTTAATGACTAATATTACGTTGAAAGCGCATCTATATAAGATGCTATATTTTGTTATGTTTTCTCTAGGTTGTTATCCTGTATGCCCAGAAGATAAACCAATTTTTGATGAGAAGACTCAAACATGCGTGGAAGAATGTGCCTATTGCTTGTACAATGGGACTATATATGAAGATAATGATGTGATTTATAATGTGACAGACAACATGGGAATGTGCTACTATGCAATATGCATTAATTCAACTGTGATACACATAAATGAACCCTGTGCAACAGTGCCAACAGAAACTCCCTCTGTTAAACCAACAACGCAAAAAGCTACACCCTCTCCCACAACATCCCCAGAACAACCCGTGACCATAAACGCTACAACTCTTACTACTCAAACCCCTATTATAACCTCACAACCGTCAACAACCACCAAAGCTCAATCTACACCCTCACTTACAACTTTTGAGGGATCAACCTCTACTCAACAAACACCATATCCTACAACCCCAGAGCAAAGCACGACTACAAAGACAACAACTGCACCTTCGTCACTGCCAACAACCCCTGAAATATCAATTACAACCACAGCAATACCTACACCAACAGAAGTGACCCTTACACCTGAAAAACCATCAACAACTATCTCAGAGCAGTCCTCAACCACAAAGGTAATTTCTTCCTCGACAAAGAAACCTACAACTCCTGAACCATCAACAACCACAAAGTCTAAACCTACACCAGAAACCACAGAGACAAGTGAAACAATAAAAACCACAATTCCACACACCACCCCCTATGTAACAGCTTCCGAACCGCCAACAACAACAAAAACAACGTCTCCCCCTAAAATATCAACTACAACTATGTCAAAACAATCCACAACCACAGAACCAATTTCAGTCACAACTCCATGTATTTCAACTTGTGAGTGGTCTGACTGGTACAATGTCCATAATCCAAAGACAGACAAAAGTGACTGGGAAACATACGAAAATATCACAAAAGGTGGTAAACATATATGTGACAATCCGACTGAAATTGATTGTAGATCAGCACTTGTACCAGACATGGATTTTGACAAATTTGTACAGGAAAATGCACAGGTTGTAAGTTGTGATATAAAATATGGATTAATCTGTAAAAAAGAAGACCAGCCTCTGCGCCCAGGAAAGTGCTTTGACTACGAAATTAGGGTATGCTGTCCAGTTTCATGTGAAACAACAACAATTACAACTCCAACCAGTGCACCTCCTACAACAACTTCCGAACCATCCTCCACCACCAAGATCATCCCTACACCAACATCTACAACAACACCGAAATCATCCACAACAATAAAAGTGACCCTTACACCGCAAACATCATCAACAGCTATCTCAGAGCAGTCCTCAACCACAAAGGCCATTTCTTCCTCGACAGAGAAACCTACAACTCCTGAACCATCAACAGCCACAAAGGCTACTCCTACACCACAAACCCCAAGGCCAACTACAACAACAAAAATTACAACTCCAACCAGCGCACCTCCTACAACAACTTCTGAACTAGACACAACCACTAAGATCATCACTACACCAACATCTACAACAACACCAAAATCATCGACAACAAAAGTGACCCTTCCACCTCAAACATCATCAACAGCTATCTCAGAGCAGTCCTCAACCACAAAGGTAATTTCTTCCTCGACAGAGAAACCTACAACTCCTGAACCATCAACAGCCACAAAGGCTACTCCTCCACCACAAACCCCAAGGCCAACTACAACAACAGAAATTACAACTCCAACCAGCGCACCTCCTACAACAACTTCTGAACCAGCCACAACCACCAAGATCATCCCTACACCAACATCTATAACAACACCAAAATCATCGACAACAAAAGTGACCCTTCCACCTGAAACATCATCAACAGCTATCTCAGAGCAGTCCTCAACCACAAAGGTGATTTCTTCCTCGACAGAGAAACCTACAACTCCTGAACCATCAACAGCCACAAAGGCTACTCCTACACCACAAACCCCAAGGCCAACTACAACAACAAAAATTACAACTCCAACCAGCGCACCTCCTACAACAACTTCTGAACCAGCCACAACCACCAAGATCATCCCTACACCAACATCTACAACAACACCAAAATCATCAACAACAAAAGTGACCCTTCCACCTCAAACATCATCAACAGCTATCTCAGAGCAGTCCTCAACAACAAAGGTAATTTCTTCCTCGACAGAGAAACCTACAACTCCTGAACCATCAACAACCACAAAGTCTAAACCTACACCAGAAACCACAGAGACAAGTGAAACAATAAAAACCACAATTCCACACACCACCCCCTATGTAACAGCTTCCGAACCGCCAACAACAACAAAAACAACGTCTCCCCCTAAAATATCAACTACAACTATGTCAAAACAATCCACAACCACAGAACCAATTTCAGTCACAACTCCATGTATTTCAACTTGTGAGTGGTCTGACTGGTACAATGTCCATAATCCAAAGACAGACAAAAGTGACTGGGAAACATACGAAAATATCACAAAAGGTGGTAAACATATATGTGACAATCCGACTGAAGTTGATTGTAGATCAGCACTTGTACCAGACATGGATTTTGACAAATTTGTACAGGAAAATGCACAGGTTGTAAGTTGTGATATAAAATATGGATTAATCTGTAAAAAAGAAGACCAGCCTCTGCGCCCAGGAAAGTGCTTTGACTACGAAATTAGGGTATGCTGTCCAGTTTCATGTGAAACAACAACAATTACAACTCCAACCAGTGCACCTCCTACAACAACTTCCGAACCATCCTCCACCACCAAGATCATCCCTACACCAACATCTACAACAACATCAAAATCATCAACAACAAAAGTGACCCTTCCACCTCAAACATCATCAACAGCTATCTCAGAGCAGTCCTCAACCACAAAGTCCATTTCTTCCTCGACAGAGAAACCTACAACTCCTGAACCATCAACAGCCACAAAGGCTACTCCTACACCACAAACCCCAAGGCCACCTACAACAACAAAAATTACAACTCCAACCAGTGCACCTCCTACAACAACTTCTGAACTAGACACAACCACTAAGATCATCCCTACACCAACATCTACAACAACGCCAAAATCATCGACAACAAAAGTGACCCTTCCACCTGAAACATCATCAACAGCTATCTCAGAGCAGTCCTCAACCACAAAGGTAATTTCTTCCTCGACAGAGAAACCTACAACTCCTGAACCATCAACAGCCACAAAGGCTACTCCTCCACCACAAACCCCAAGGCCAACTACAACAACAGAAATTACAACTCCAACCAGCGCACCTCCTACAACAACTTCTGAACCAGCCACAACCACCAAGATCATCCCTACACCAACATCTATAACAACACCAAAATCATCGACAACAAAAGTAACCCTTCCACCTCAAACATCATCAACAGCTATCTCAGAGCAGTCCTCAACCACAAAGTTAATTTCTTCCTCGACAGAGAAACCTACAACTCCTGAAACATCAACAGCCACAAAGGCTACTCCTACACCACAAACCCCAAGGCCAACTACAACAACAAAAATTACAACTCCAACCAGCGCACCTCCTACAACAACTTCTGAACCAGCCACAACCACCAAGATCATCCCTACACCAACATCTACAACAACACCAAAATCATCAACAACAAAAGTGACCCTTCCACCTCAAACATCATCAACAGCTATCTCAGAGCAGTCCTCAACCACAAAGGTAATTTCTTCCTCGACAGAGAAACCTACAACTCCTGAACCATCAACAGCCACAAAGGCTACTCCTCCACCACAAACCCCAAGACCAACTACAACAACAGAAATTACAACTCCAACCAGCGCACCTCCTACAACAACTTCTGAACCAGCCACAACCACCAAGATCCTCCCTACACCAACATCTACAACAACACCAAAATCATCGACAACAAAAGTGACCCTTCCACCTCAAACATCATCAACAGCTATCTCAGAGCAGTCCTCAACCACAAAGGTAATTTCTTCCTCGACAGAGAAACCTACAACTCCTGAACCATCAACAGCCACAAAGGCTACTCCTACACCACAAACCCCAAGGCCACCTACAACAACAAAAATTACAACTCCAACCAGCGCACCTCCTACAACAACTTCTGAACCAGCCACAACCACCAAGATCATCCCTACACCAACATCTACAACAACACCAAAATCATCGACAACAAAAGTTACCCTTCCACCTCAAACATCCTCAACAGCTATCTCAGAGCAGTCCTCAACCACAAAGGTAATTTCTTCCTCGACAGAGAACCCTACAACTCCTGAACCATCAACAGCCACAAAGGCTACTCCTACACCACAAACCCCAAGGCCACCTACAACAACAAAAATTACAACTCCAACCAGCGCACCTCCTACGGCAACTTCTGAACCAGCCACAACCACCAAGATCATCCCTACACCAACATCTACAACAACACCAAAATCATCAACAACAAAAGTGACCCTTCCACCTCAAACATCATCAACAGCTATCTCAGAGCAGTCCTCAACCACAAAGGTAATTTCTTCCTCGACAGAGAAACCTACAACTCCTGAACCATCAACAGCCACAAAGGCTACTCCTACACCACAAACCCCAAGGCCACCTACAACAACAAGAATTACAACTCCAACCAGCGCACCTCCTACAGCAACTTCTGAACCAGCCACAACCACCAAGATCATCCCTACACCAACATCTACAACAACACCAAAATCATCGACAACAAAAGTGACCCTTCCACCTCAAACATCATCAACAGCTATCTCAGAGCAGTCCTCAACCACAAAGGTAATTTCTTCCTCGACAGAGAAACCTACAACTCCTGAACCATCAACAGCCACAAAGGCTACTCCTACACCACAAAGCCCAAGGCCACCTACAACAACAAAAATTACAACTCCAACCAGCGCACCTCCTACGGCAACTTCTGAACCAGCCACAACCACCAAGATCCTCCCTACACCAACATCTACAACAACACCAAAATCATCGACAACAAAAGTGACCCTTCCACCTCAAACATCATCAACAGCTATCTCAGAGCAGTCCTCAACCACAAAGGTAATTTCTTCCTCGACAGAGAAACCTACAACTCCTGAACCATCAACAGCCACAAAGGCTACTCCTACACCACAAACCCCAAGGCCACCTACAACAACAAGAATTACAACTCCAACCAGCGCACCTCCTACAGCAACTTCTGAACCAGCCACAACCACCAAGATCATCCCTACACCAACATCTACAACAACACCAAAATCATCGACAACAAAAGTGACCCTTCCACCTCAAACATCATCAACAGCTATCTCAGAGCAGTCCTCAACCACAAAGGTAATTTCTTCCTCGACAGAGAAACCTACAGCTCCTGAACCATCAACAGCCACAAAGGCTACTCCTACACCACAAACCCCAAGGCCACCTACAACAACAAAAATTACAACTCCAACCAGCGCACCTCCTAAGGCAACTTCTGAACCAGCCACAACCAACAAGATCATCCCTACACCAACATCTACAACAACACCAAAATCATCGACAACAAAAGTGACCCTTCCACCTCAAACATCATCAACAGCTATCTCAGAGCAGTCCTCAACAACAAAGGTAATTTCTTCCTCGACAGAGAAACCTACAACTCCTGAACCATCAACAGCCACAAAGGCTACTCCTACACCACAAACCCCAAGGCCACCTACAACAACAAGAATTACAACTCCAACCAGCGCACCTCCTACGGCAACTTCTGAACCAGCCACAACCACCAAGATCATCCCTACACCAACATCTACAACAACACCAAAATCATCGACAACAAAAGTGACCCTTCCACCTCAAACATCATCAACAGCTATCTCAGAGCAGTCCTCAACCACAAAGGTAATTTCTTCCTCGACAGAGAAACCTACAACTCCTGAACCATCAACAGCCACAAAGGCTACTCCTCCACCACAAACCCCAAGGCCACCTACAACAACAAAAATTACAACTCCAACCAGCGCACCTCCTACGGCAACTTCTGAACCAGCCACAACCACCAAGATCCTCCCTACACCAACATCTACAACAACACCAAAATCATCGACAACAAAAGTGACCCTTCCACCTCAAACATCATCAACAGCTATCTCAGAGCAGTCCTCAACCACAAAGGTAATTTCTTCCTCGACAGAGAAACCTACAACTCCTGAACCATCAACAGCCACAAAGGCTACTCCTACACCACAAACCCCAAGGCCACCTACAACAACAAAAATTACAACTCCAACCAGCGCACCTCCTACAACAACTTCTGAACCAGTCACAACCACCAAGATCATCCCTACACCAACATCTACAACAACACCAAAATCTTCGACAACAAAAGTGACCCTTCCACCTCAAACATCCTCAACAGCTATCTCAGAGCAGTCCTCAACCACAAAGGTAATTTCTTCCTCGACAGAGAAACCTACAACTCCTGAACCATCAACAGCCACAAAGGCTACTCCTACACCACAAACCCCAAGGCCACCTACAACAACAAGAATTACAACTCCAACCAGCGCACCTCCTACAGCAACTTCTGAACCAGCCACAACCACCAAGATCATCCCTACACCAACATCTACAACAACACCAAAATCATCGACAACAAAAGTGACCCTTCCACCTGAAACATCATCAACAGCTATCTCAGAGCAGTCTTCAACCACAAAGGTAATTTCTTCCTCGACAGAGAAACCTACAACTCCTGAACCATCAACAGCCACAAAGGCTACTCCTACACCACAAACCCCAAGGCCACCTACAACAACAAAAATTACAACTCCAACCAGCGCACCTCCTACGGCAACTTCTGAACCAGCCACAACCACCAAGATCATCCCTACACCAACATCTACAACAACACCAAAATCATCGACAACAAAAGTGACCCTTCCACCTCAAACATCATCAACAGCTATCTCAGAGCAGTCCTCAACCACAAAGGTAATTTCTTCCTCGACAGAGAAACCTACAACTCCTGAACCATCAACAGCCACAAAGGCTACTCCTACACCACAAACCCCAAGGCCACCTACAACAACAAAAATTACAACTCCAACCAGCGCACCTCCTACGGCAACTTCTGAACCAGCCACAACCACCAAGATCCTCCCTACACCAACATCTACAACAACACCAAAATCATCGACAACAAAAGTGACCCTTCCACCTCAAACATCATCAACAGCTATCTCAGAGCAGTCCTCAACCACAAAGGTAATTTCTTCCTCGACAGAGAAACCTACAACTCCTGAACCATCAACAGCCACAAAGGCTACTCCTACACCACAAACCCCAAGGCCACCTACAACAACAAAAATTACAACTCCAACCAGCGCACCTCCTACAACAACTTCTGAACCAGTCACAACCACCAAGATCATCACTACACCAACATCTACAACAACACCAAAATCTTCGACAACAAAAGTGACCCTTCCACCTCAAACATCCTCAACAGCTATCTCAGAGCAGTCCTCAACCACAAAGGTAATTTCTTCCTCGACAGAGAAACCTACAACTCCTGAACCATCAACAGCCACGAAGGCTACTCCTACACCACAAACCCCAAGGCCACCAACAACAACAAGAATTACAACTCCATCCAGCGCACCTCCTACAGCAACTTCTGAACCAGCCACAACCACCAAGATCATCCCTACACCAACATCTACAACAACACCAAAATCATCGACAACAAAAGTGACCCTTCCACCTCAAACATCCTCAACAGCTATCTCAGAGCAGTCCTCGACCACAAAGGTAATTTCTTCCTCGACAGAGAAACCTACAACTCCTGAACCATCAACAGCCACGAAGGCTACTCCTACACCACAAACCCCAAGGCCACCTACAACAACAAGAATTACAACTCCAACCAGCGCACCTCCTACAGCAACTTCTGAACCAGCCACAACCACCAAGATCATCCCTACACCAACATCTACAACAACACCAAAATCATCGACAACAAAAGTGACCCTTCCACCTCAAACATCATCAACAGCTATCTCAGAGCAGTCCTCAACCACAAAGGTAATTTCTTCCTCGACAGAGAAACCTACAACTCCTGAACCATCAACAGCCACAAAGACTACTCCTACACCACAAACCCCAAGGCCACCTACAACAACAAGAATTACAACTCCAACCAGCGCACCTCCTACAACAACTTCTGAACCAGCCACAACCACCAAGATCATCCCTACACCAACATCTACAACAACACCAAAATCATCGACAACAAAAGTGACCCTTCCACCTCAAACATCATCAACAGCTATCTCAGAGCAGTCCTCAACCACAAAGGTAATTTCTTCCACGACAGAGAAACCTACAACTCCTGAACCATCAACAGCCACAAAGGCTACTCCTACACCACAAACCCCAAGGCCACCTACAACAACAAAAATTACAATTCCAACCAGCGCACCTCCTACGGCAACTTCTGAACCAGCCACAACCACCAAGATCCTCCCTACACCAACATCTACAACAACACCAAAATCATCGACAACAAAAGTGACCCTTCCACCTCAAACATCCTCAACAGCTATCTCAGAGCAGTCCTCGACCACAAAGGTAATTTCTTCCTCGACAGAGAAACCTACAACTCCTGAACCATCAACAGCCACGAAGGCTACTCCTACACCACAAACCCCAAGGCCACCTACAACAACAAGAATTACAACTCCAACCAGCGCACCTCCTACAGCAACTTCTGAACCAGCCACAACCACCAAGATCATCCCTACACCAACATCTACAACAACACCAAAATCATCGACAACAAAAGTGACCCTTCCACCTCAAACATCATCAACAGCTATCTCAGAGCAGTCCTCAACCACAAAGGTAATTTCTTCCTCAACAGAGAAACCTACAACTTCTGAACCATCAACAGCCACAAAGGCTACTCCTACACCACAAACCCCAAGGCCACCTACAACAACAAAAATTACAACTCCAACCAGCGCACCTCCTACAACAACTTCTGAACCAGTCACAACCACCAAGATCATCCCTACACCAACATCTACAACAACACCAAAATCATCGACAACAAAAGTGACCCTTCCACCTCAAACATCATCAACAGCTTTCTCAGAGCAGTCCTCAACCACAAAGGTAATTTCTTCCTCGACAGAGAAACCTACAACTCCTGAACCATCAACAGCCACGAAGGCTACTCCTACACCACAAACCCCAAGGCCACCAACAACAACAAGAATTACAACTCCAACCAGCGCACCTCCTACAGCAACTTCTCAACCAGCCACAACCACCAAGATCATCCCTACCCCAACATCTACAACAACACCAAAATCATCGACAACAAAAGTGACCCTTCCACCTCAAACATCCTCAACAGCTATCTCAGAGCAGTCCTCGACCACAAAGGTAATTTCTTCCTCGACAGAGAAACCTACAACTCCTGAACCATCAACAGCCACGAAGGCTACTCCTACACCACAAACCCCAAGGCCACCTACAACAACAAGAATTACAACTCCAACCAGCGCACCTCCTACAGCAACTTCTGAACCAGCCACAACCACCAAGATCATCCCTACACCAACATCTACAACAACACCAAAATCATCGACAACAAAAGTGACCCTTCCACCTCAAACATCATCAACAGCTATCTCAGAGCAGTCCTCAACCACAAAGGTAATTTCTTCCTCAACAGAGAAACCTACAACTTCTGAACCATCAACAGCCACAAAGGCTACTCCTACACCACAAACCCCAAGGCCACCTACAACTACAAAAATTACAACTCCAACCAGTACATCCCCTACAACAACTTCCCAACCCTCCACAACAGTCGTTGAACAATCTACTACCACCATATCCACACCTACATTATCATCTTCAACAACACCAAAACTCTCCAGCACCACAAAAGTGATCCCTTCAATTGAGATCTCAACTACACATATTATAGCACCATCCACAACCACAAAAGCCATTCATTCCCCAACACCACCGCCTGCTCCAACCTCTGAACCACCTAAAACAACAAAACGTCCACCTTTGACCATAGAGCCAAGTACCACTACTAAATCTCTTCCTACGTTACCTCCACTAACAACTACTACAATGGAAATGACAACTCTCTTTTCATCACCCACAACAAGCCCCCAGTTAACAACAACCACACAATCAATTATTACTGGCCCCCCGCCAACATCCCCAGTCTTGTCAACTCTACCACTTGTCAGTGAACATACAACACAAACAACTGAAACCCCACCATCAGCAAAAACTACACCAAGTACAACCACAATGTGCTTCTGCATTTTTGATGGCACAATTTATCAGCCAGGTAATGAATTTAATGTCTCATCTCATATATTTTAAAAATCTGATTACAATAACTAACTTTCATTATCTGCCACCCTTTTAGGGGAGACTATTTTTCTTATGCACCCTATTGGATCAGGCATTTGTCTTACAATGATTTGTTCTGATGTTTGTGAAATCCATAACAAAACTGGATTATGTCAAAGCACCCCAGCAGCAACACCTTCACCTTCTCCCACATCCTATATACCATCCTGTCCTGACTGGGATGCTGTTGTAAGAATTTTCTTTCTTTCTTGTGAAAATTATTCTTTTATTGAAGACTTTTTAAGGTACTTATTACCGTTATATAACTTAATTTATTCAGTCCAGTAGCTCAAACATGTTGCATAGCTTTTTTTTTTTTTTTTTTATGCCGCCTTCTGCTGGTGTATAGTTTGTTATTTGGGGATTTTTCTTTTCTTTTTGTCAGTCTGTTAATGATTAAAGCCCTTATATTTATAATTACAAAAGCAACACAACCAGTCGCGATGTAAAATACTGCTTATGTATGCATAGAAGCAAAATGTCTAAAAGACAATTAGAAACTGATTGGTCAGTCACTTCATCTAGATGGATTAAATTGATCTCACATAATAGAATAAAAAAACTTGGTTTTATTTTTCATTAGGACATGTAATTTAAAACCCAATATCGAACAGGTTTATACAATTTCCTTCTCTCATCTCAGTAATGTTGCAGAAATTAAAAATATCATGCCCATTTATGATGCTGAGAAACTAGACCATGCATTTGTTACTTCAAGGATGGACTATTTGAATTATTTTCTATCAAGAAGTCCACAAAAGTCTTCAGCTGATCCAAAATGCTGCAGCCAGAGTTTGGATGAAATGTTTAAAAGAGGTCACATTTCTGCTAACTTAGCTTTCCTTTATTGGCTTCCTGTTAAATCCAGAATATAATTTCAAATTCTCCCACTGACGTATGATGCCCTAAATAACCAAGCTCCATTTTATATCAGAGATCTGATTGTTCCTTCTGATCCTAACAAAATATTTCACTCTCAATCTGCAGGTTTACTAGTGGTTCCCAGAATTTCAAAAAATGTTTTTAAAAGAATGGGAGACAGATCTGGTAATATTCAAGCTTCTCCACTCTGGAACCACCTACCAGTTTTAGTCCTTGTGAAATACACTCTGTCTACTTTAACGACTAAGCTTAAAACTTTCCTTTATGATAAAGCTTAGAGTTAAAAACAAAGTGATGTTTGCTTAGTTGCTTTGTAAGGAGGAGGTTTAGTGAATGGCCTGATCCGGCGGGGGAGATTTCAGTCCAGATAGATACTCCCTTCTCATGCCTCTATAGTTATGTTGCTACAGAATACTTTTAGACTACTGGATGAGGTAGATACCCCTTTTCATAATGTTGCTTCATTCTATCTATATTCTCCTATTCTGCCATATTGTTTAGTTCCAACCAAAACTTATGTTCTCTGCTTTTTTCTTGTCCTATTAGCTTAATCTGTTCTGTTTCTGTTTGATTGTGACTGCATCCAAGAAAGAATTATCATCTGGGCTGCTGCCATCAGCACCTTTGTCTGCATATGTAGGGTTTGGGCTTTTTTTCAATGTAGTCTTGTGTCTTTTACTGTAACTAAATGCATTTGCTTTCTTTCATCCTTTGAGATGAGATGTAGCTCAGCATATCTGGCTATTTAATACTTACATTTTTTATATCTGCTTTTTTTTGTATCTCCCATAAGAGTCACCAAAGTCAGGGTCAGCAGAAGGCTGGTTACACTGAGCCTGGTTCTGCTTGGGGTTACCCTCTGTTAAAACAGGACTTTTCCTCTCCACTTTCAACGCATACATGCTTGGTGTGATTACTGAAGATTCAACAACAAGATGTAAATGAGCCACAAGCTGATCCAGGAGGAGTAATCAGCTGGTTTTCTTTAATAGAAACTACCAATCTGACTGGCTGTATTGCCTTGTGATGATGTGTTTTGGTAACCTGACTCCGCCAGATGGATTTGCTCCGCATATCCATCTGGAAACCTTCCGTTGAAGTCATTTTGGGAAGGGGCGAAAATACTGGTTAGCTGATTGGCCTATGTTGGTGATAGACGGGCCAAATAAACCAATCAGATCAACGAAGCATATGACGTACTAACAGAGCTAGGGAGCACTCAAACTGTTGCCGAAACCATTTGGGAGAACAGCAAAAACATCTTTTCCTCTGAGAAAAGCCTCCAGAGCAGTGTTTTGCTCTTCTTTCAGTGAAGAAATACTCTGTAATTCCGATAAAACTTGCTCGATAGCCACGCTAACGCTAGTTTCATCGGCTGAAGCCGGCATGTTCTTTAGACTGAACTGTCGCGCTTCTCGTTGCATCACACCTCAACCCGCCTCAAAGCCAACGCTGATTGGACGTTCGTTTGGTGAACGGCTCCAAATTTTCTTTAACGGAGAGTCTCCAGACTGATCTGCGAGTGAAACCTTGAAAGCTCGCAAGATCAGGATGGTCTCACGAGGCTAGTGTTTTGGGTTTACATAAAAAGATAGCACCATGTGACATTATTTACACCTGGTGACCTCGGGTCACCATTGGGGTGTGGGGGGTGTTGTTGGTGTTAAGTAACTCTGTAGTAATGACTAGTTCTGACTGTATATAGATAGGCTTACTGTGAAGTGTATCGTGATAAATTAGTCTTGGTTTGCTTACGGATGCAGTAGTCATCTCTGGAAGGTATAGAGATCATTTTTCTGTCAGAGAAAAGGCCAAAAAGATCAGCTTTAGTGCAAGCTTTCTAATCATGTCTAATCATGTTTATTACGGTGCAGGGATTCCATTTAGGCTAAGAAAAAAAAATATATTCAAGAAATACCAGGATGGATGCGTGGTGTTTATAACCATATTTTTAGGATATATAAAATGGTTCTTTTTTTTTTTTTTGTATAGGCATATAATGTGATGTGACTGTGCCCCTTTAAATCCTATGTATATATTCTGAACTATATCAACTGTTCCAAACCACTATTTGTTTTACACAACACAAAAATAAACAATTATTTACTCTAATAAGCATGCTAAAATTAATGCTTATGGGGTTTATTTATTGTTTATACAAATATTTTTTCTCAAATGATCTTACTAGCTGTGTAACTTTAACTCTTTCACTTTAACTGCAGAAGTAATACAGTTCAATTCAGTTTATTTTTATAGCGCCAATTCACAACTCTTGTCATCTCAAGGAACTTTCCAGTTCACCAGATCATCCAGTCAGACTGATCTAAAGTTTTCTATCTAAGTAAAACCAGCTGATTGCATCGACTCATTGACTCTTCAGTAATCCCTCTCACACTAAGCATGCTTGTAGCGACAGTGGAGAGGAAAAACTCCCTTTGAACAGGAAGAAACCTCCAGCAGAACCAGGCTCAGTGTGAGCGGCCATCTGCTGAGGCCCACTGGGGTTCAAGGAGACAGAAGCAGACATAGAAAAAGAAGCATAGATACAAAAGGCAACTGTATAGGGCGGCCATATTTCTCTCCAGGATGGAGTCACAGCCAAACAGGAACAGACCAGATGAAGCTACTATGAGAAAAAGCAGAGAAAACAGAATGTTAGAGATTGAACTAACAGATTCTGCAGAGTGTGAGAATAGAGATAGAATGAGGCAGAATGATGAAATTCACAAAGGGAAATTGTGTTACAATTTTTGTATTAAATGATCCTAAATTGTACTAAAGTCTTCTTTTATTTTCTGCCTTTAAGCAAAATGAGACCTTTTTCTTATGCAACTGCACCATGGCCAAATGCATTGAGAACAACACCATTGAAATAGTTCCGTATGAGTGTCCACCACTCCAGAACATAACATGTTCCAATGGAAAGAAACCTGTTCTTGCATATGATGAGTACTACTGCTGCCAACATTATGTTTGTGACTGTAAGTGTTTCTGTGCGGACTAACCGGTATGTTTAACATTTAAGTTTCCCTTTAAGTCAAATTATATTTTGATATTGCATTGTCTTTTTTTTTTATTTAGGTGTATGCGAAGGCTGGGGAGATCCTCATTACATCACATTTGATGGTTTATACTACAGTTACCAAGGAAACTGTACTTATGTTTTGATGGAGGAGATCACACCAAAATTCAATCTAAAGATATATATTGACAATGTATTTTGTGATCCCACTGAAGATGTTTCTTGTCCAAGATCATTAACTATAGAATATGGATTTAAAATTGTCACTCTCATCAATCATAACCTTGTTGGAGCTCCACAACTAGAGGTAAAATTTTAAAAAGTTATTTAGTAGTAACTAGCTTGAGGTGATATTTGATCAATGCCAATGGAGTAGCACTCATTTTATAATTTTTCCATCAGTTATATGACATTTTTCCTTCATTTTGTTTTATGTACCTTTAGGCATTAGAAAATGGTGAAAAACTGAAACTACCTCATTCAAAAGATGGGATTAAGATCATGAGTTCTGGGATTAACTTGGTTTATGAGATCCCTCGCCTAAAAGTTGTAATTACATTTGGAATGACTGGCTTTAGTGTCAACCTTCCATATCAGAACTTTGGAGGCAACACAGAGGGTCATTGTGGTAAGAGCTCTATCTCAAATCTTTACTCGGATTAGAATTTAGGATGTTAGGTGAATTAAAACTGTTTAAAACCATTTTTAGGAACATGCACCAACAATCAGGCTGATGACTGCAGGCTGCCGACAGGCGAACTGGTGGGAAATTGTGCAGTGATGGCAGACTATTGGCCAGCGGGTAACATTTATCAACCCAACTGCCCAACACCACCTTCAGTACCAACTGATGTACCTGAGTCACCATTAGAACCAACTCCATGCAAGCCAGACTCCATTTGCGATATGATTAAGGAAAGGTAGACAGACCTGTACCAACTGTTTATGCCTAAAATTATTTTCTTAAGTAAGTTTAAACGACCTAATTTTGTTTATCTTTGTATTTTTTTTTTTGCAGTGTTTTTGCAGAATGTCACCCCTTCGTTTCCCCAGACAATTTCTACAAAGGTTGTGTTTTTGATAGCTGCCACGTTTTGAATCCTACAGTAGAGTGCACAAGTTTGCAGACTTATGCTGCTGCCTGTGCTCAGGCTGGAATTTGCATCCACTGGAGAAACCACACCAAAATCTGCGGTAAGATACACTTCATATTTTATACTGAGGCAGCAGATTGAAATGGAAAAAGGATTATTTTTATATTTGCATCATTAAGCACTTAAACAACACACAAAACCACGCTTTATAAGACAACATTTTGTTTGATCTTTTCTTTTAAGTATTTGGTCTTTTGTTATCAACAGCTAACGACTGCCCATCTGACAAGGTATATAAGCCTTGTGGTCCTGTAGAACAGCCAACTTGTGAAGACAAGTACGTTCTCGCACAGATTTAGAATATGGAATGATTGTATTACATGTTTTCCTTATGCCTCTATCCAAAAAAAGTACTAGTGTTGTTGTTCCTGATATAATTAAACTGTGCAATTGAATTGTCCTTTGCAGTCCAGAGGAAACAACCCTAAATTTTACTACTGAGGGCTGCTTCTGCCCTGAAGGAATGAAACTCTTCAACAAAGAATCAGGAATATGTGTTAAGAAGTGTGGTAAGCAGGATATATCTCACCTAAAGCTGCAAAAAACCTCAATTTATTTATTAAATCAAACGCAAATTGATTCAGTATTGCTCTTAATTCTCTAACAGGATGTCTTGATCCAGAGGGTAATTCCCGCGAGGTGAGACAACATTGCTCCTCCTGATTGTATACTCCTGAAATCTATTGCAAAAGACTTTTAACTCACAACTGGGGTTTAATCTTTCAGTTTAACGAGAAGTTTGAGTACAAATGCCAGGACTGCATTTGTGATAAGCCGACCAAAACTGTGATTTGCAAACCTAAGACATGCCCGGTACAACCCAGTGCACTCTGCACAGATCCAGGGTTTGTTGCTGTGAACCAAACAAATCCTGCGGATCCCTGCTGCTTTACCTATGTTTGTCGTAAGACACCTATCATCAATCCCTGTTTTTTAATTAAACATTTTTGCTGCTGCTATTCAATATTTAACTCTGCCAATGTATTAATCTTTCACAGAATGCCAAATCAACACGTGCCCAGTAAACTCTAAGAGCTGTCCTGTTGGATACAGGCCAGTCCTCAGTGTTCCTGAAGGAAAATGTTGTCCAGAATATTCATGTGGTGAGGCACTGTGGTTCAGTTTAAAGTTTTATTATATATTTAACCAAACAAAAGAAAAGACAAAACATTAATGGGAAAATACAGAACATGTAATAAAGTGAAACAAATATATTCAACTCAAATTTACACCAAATTCAGCGAATATAAAGTAAGAAAAAGGATGAAAGAATAGGTTTAAGTGCAACATTTAACGTCTTACCATTGCATTAGTGGAGAAACCGTGAAAGAGAGACACGGTTTATAAGATTATGGTTTGATGGAACTAGATTTCTTTTCCACAACAGAATAAAGTTTAAGCATCAAGAACTATGTTAAAATTTGATCACATGATTAGGGTCTAAATGCTGAGAAAATAAAACTAATAAACTCAAGCTGGTTATTAAAGTAATAATAAAGTGATAAGAGCAAACATGTTTTTTAAAAAAAGGAACATGCTGACAGTGCTGCAGGATTGGTGGTATAACCTATGTGCGGACTACAAGACGGTGCACCTATAGTATCTTTATAGTACTAGTATTTCTTTATAGTACTAGTAGGGTTATCACGATACTGAACTTTTCAACTCAATACCGATACTAAGGAAAATATTCGATACTCGATACCACAAGGATAAAAACAAAGACTCCAAAATTCTACAGAAATATTTTCATTAATAAATAAAATACAATAAATAAATACAATAACGGTTGTATGCTGTGTACAATATTAAGCAAGCTTGATAAAAAACTTATAAAATTAAAATGAAGTGTTCCTTCCTTGGCTATGCTTTGCACACATAACAATGACACTAGCCAAACTGGTTAAGAAACAAAAATAATTCTCAGCAGCTGCAGCTGTTACAAAAAAAAGTCTGAAACTGAAAAGTGCGTAGAATTATTCAATCACAGTCTTCAGAAAGTGCAATTTCCTCTATTCTGCACTTTAGATGAATGACTGCTTAGGTGCCACTGGTGGTAGCACTGTATCGATACTTTTAAAAACGACTATTGTATCCGGATACAACGTTTCAGTATCGATACTTTTTTGAATATCGATACTTTTGACAACCCTAAGTACTAGTATTTCTTTTTTAATAAATTCATAAACCCAAGGAGTAAATTATACTTATTCAAACATGACATGCATGTTGCAGCTCTCCACCACAGTATTTGGTAAATCTGTAATTGTTTTAAAGGTTCATCTTTTATTTTGACATGTGCTTCTGGTGTGCTTCATGGCTGCTGCAGGCTTTGACTCCCTCCCATGTTAACTTTATCTTTTTCATTTTCTTGAACATTCCTAGAGCCTAAACGAGTTTGTGTCCATAAGGATGTTGAATACCAGGTAAAAAATTTATATACCTATATATATATATGTATAAATTCCCTGATGTGTGACTGTATCTGAGTGCATGTATGAGATAATTTTTTTTTTTTTTCTCAGCCTGGTTCCTCAGTTCCTGCGAATCCATGCCAGGAATGTATCTGCACCAACGAAGTCGACCCAAAATCGGATCTGTTTAAAGTAGTGTGCGAGTTTCCGTTATGTGATGAGACCTGTGACATGGTAAGAAAATTTCAGTTATTTACAAAATGCCTTCTTGTAAAACAGGACCTGCTCAGTATGAGACTGAGTTTAACTTTTTTGCTTTTTTTTTTTTATTTTAGGGATATGGTTATGTAGAAACTACCTCTGATGAATGCTGTGGAAAGTGTGTACAGAACCAATGTGTCCTGAACCTTAATGGCACCAAGCAACTCTTAAAGGTAAGTTGGTTCCCCTCTATTGGTTCAGTATTTCCATATATATTAGTACAATTTGACGCAGTGTTTAAATATCTTTACTTGCTGATCTGAAGGAAGGAGAAACCTGGTCACCACCTGAAAACATGTGTGAGCGCTACACCTGTATGAGGACTGGTGACACACTTACAGCACTAAGTTCACTCACCATCTGTCCATCTTTCCAAGAGAGTAACTGCCAACCTGTATGTATTATTGTCAACCATTAAACCTGGAATAATGATTTGTCACAAAAGATGAAAGTAAAAGATTATTTTATAATGTATATTTTTCTCCCCAGGACACAATTCAAACTGCAGCAAATGGCTGCTGTAAAATCTGTGAGTATGATATTTTCCTTTCAGTTTGATGAACGTTATTAGGTTTAAAACACCTAACCCAGAGGATTTTTTAAAGGTGTGGAGAAAGATAAAGCCTGCAAGATAGTGAACATGAAAACTCGCGTTACACGGGACGGCTGTCAGTCTGAACAGGAGGTGGATATGCCATACTGTGAAGGATCTTGCAATACGTTCACCAAGTAGGGATAATACAATTTCTTTCTTTATTTAAAAGAACTAATAAATGCAGGTGTGGAGCTTAGATAATGAAAATATGCACTCCCATTTCAGGTACTCTGAAGCTGCCGCTGCTATGGAACATTCCTGCTCTTGCTGTAGGGAAACCCGATCCAGTAATCGCACCGTTGATTTGCTGTGCTTGGATGGAAGCAGGTTCACCCATACCTACATGCATGTGGAGGAGTGTGGCTGTGGCCATACTGAGTGCACCACAACTGCAGGGCTACGTGCTCGCAGAAAGCGCAGCTCAACACTGCTGTAATACGGCTCTACTGAACATCAGAAATGTTTTATCTTGTACCACTTTAACAATATTAGAAAGTAATTTACCACTTAAGTGGATTCTTTATCATCTAATCAAATAAAAACATGCAACTCAACTCCTGTCATTGTTATCTGATATTGTCTCGGAAGTCTAAATTCACTTTGCACCGGTAAAATGTTGCTCAACATTATTTAATCATTAGAAACAAGCAGCTTGGTTGCATCTAGGGTGATATTTATTGTGGACAATATGAGACACACTGGAAAAACCATCTAAAAATGAGCAAAAATGTCTTAAATTAAGTGTATTTACTCCTAATTTGAGCAGGCAAATGAGATGATTTGCCAGTGGAATGAGTATTTTTACTCTTAAAATTAGATATTTGGATAAAATGCTCTTGAAATAAGACAATGCAATTGTGTTTTCTTATTTTAAATGTAAATTGTCTTATTCCATTGGCAACGTGTCTCACTTACCTCCTCAATTCAAGCATGACTGGTCTAGATTTCGATTTTTTCCAGTGCAGGAATTTTGCATATTTCAAAGCCGTCGTCTGTCAGTGATGACGTCGATATGTAAATCAAAGAAATCCAAAGATAGTGAAACATTGCTTTAATGAAACTGGCTTCTGGGGGGTTAATGTAGAGCTTTCATAATTTTGCATCATAAACATTTAATAGAATAGAATTGTGTTGATCTCACAATGGAGAAATTCACAGGAATTCACCATTATATTTACCTGACATTGGCTATGATAAAGAAACAGAAGGTGAACAAAGGAGTAAAAGTTGCATGACGTATATACAGTGCATCCAGATATATATAGTGGATGGTAAGAAATAAAGGAGAATAGATTCATGGCCACTTATAAATACAATTAGCTTAGGCCAGATGCTTCATTAGATGCTGATTATCATATCAAGACTGGTTATTGATTGGTTAACAAGGCATATATGGTGGTTAAGTGACCGACCTCTGGATTAGATGTGAAGCTGTCTGACTTGAAAAGTGATGATTTGCCTGATGATAAAAGCAACAACTCCAGTTGTGTCCACCTGACATCAAACCGAACAGATGGACCCAGTGTTCAAGGCGAGTCAGACAATGGGAAGTTTCAAAATGTTTAATGACTGAAGTGATAAAACTGAACAGAATAGAAATGCAGGCTGCTGAGAAAAAGCGGACCGCAGCGGCTGCAGGAGTGGGGCGGGGCTCCACGCAATCACTGACACTCTGGTTTAACAGTTCAGTCCATCCTCTCTGAGGAAGGCAGAATCCAGCGGATGGCGGCCAAACAAGCTGCAGCTCGGGTCCGTCCAAAGTGTCCCCGATGCAGCAGCCCCAGTGAACAGGCAGGAGAGCGATCCAGGTCAGAAACAGTCCAGAACAGGACAGTTCCATAGCCTGACCAGGGGTTCCGATCCGAACAGGAACAGACAGATCCAGGGTTCCAGGAATTCTAAAAGCGTGAAGGCAGGTTCGGCGTTCTATAAGTCCAGCAGTGAGCTCAGACAGACACGCTCAGATAGAGACAGGCAGGCTCAGTGGTTGAGGGACACAGATAAGACATGGTACCCGGAATTACTGCTGCACTTTAAACTGGTCTCCACCTTGGAGCCATGCTTACGGGAATTAAAACTGACCACACCCCCGCATGCCGAGCCAAGAAGCTCAGGGCTCGGGGAAGAAGAGCTGGGATACGATCAGGAGACAAACACCAAACCCACTTAATCCACTGGCCTCCAAGAGTCAGGCGATGAACCAGGAACTTAAATAAAACTCGAAAACAAACATCAACAACAAAGACTACACGAATAAACAGAGAATAGTGATCTTACCCCGATAGTTGGGCTGAACCATATATATAGCAGAGGGAGCAACTGAATAAGATCACAGCAGGTGAGTGAAGTGAGTAATCAGATCAGCTACCGCTGCTGCGATTATGACACCACCTGTTATTCTGTTGTGGAGTGTAATTTGCTGTATCCAAGGTTCAAAGAGCAACTTTACCAAAAACATAACAGCACCTATTTAGTTGCAAAAAGGTCTTGGATACTGAGACTTGGGTATTCCAGAGCAAAATCTTAAATCAGAAAATGAGATGGTCTGCTAGATGGGACATAAATGTGACAATAACTTGTAAACAAAAGTATTTTGCTGTTAGAGTGCTAAATTATCACATACAATGCTCATCAGGACTTGATAAGAAAGATTCTTTGGCCTAAAGTATTTTTTCAACCATTACGGTAAAAAAGAAGGAAAGCTCAATTTATAAAATTTGCTCTATTTACCATTTTTCGTTCTTGAAAATAATTTGTTGAGACAGATCGCCAAGGAAATTATCATTTTGCGTTTTTAACAGAATAGCTGACAAACCTTATTTTGGGACAACCTATTTGTCTATTTGAACAAATCTTTAGATTTTTTAAAGGTGGGACTGATAATGAGAAGGTAGACACATTTATCTAAATCAAATATCTAAATCATTCAATCCCTGTGACAGTTCCTAAACCATTTTTAAAAGAAAAAGTTACTTTAAGAGGCTCAGAGAAATTGAGCGTGGTACCATCATAGGTTTCCACCGCTGCAATATGTTTGGGGGGAAATTTATTAAATACTAAAAAAAATTCACAATCAGTTTGTGGAATCCAATTAATGAATCACGATTAGCATGCAGTGGTGTTCTGTAAAACAAACCACCACAGGACTGAGCAGCGGAGATGTTCTCAGAAGTGTATTCCTTAAACCAGTGGTTCCCAAAGATTTTCTTCTTGGCCCCACTTTGGGAACCACTGCCTTAAACAATTCAGTTTTCAGTGTATAGTTGAGTGCAAAGGATATCACAGCAATTCCTGAGGTGAGATAGGCCCTTTGCTTTACTTCAAAAGAAGCTCTAATGCTCTAGTACGGAGGTCTTCAACAGGGGGTCCAGGACCCCTAGGGGATCCACTTACTTACTGCATGAGGTTTCCGAAAGTTTTGGTTGATTAGACTTGTTTTTTTTTTTTTATATACCCACCGGCGATTTTTCCACTAGTTGAAATGTCTTTAAATCCACATGAACATGAATCCAACAGACTGTAGTAAACAGATTAATGGAGGCAGAAGATGTCTTTCAGTCATCAATGCTCACATTCAGCGACACACAGGAGCTCTTTCAAGCTGGACACCGTTTCATTCACGACACCTGTCCCATCAACCAAGAATCAGAAATACTTTAATAATCCCAGGGAAGGATTACTTTAGTTACATTACTACATCTGTAATAGAGTGACTATAGGACCAGTTTGATAGAACTCTATTTCATACTATATATAATTTGGGGGTCCCTGCTCCATCTGGTCATTAGTTTGGGGTCCTTGGCTTGTAAAAAGTTGAAGACCCCAGCTCTAGTATATAAAAACATTTTTGACACTGAGGACAAAGTTTTGCTTATGGCTTCTTCCTGCTGCAGTACAAGATGTTGGGTTGTTGTTATTGTTATTTCAATAATTAGTGCAAAGATTTTGAGTCAGGCCTTATAGTCCACCTTTAGTGCAAGGGGGTCTGTTTCACAAAGCAAGATTTCTGAAAACAAAGTTTTCTAAACCTTAAAAATTTATTTGTCATTTTGTTTACACAAGTGTAAAAAAGAAAGATATTTTGTTTCATTTTTTTTTTAAGTTCAGCCTGGAAAAATAGTAAAAAAAATATATATATATAAAAACAGTAATATAAACAAATTTTATTGTTTATATTTTTGTTTGTTATATTCTTACCTTAGATTGTATTAAACAGATTAGTAACTTAAAGCGTTTTTATATAGTAATCTGGCAGATTGGGTAGAAAGTCAGGTGGAAAGTTTTCAGAATATGCTTTTAAAATAATTTGTACTTCACTTACGACAAAAATCATACAGTTATTTTAGCTTTTAAAAATGTTGCATTTAAAAAGAGATGCAGAAGCATTTTTAGAGTTCAATCTTTTTTTGCATGTAGAAGATGAAAACATTTTCCCATCCTGAATTTAAGAACATTATGAACTACACAGAAAATAACAGGAGTATAAACACATAGATGGTTGAACAAACAATACGTAAATATAAAATCAAAGAACCATAGCAGCAAAAATATTAGAGAGAAAACTAAGTAAAAGCAAGCAGTGGGCTCAGGATGCAATAAAAATAAAATATATAACGTTTTATTGAACAGCAGCATTTTTAGGATTAGCAGGAAAGGTGGAACTTATGAGCAGAACTAAAACTGAAATCTGAATAACTTCTTTTAAGTTTAAAGAACATCAGTTTCTTAAGTGGAACCAGCAATATTTCATGAACAACCGCAAAATTTTAGTTTATAGTGTTTTTTGTTTTGTTTTCTGGGGTCATAGTGACTGTTTTGCGTCATTCCTGTTTGTCTGTGTTGTATTTGCAATCTTATTCATTTTCTTTATGTTACATCAAGTCAATCTAGTTTAACAGCTTCAGGTTGAAACGTTAAATTGTTTCTATTAAACCTTCAGATGAAAAGACATTTTTTTTAATAAATAACTAGCGATAAATTCCCAATACTCAGAAGATACTGTAGAAGCATTTAACATAAATGCTCATCAAATCAAATCAAATACAAATTTTTCAACTGAAATACATTAAGAGCAAGTAAGCCAGCATATAATGTGCCGCTACTTCTGTTATTTGCTTTTTAAGCTTTGACAACAGATTCCGTTACATTTAGTTTCTCTAAATTAATTGCTGTTTTATGATGGTTTTAATTGGTCCTATACAACATTTGCAAAATGCTTTGATGAATAACATAAACTTCCAATTTGAATAACTGATAACTAATTTTTTGTGTATCACAGAGGGAAAAAGTTAATTATTGAAAAATAAACTAATCAAATAAGCAATGACATCAGCTGTAGGAATCACAATTATTTGACTGTTGAACTTTAGTTTTAAGTCCATTTTATTTGTACATTTTTTATCCAGGTCTTTAAAATTGTTCAAAAAATCAGATCCCAATCTTGACCAATTACTGCCATCTAAAGGTCAGAATCTATCATTGTGTTTTAAAGGTGTAATATTTCTATTCTTTTTTTTTTTATTAAAATCTGTAACAGGTATAATTAAAGATAAACACTGATTTATTCTCCTGAAAACCAATGGGGTTAGACTAAATAAGTAATTCAAAGATTTTTTTTCACATTTTTCAAACTAAATCCCTTTAAAAAAAAGTCTCTGTTTAGATTTGTCTAGATTAATTCCAAGATTACAGTGAGATTAATCTAGATTTTAAAAAATCATCTATGCCCACCTCTAATTCCTGTCCTTATTAAGAGTTTACCTTGACTTACATTAATTGTAGTTATACTGAATGTATGCCTAATCCTGACATTTACCATAATCCTAATCCTTATCAGTATATTACTAAAGTTAAATCACACCATACATCTAAACTGACTCCCTAATATTAACCTTAGGACCAATAGGCCTATTGGTCCTCAGATGGTTATTAAATATATAAATAGATAATATAAACAAGCACACACAAGTTTGTATTTATATCCATATTAGGACCTTAGATTGGCTTACATTAATTTCAAGTATAAAAGTATATAAAAGTATTACGTGTTTTTTCTCTAACCTTATCCTAAAGTTAATTTAAAACGCAAGCTTAGTAATAAATATACCGAAAATGTCCTAAAATGGTGAAATAGACGAGGAAATCACACACAATGAATAAATGACTCGTTTCATGGGTCATTTAGGTTGACTTCCGCCACCAAGCTATTTCTGCAGACTCCAAAGAAACGGAGTTTAAACTAACTTTTTATGGACAGTTGAACCTGCAGCTCTTCAAGCTCTCAGATATGGAGGAGGAAACTTTTAGATGTCTGATAACGGAGCTAATTTGGAGACAGGGTTAATCCTCATAAAGTGGCACCTGCATCTATTTCATATTTTATGAGTGAAATAAAAAATAAAATAATGCAATTTCTTTGTAGTCCGGCCCCTTTACCAGGACAATCTAGGCTTTCATTTTCAAGGCATTTATTCATGATCAAAACAGAAAAACACCAAATACCACACGCATGGTGTCATATAAAAGCATTACATGCAAGGTGCAGCGTGCACACATTAAATATTAAAATAATTTCTCTGTGTTTGCATTCAGAGCACGTTAGCTAATCAGCCTGCAATCTAATATTTGAAATTAACACCTTGAACAACTTGTGTCTTTTCATCCAAGCTCTCATTTAAGTTGTTTTTAAGGCTCTCAGTGGTCCAAAAAACGATTTGGCAAATAAAGAATGTGTGTAATGCAAAAGAAAAGTGTTCCTGTTATACTGTAGAGACGCCTCCTGAAATAACAAACCATTTGCAAATTAATCTCTTTCATAACATTATACCTAATCTGAGCAAGCAGTTAAAGATTATTGGAGTCTTTGCAATTTTGTCAGAGTATTTATCTTCTGTGTATCCAAACTGTTTTCAGACGTGTCCACAAACACCAGCAGATGATTGTCCAGCACTAATCAAAGAGCAGGATTACATACAGGAACCAAGCAGCTCAGACTCGTATTCTGTCTAGTTTGTTTTTAGATTTGGTTGCAGCTTCACTTCCTTGCAAGAAACACAGATTGTGTCACACTGTTACGACGCCATGATGAAAGCTTTTTTTAAACTGGAGCTTCATCAAAGGTGTTTGCAGAGGCGTCAAGTAACAAAGTCCAAATAATTTGTTCCCTTATTTACGTAGAAATGTTGGCTATCTAGACTTTACTGGAGTAATTATTTTTTAGACAATTCTTTCCTTATACTCCTTACATTTCAAAATTAAACTCGTTACATTTGTTTCATTTAAGCTCATTTTCTTTATGGCCAGTTGGTATAAAAAAAAAATGAAAACCATCAAAATAATTAGTTTAATCCAGACAATTAATTTCTTTGTGGTTGGACTCTGTGCTGCCCCAACTTGTTGCTCACCACATACCAAAATAAATAGTTTTTCAAGATGATGCAAAGTTAAATGTGACTCTGTTACCATTAGTTATAAAACTAAGAAAATAAAGTCTAAGGAAGTTATCATCCAGAACTGTAGAAAAATGTTCCTTTGATAGGGAACATTTTTCCCAGCAGTAAAGCTTCTGGCCTTAACATTCGTCCTGCATTACTTCGACTTTTATACTTTAAGTAGTTTTAACCCTTTAAAGCCCGATCCAAGAATAAAACAAAACAGAAAATTACTTTTTTTTGGTTTGAAGTCCTTATTTGGCCTTTTAACAAAACAGAAATACATTTTTGATATTAATAATTAATTACTATGCGATAAGTCAAGATTATTTTTTGTGTAGTCTTCTGCCCTCTGTTATCAGGTATATCTGATTGTGTACAATAGGATTTTGAGCAAAGTTTTTACCATTAAATTATGCAAAAGGTGGCAGATGCAAAACATTTCAGAAACCGTATGTATCAAATACGATACATATGGCATTACAGGGTTAAAATAGAACTTTTACGCTTTTACTGGAGTAAAAAGCTTTAGTTGGATTTCTAACTTCTACAAAATGAGGGATTATTCTTCTACTTCAGTAATAAATATTAATGCTTTGGACAGCTCTGGGTATTTGGAATCAAAGTCCTGCTCTACCTTTACTCTGAAAGCAGAAACTACATATTGAAAGGCAGAAGCCGCATATTTCTTTGTTTAAACCCAAAAGATCTGCTGCCAGACAGACTGTACTCCTAGAAAAACCCCAGATACACTCTTACAATGTCTTATACAAACACTTGACTTAAAGTCTTACAAAGATGTAATTATCACTTTTTCTCTTGAACTACTATGGCATCTTTGGTTTATTATTTAACATATGTCATGTATTTTACTTATATAGAATAATTTTTAAAACATAAAAGTAATAAACAAAAGGAGATACGGGTCTCTCATCCACTGACTGAAAATGTTCTGCATATATAATTACCTTTCATGTATTAACTGGATTAAGGTTTATTACTTTTATACAAAGATGAAAAGGAAGATGTGAATATCACTCTTTATTGAGACATACAGTTTACATTAGATTTTACAGTGTTTGCTTTCCTTTTTGCTGTGTAAAGTGAAACCTATAAGTTTGCAATACTAATAAAACTAAAAATGTTTCATATTATTTACTAATTGTTGATAGAAATACTGGTATTTTTCAGAGCTGAAAAACAATAAAGCTGGAATTATGATATTTAGTAGACAAAGTGGAGCTTGTAGTCAATTTAAGCACAAATGTATGCTTTTGCTTAGATCAATTAGTTACCTCCCCCCTAAAACCGCACATTATTAAAGCTTGAAAGATGATCCTCTATATACTGCTTACCTAATCTCTGATACGGAAGTCTTTGGCACCAGAAGTAAAACTACGCGTTTCTTATTTGTTCCAGAGAACCTCCAAGGGCAAATATAACTTTGGACCACTCCCAGATGGAAGGAAAATAAGTACGATACTCAGTAAGAACACATAGTGTGTTTATTCAGGGAGGACATGCAGGTTTGTCAAATAAAACAGAAAAAGACACTGAGTGCCTTTTTAGCTAGTGATGCTATCTCTGTTGATATAAGCTATTTAACTTCCAACACCTCTGACAAAGTAAATTGAATTTTAAAGGTCATTTAAACAAAAGGGCGTCACAGAACAGCTCAGACTTTACAATATAAGCTTCAGGGAAATACCAAAAGAAACTCCCCGGTTCTCAAAAATCACTAGGATATTCAAATGTTGTTTTATTCCCCTTCATTTATTATTGAAGCGGTTTGGTGGCTTTAAATTCTGTGTTTAAATCTACTTTAATAATTTTACATCCATTAATATAGACTAGAATATAATACTTTTACTCAGCCATTAGCTTTATGTTGTTTGACAAGAAAAGTAATGATTCATGTACAGTGATGGCCAAACGAGGCATAAGATATAAGAACATTGTATGTAGATTTTATTACAACATGCTTACAGCCTTTTATTTCTACTCTGGATGCCCTTCCTGAAATAACCAGGATTGAAACAGAGGTTTCCTACATTACCACACAATCTTATTTTTTATTTTTATTTTTTTCTTTACAGTGTCCTGTCTGGCAATGTGGCAATAAGAATAATTGTCTTGATGCCAAAAAGAGCCCAACAGATTTTACTTTCACAAGTGTAGCAGTACGGCAATTGCCATACTGCTACACTTGTTTCATGCATATAAATTGCTTTATTATAATTATGCAGGGAGTTTTACAGTTTATAATGACACTGCAATGTAAATAGAGCAGAAAAACAGAAGAAGAAAAGGAAAAAAGAAAAAAAAGAGAAAAGATGAAAGAAAGAAGAGATAGAAAGGAGATAATTACAAAACATTTTCAGTCTGCTTCATCACCTAACGAGATGAAAAAAAAGAACAGCACAACCAAAAGACACGGTACGAGACATAGAATAAAGCAACACCTTGAAACTATCGCTAAAGTAATATTATTAAGTCTGACATGTACTCTGTGTTACCTGAAGATATGAATGTGGGGTTTCTGTATGGGAGTGAATCTCTAAGTACCTGGAGCCTAGCACCTGTAATTGTTTGTGAGGGTGAACTTGTGCATGTAAAGTTTATCCATAGAAAAAAAAAAGCTCAATAGTGGTTGTAGAGAGCTAAAGAGGCGCCCCCCCCAGAGCACTGAGTCCAGCGCCGGGAGACCCAAAGCCCCAGGCGCCCTGTAGCGTCTTGTTTAATGTTCACTGTTTTTACCTGCCTTAGGACAGCGGATGCAAATTAGCTGTTGTTCTAATTCTGGCATATTTATATTGATGCTTTATGCTGACATGTTGATGAATGTGCATTGTCTAATTCAAATAAATAAATATAAAAAAAATAATAATAATTTCACCGCTGCTAAATATGAGCACTTTGAACAAAAAGAACACATAAAAATTCAAGTCAAAAATCTAGGAGGAAGACACATCGGCATTAATCATCAGTTTCCTAAAGAAATGTCCTCGAAGACGAGTTCTGTTCCCGATGAGAAAAAAAAAACGGATCTGAAGGTATCACAGCTACGGTGGCTGTGGATTAGCTTTATATAAACAGACAGCTTTACAAGGATTTGGAAAAAAATCCCTGGCTTAATTAAAACAAATAATAGACTGTTAATATATTTAAAGATTAGATTAGACAGAGCTTTATTAATCTCTCAATGGAGGAATTCACTTGTGACATCGACTCTTAAACAAACAGAAGGTGCAGAAAGGAAGAAAAGGTCTGTGATGTTTATACAGCACATCCAGATATATACAGTGAATGGGAAGAAATAAAGAAGAAATGATTTATGAGTGACTTGTATACATTAAAGTGGTGGCAGGTAAAAAAAAATTAATAAATAACTGTAGTTAATGGAAAGGACAGCTCAGTATGATGCTTCACGCTGTATGTGGTCTAATCAGAATCCTTTCTGTCGGGCATACAGTGTATCATTTTTTTGCCCTTTTTGAGCTGATTTTCAAGTTGAGCAAGAAGAGAGATTTTTTGAGCGTTCAGCCTAATGGTGCGTGGTGTAGCTGTACAGGGCGTAATGAGGCGATCAGCCTCTAACGACCACCCCCCATCAGGAATCGCGAGGTCGGGAGAAAATCAAACATGTTTGAAATTCAGTCGGCCGTCGTAAAGTGGTCGTGGGCAAATCGCTTAGTGGGCAAACAAGGATTCTTCTTCTTCCTCTCAGAGGGAAACCCAGCAGCATGGCGGGGGGGCAACTAGTGAAATGGAGTTCTTTCTGTCAACTGACACGTTTGCTCAGCCATGTCTTTGCCCAAATACGTCGTCTCCTTTTGTTTTTAGGGACAAAATTATAGCCAAGGCGGCGCGTTCCACTCTAGTGAGCTTCATATTCCTCTTCTACTGGTTTGGCTTCCGGATAGACGAGTCCGAGTAGCGTCATCTCACTGCGGAGCTGAGCCCCACCTGGTTTTTAGACGTACAGTGTGAGCAGCAGATCAGGCAATCAGAGTAACAAACTAGCCAATAATCTGGCACTGATGGCTGGGACCAAACAGTTTAAGTAGAAGTTTGAACAGGTGGATCTAATGAAAGGTAGTGAAAACTGGGCGGAGCCAGGCAGGTGGATGGAATGAACCAATAATCCAGTCATCAGTGCCAAGATCACGACAGGACAACTATTTTCAATTATTTCATGTGGAACCATTCAATTTTTTTAGACTTAGAGAACTTTTATTTCATATTTCTATACAAAATGAAATTTCATTATTGTACAGCTTTCATGACATTTCCGTTCCTTAAAGGTACACTATGCAACCGGTGTTGATTTTCCAGTGGGGCTCCCTCCAGAGGGCGAAAGTAAAAGTGCACTGTCGTAAATATGCACAGCTGTTCTCCTGGTTTCTCCGTCAAGCCAGGCGCGGTTGTTTTGAGCTTAGCAGCGAATGACTAACGCTGCGTTCACACTGGACGTAGCTGGCGCGACAGAAGCAGCGAGTTTACATGCAAAGTCAATGGTTGACGCGCGTCAAGGCGCAGCAAAAGGTCCCGCGGCGCGTTTTGAGCATCAGGCGCAGCGCGTCTGAGAAGCTGAAGCAGTGCGTCGGGTGCGTTTAACGCAGGGAGAGAGACACAGCGCTGATGATCTCTCCTCTTAAACAGTTTATTGACGCCTAAATTAACTTAAAATGCAGAAATCCTGAAATGACTCATTTAGTCATCCATAACGTTATGGAACACATTAATTAACTGAAAAATGTTGCATAGTGTCCCTTTAAAGTGCAGCAGTGATCAAACCTAGACAGTGTGGGAGAAAAAAAAAACATGGTGCAAAAAAACGCATTGCTATGGAAGTTCAGAACAGGATATATATGGTGCAAATAGTATTAAGGGTTGGTGTTATCAGTTTGATGCAGACCATTGCCACCATTTTCCTTTTTCCTCTGAGCACGGAGCAGCTGGTTTGCTTGGACTCGTAATGAATCACGGGATACCCAAGGATACGGCGGCCCTGTCCTTCAAAACGGGCAAAAAGGAGGCTGCATCAGTCTCCTGCATAAGGAAGAGTCTTCCAATCCGAACAGGCCTCATCACTGCGATATGACATGATCGGCCGACGAATCTGGCCTTCAGAGAACGCAGCCGCTAGATTCCAACTCAGCACCTACCTGCAAGCTGTTATCAGAGCAGAGTTTTGCAGAGCTGGCTGACAGTGTTGCAAACTCCTTACCAAGAAAAGTCGCTATTGGCTGTCCTAAAAGGCGCTAGATGACATCATTACCCAATTTGCATACCTCATGTCATCCAGCTGCAGGAGATTCTAAATCCCTCAAATTGTATTTCTTTTCTTTTTTTTTGTTTTGCAGTCTGCCTAAGCAACGCAGAGAGATAGGATAGAGATGTTCGGAAGAAACATTGGAAATAGTTCCAATAAAATACACTATTAGTTGTTTGCCATCTAGCAACAGCCTGCCGTGATTAAAACCTATTGGCTCCTTAAAATAATCTAACCGTTCTGTTACTCTTTTCCCTCATATTTTCCTCATATTCTTAATTCAATAGTTTATTTGTGTCTCAAAAGCCAGCATCTCAATCATTCTGAATGGAGTAAACCCACAGATTAGTTTCACTAAATATAAAAGTGCAATTTGCGACTTATGCTTGAACATACTTGATTAGCAATAAAGGTTTAATTAAAGCTTCCATGGTTCATATCACTGCTCTAGGGACAGATTAAAGATATCCAAGATTATCTGTTTTAGATTGGGTCTTACATAAAATGTGAAGGTTTAGATACGTCTAATAGTTTGTAAAGTTTAGGGAGTGAAAAAGTCCCGTTCTAGACTTAATTTCAGATTTTCTTCACTTATTAAGTATGAATTAATAATATCTGGAATGATGCCCGGTGACTGAGGAAGTATTATTTGCTCTTTTATTTGACATACATAAAAACCAAAAAAAAAAAACCTGTACACACACCCACACACACACACAAATCGTCCTATCAGCTGATGTGTTTGCTATGTGTCAGTGTTAAGGGTTCTGCCTGCATTTGTTTATGCAAAAAAAACAAACGCCGTCACAGTAACCAAAAATCAAACAGTGTGGGATTTACGTCGTTTTCTGGGAAGGATTTGCTTCAAAAATGAATATCCTGTTTAACTTGTAAACAGCTGATGGGGGAAGATGCAAGTGAGGACATAAAGGTCAAAAGTTCAGAATATGGAAATCACAGATGAACTATAGAGACAAAAATTTTTTTACTTATACCTGTGTGAATCTTTAAAAAATGTTAAGCGTCTGTGACAAAACTTAAGTTGCTACCTTATTTTCATTCTTCTTGTAAACTTGTCAGGTCTAACTGAGCCTTTTCTGGCTATTTATAGATAGAGCCAAAGTTTAACACTATGTTGTACTCTGGGCAACAATATTTATGGGCCAGATCGTCACCAAAATCTGGAAAAATATAGAATACTTAACTGAATTTATTTACTTCTGTCCTCAAGTTATGTATGAATGTAGAAATGCTAAGAGAACTACAAATACACCACTTCAATTCTATTCAGTTTATTTCTATAGCTCCAATTCCCATCATGTCATCTCAGTTCACCAGATCATCCAGTCAGATTGATTCAAAGTTTTCTATCTAAGGAAAACCAGCTGATTGCATCGACTCATTGACTCTTCGGCAATCCCTCACACTAAGCATGCTTGTAGCGACAGTGGAGAGGAAAAACTCCCTTTGGACAGGAAGAAACCTCCAGCAGAACCAGGCTCAGTGTGAGCGGCCATCTGCTGAGGCCCACTGGGGTTCAAGGAGACATCGGGTAAAAATGAAAAAAAAAGAATTATTTCATCTTTCGGATTCCTGATTCTCCACAGACGGGTTAGTCGTTGGATTGCCAACCTGAAGAGGGGAGGATTTGCCATCGAACTCGTCCCCGTGGCTCCCCGGGGCGCCGGCATGGCGGTGGCTGGGGGGCTTCTTCGGGGCTGCCTCTCCTCCTCCCTTGGTGGGGGTCTGATTTCCGGGGCTGGCCCCTCCTTGGTGCCTTCGCTCTTGGGTCCCTTTGGGCGTCTGGGGCTTTGAGTCTCCCGGTGCTGGACTCGGTGCTCTGGGGGGTGTGCCTCTTCGGCTCTCCAGCACCACTATTGAGCATTTTTTCTATGGATAAACTTTACATGCACAAGTTCACCCTCACAAACAATTACAGGTGCTTGGCTCCAGGTACTCAGAGATTCACTTCCAAACAGAAACCCCACATCCATATCTTCAGGTAACACAGAGTACATGTCAGACTTAATAATATTACTTTAGCGATAGTTTCAAGGTGTTGCTTTATTGTATGTCTCGTACCGTGTCTTTCGGTTGTGCTGTTCTTTCTTCATCTCATTACAGGTGATGGAGCAGTCTGAAAATGTTTTGTCATTGTCTCCTTTCTATCTCCTCTTTCTTTCATCTTTTCTCGTCTTTTTTTCTTTTTTTCCTTTTTCTTCTTCTGTTTTTCTGCTCTATTTACATTGCAGTGTCCATATAAACTGTAAAACTCCCTGCATAATTATAATAAAGCAATTTATATGCATGAAACAAGTGGAGCAATATGGCAATTGCCGTACTGCTCCACTTGTGAAAGTAAAATCTGTTGGGCTCTTTTTGGAATCAAGACAATTATTCTTATTGCCTTATTGCCAGACAGGACACTGGAAAAAAAAAAGAAAAAAGAAAGGCTTAAAGACAAGATAATTATTTCTTTATATAGGGTATTAGCTATCTATACCCACATTTGTTGCAAAAGCTAAACAAAAATGTACTGTGATATAAAGGTCAGCGGAAGTTCACCCGACACTGACAAAAATGTACAATGAAGAAACTACGTAAACCAGCAGTCATTTTTATAATGGGATATTTTAACATTTAAAAAAGTTGGTTGTTGCTGTAAAAATTTTACTTTTGATTTGAACATTTCATTAACAAGGAGGACACTGCTCTGGTATTAAAACTTTACTTTATTCTTATTTTTGAATTAAATATTTTAGCCTTCTTGTACATTTTAAAAGAACATGTACTTCTACTTTATACCATGATAGACCTTTTTTGGCTCTTAGAGCGGAAAAATTGCTCTGATGGGCCAGATTTGGCCCATCGGCCTTAACTTTGACTCATGTGACTTAACCTCTGCAACCTTTTGCAAATATGACGTAAGCACCAAAAGAAGAATAAGAAAAAGCCGAAACTTCATGCTCCATGAATTCAGGAAGAAATGACAAGCAAAATCAGTGGCATTTTTTTTTTCTTGTTTAAAAGGGGTATACAGGTGCTGGTCATAAAATTAGAATATCATGAAAAAGTAGATTGATTTCAGTAATTCCATTTAAAAAGTGAAACTTGTATATTATATTCATACATTACATACAAACTCATATATTTCAGATGTTTATTTTGTTTAATTTTGATGATTACAAATGACAACAAATGAAAATCTCAAATTCATCATATCAGAAAATTAGAATATTACTGAAGACCAATAAAAACAAAGGATTTATAGAAATGTTGGCCAACTGAAAAGTATGAACATGAAAAGTATGAGCATGTACAGCACTCAGTATTTAGTTGGGCCTCCTTTGGCCTGTATTACTGCAGCAATGCGGCGTGGCATGGAGTCGATCAGTCTGTGGCACTGCTCAGGTGTTATGATAGCCCAGGTTGCTCTAATAGTGGCTTTTAGCTCTTCTGAATTGTTGGGTCTGGTGTATTGCATCTTCTTCTTCACAATACCCCATAGATTTTCTATGGGGTTAAGGTCAGGAGAGTTTGCTGGCCAATTAAGAACAGGGATACCATGCTCCTTCAACCAGGTACTGGTAGCTTTGGCACTGTGTGCAGGTGCCAAGTCCTGTTGGAAAATGAAATCTGCATCTCCAAAAAGTTGGTCAGCTGCAGGAAGCATGAAGTGCTCTAAAACTTCCTGGTATGTGGCTGCGTTGACCCTGGACCTCAGAAAACACAATGGACCAACACCAGCAGATGACATGGCACCCCCAAACCATCACTGACTGTGGAAACTTTACACTGGACTTCAAGCAACGTGGATGAAGTGCCTCTCTTCTTTTCCTCCAGACTCTGGGACCTTGATTTCCAAAGGAAATGCAAAATTTACTTTCATCAGAGAACATGACTTTGGACCACTCACCAGTCCTGTTTCTCTTTAGCCCAGGCAAGACGCTTCTGACGCTGTCTGTGGTTCAAGAGTGGCTTGACACAAGGAATGCGACAGCAGAAACCCATGTCTTTCATACGTCTGTGTGTGGTGGTTCTTGAAGCACTCACTCCAGCTGCAGTCCACTCTTTGTGAATCTCCCCCACATTTTTGAATGGGTTTTGTTTCACAATCCTCTCCAGGGTGCGGTTATCTCTCTTGCTTGTACACTTTTTTCGACCACATCTTTTCCTTCCCTTCGCCTCTCTATTAATGTGCTTGGACACTGAGCTCTGTGAACAGCCAGCCTCTTTAGCGATGACCTTTTGTGTCTTGCCCTCCTTGTGCAAGGTGTCGATGGTCGTCTTTTGGACAACTGTCAAGTCAGCAGTCTTCCCCATGATTGTGTAGCCTATAGAACTAGACTGAAAGACCATTTAAAGGCTTTTGCAGGTGGTTTGAGTTAATTAGCTGATTAGAGTGTGGCACCAGGGGCCATCAATTTTGAACCTTTTCACAATATTCTAATTTTCTGATATGATGAATTTGAGATTTTCATTTGTTGTCATTTGTAATCATCAAAATTAAACAAAATAAACATCTGAAATATATGAGTTTGTATGTAATGTATGAATATAATATACAAGTTTCACTTTTTAAATGGAATTACTGAAATCAATCTACTTTTTCATGATATTCTAATTTTATGACCAGCACCTGTAGAGCAATCTCTAAGACTTTTGAAATTCTGTGTAAATGACAGTTAGAGCCAAGATCCACAGATGGAGGAAACAGGGAATACAAAAAAATTCCAAGGAGTTGTTGGCCAACCAAAATGATTTAAAGAAAACATTGTTAAAAAATTCAGAAAGTTACAAGGCAACTAAAACACTGCAGACCTCTCTTATCTCTGTTTAGGTCAGAGTTCAGATTTAAACAAAATAACAGATTAGGTTAAAATGTCCCAAGGCAAAAAAAAATAAATAAACAAATAAAAAATTGAAATAAAAAGACCCATCTTACACCAGGGAAAGTTTTACATAAAGAGAGAGAGAGAAAAAATAAATTATAATTGAGGCAGGGAGGGAAAAACGACAGGTGAAAGGAATGACTAATTAAGGGAGAGCAAACAGGCCAGATCGTGACAAGACTATTTGCAAAATGGGAATCTCTATCCATGGGAAGGGATGCTTTGATGAAAATGAAAGTTTTTCCAAGATTGAATCACTTATTCTTGATAATCACTTCCATCTTCCACAGGCAGGTCTGTTCCCCAGCTGTGCCTCATCAGGGTCTGATTATCCAGGGGTTAAAAGAGGAGTGGGTTCCAAAGGCAGATGCCTTATAGTTATGTAACAATTTATACAGATGCCTCTAAAAATATGACAAATAAAATTGAAACAATTTTTATTTTAAAATCATGTAAAGAGTAGGTGATAGAATTTCAGTTTATACGGAGAAATTGCAATATTAGTAGATACTCAATGGATTGAAGAAGTTCCGCCATTAAGATCAGTTATATGTTCCGATTCTAGTTCATCCTTAATTCGTTTGTGCTATAATAACTCAGAAAGCAGGCTAGATATTTTAACAGAAATTTAACAAACACTGTATAGAATAAACAGAGGTGTGAAGTAACGAAGTACAAATACTTTGTTACTGTACTTAAGTACACTTTTTCGGTATCTATACTTTATTCCATTACTTATTTTTCTTCCTACTTCTGACTACTACTTTTTACATTTTCACACAAGTATCTGTACTTTCTATTCTTTACATTTTACTTTTTCACTTTTACTTGAGTAAAGAGGTCAAGTTGATCCTTCAACTTTTACCAGAGTATTTTTTAACTGCAGTATCTATACTTCTACTTCAGTAACAAATGTGTGAACTTTAGACACCACTGAGAATAAATTTTTGTTTGGATACCAGCACATTATGGATTTAAAGGAAATGAACAGGTAGATAAGGTAGCAAAAGAAGCTGTTAGAAATTTATCAGTGGTTTTAATTATTAATTTTAGTAAATCTGAAGTTAAAATGTTAATTAAACAGAAAATGAAGGATAAAAGGCAAAAGGGAGAGAGGGGAAAAAAGGGAAGCTGGTTTTATAAAATTCAAAGAGAACTGGAGAAATAAGAAGAACAGGAAGAACTAGAAGAGAAGAAATAATTATTTCTCGATTAAGATTTGTATTCTGTTTATCTTTGGGAAACATAGGAATGGTAAATGTGAATACTGAGGGGTAGATGAAACAATTGAACATATGATGTACTGTAATAGATATTAGGAGGAGAGACAGCAATTAATACAAAATTTGAGTAAAGTAAAAGTTTAATTAGACTTATTTGAATTATTTAGAAGCTATTCAGAAATGAACATTAACAGGATAATATTTCAATATCTAAAAACACCACATTTCTATAATAGAATTTTATTCCTGTGAGTCATTCTGGTCCACACTCCATACCAGGAGATGAATCAATGCGGAAATGCATCAATTTGTTGTTTGCCCACCTCCAAAAACGTTTAAGAGCGAGGGTGGTGCATGGCGCGTATTTCTAAGCCGCTTTTGGAGACAATGGCGTTGGATGTAGGAGTTTGACCTGAAATCGAAGGACTGACGGTTCAAGTCCCGGCTCGGACTTTCATTGTCGTTGTGTCCTTGGGCAAGACACTCCACCTGCATTGTCTACTGATAGTGGTCAGAGTGTACGGCAGCCCTGCTTCTGTCAGTGAGCCCCAGGGCAGCTGTGGCTACAATGTAGCTTGCCACCATCAGTGTGTGAGTGTGTGCGTGAATGGGTGAATAAATGTAGTGTAAAGCACTATGGTCATGTCTCTTGACTTGAAAAAAGGCGCTTTATAAGGACAGTACATTTACTATTTACCAAATGTCCTGGGCCGTGAGTAGCGAGGAAACAGGAAGCAATTCTTGTGGGATGAAAGAAGGAAATAGTGAAAATGAAGAAGATTGGAAGAGAATAGAGTCAAAGAATTTGAAAAAGTGGAAAAAGCAGAGATCAGTTGAAGGGGAATCCAGTTTAGAACAGTCAAGTGATGAACAATCTAGAAATTCCACAGGAAAACAAAATGATTATAAAGTAATATTCAAACTAGTTAATCAAAGAGACTCTTTTGCAGATTTGAATCTGGTTCAGTTAACAAAATCTAAAAATAAACTTGTAGGAGAAGTCCGAAGTGCAAGAATACTCTATAGTTGAGACTTGTTAATACACTGCAGAGACAGCCTCAGCAAGGCAAAGCAATACGGATTAACAAGATTGAGTGGAAAAGAGTGCAGTGCAGCTTGGTGGAGAACAAAAGGATTTGCAGGGGAGTCATTGGAGGAGTTCCTCTAAAAATAACTGATAAAGAGATTCTAGAAAACATAAGTGGTGCAAAAGTAAAAGAAGTGAAACGGTTAAAAACAACAAGAAATGGAGAAAGGTGTGATAGCTTATCTGTGTTCATCAAATTTAAAGAAGAGCAATTACCCAGTAAGGCTGTCATTGGTTATCTGAGCTACAATGTAGAAATGTTCAATCCTCTGAGATGCTTCAAATGCCAAAAATTCAGACAAATAGCAGCTGGATGTAAGGGCAAGCAGTGATGTGGAAGGTGTGCTGGAGATCACGAATATGGAAAATGTGGGAAAGAAGTTAAATTAAATGCAATAACTGTGGTGGAGAGCATGCTGCTGCATATCGTGGTTAGTAAAAGAAAAAGTTAGTAAAAGATCGGAAGAAATAAGAAAAGTGAAGTTTGAGCTTGGAATAACTTATCCTGAAGCTGCAGAAAGGATCACATGACAAATTCAAAAACTCTGGAGGAGAGACCCAAATTTGAAGAAGATTTGTTGATTGTAAAAAAAAAGAGAGATTTTGTGCTTTTCATGGTAGAAGTAACTATATTTAGTCCACAGATGACAAGGAAAGCCAAAAAAATCTGAATAATAGTGAAAGCTGCAGAAAAGTATCTTGAAGTTAAAGATTTAAAATGGGAAAGGAACATCAGAAACTGGCATAATGTCAATAACTTAAAGATAAATGAGAAATTATGACGACGAATGTGATTAAGTATTTATTATGTTGGGTTAAGTTAAACAATTTGGAAAATATTATTATTATTATTTTTTTTTTTTATCTTGTTTCCTGTTTTTCTTGTTTTACTCCTTATTAGTTGGTGGCGGTAATGCACTTTTAACTAGTTTGCCAAATGCCTTAAAACCTTGCAAGAAGAAAAAGAAAAAAATTCAAGAAACAGAAGAGGTAGACGCCTGGTGGTTAAATCACATCCTGTGGCAATCAGGTTCCAAAGTTACCTTTTGGGCTTAATTCCGTAAAAATTAAAAAAATATCCTCTGGACTTGGTTTCCAAGATTTGAAGACGTTTCACCACCTCTCCAGGAAGCTTTCCCAATTCAAATGTCTGGATCCGCAGTGAGTTTGAGTCTTATAGAGACAAAGCCTTGTATCGCTTGGAAACATGCAAATGGTAACCGATGAATGGGTCGTTTGGTTCCATTGTTAGCCTGCAATATCTGAAACCTGTCTATGATTGTTAAAGGAGCTGTACACCCAAAACATGATTAGCCTTCATTTTCTACTCACCCCCATGCTGAACAACAGTCTGGAGTACTTTTTTGATATCTCAAATGCATCTGGAGATCTGGGAGGCTTCTTGCTGTCTGCTGACATTCAAATAATGGAGGTCTATGGCGCCCGAGGCAGAAAGGTCCATAAAAGTCCACAAAAAACGTGTCAATATTCCTCCATACTGCTCGTCCAATGTATTCCAAGTGTCCTGAGTGGGTAGCGTCCATAATTTACTCGAAACAAAGTCATTTAGAATGTTTTTAGAGCATAAACAGTAGTGTATAGGATTTCCTCAAAGCGCGCGCCTGCGAGTTCACGACGCTACGGAAACTGCGGCAGACCAAACCAGATGAAAGTGCGCATTCAGCTCGGCAAAGAACTCATGCTCTTCCTCAACACTGAAGTCCTCAGACATTTTCCTTTCGTTGTTTCTTTCTTTGCACAGGTAAACAGCACATTTCTTCTTCTACGCTTGCATTATCGGCAGAGCAGACGCTGAATGCGCACTTTCATCTGGTTTGGTCTGCCGCGGTTTCCGTAGCGTCGTGAACGCGCTTTTAGGAAATCCTATACACTACTGTTTATGCTCTAAAAACATTCTAAATGACTTCGTTTCGAGTAAATTATGGACCCTACCCACTCAGGACACTTGGAATACATTGGACGAGCAGTATGGAGGAATATTGACACGTTTTTTGTGGACTTTTATGGACCTTTCTGCCTCGGGCGCCATAGACCTCCATTATTTGAATGTCAGCAGACAGCAAGAAGCCTCCCAGATCTCCAGATGCATTTCAGATATCAAAAAAGTACTCCAGAGTGTTGTTCAGCATGGGGGTGAGTAGAAAATGAAGGCTAATCATGTTTTGGGTGTACTATTCCTTTAAGAGTCGGTCGTTAAAATGCCTCCTCAACGACCGACTCTTAACAATCGTAGACAGGTTTCAGATATTACAGGCTAACGATGGAACCAAGCGACCCATTCATCAGTTACCATTTGGGCTTAAATTGTGGTAAAAGTAGCCTAATACTAACTTGTTTGACTTTGTCCTCCAGTGCAGTTCCTCCTGGTGGATTCCTCTCTGGTTCTTTAGCCTAGTCTCTACTGGAGTCTTGTGTTGGAAGTCCTGCTGACTGCTCCTCCTCCTGCCCTCCTGCAAACATTAAAAACCTGAATGCTCCTCAAATCTGCCACCCGCCTGTCCACCCCAATGTTTTCACTACTCGAACAGTAAGCTTCCTTAACTAAATCATCCCATCAATTGATCTGTTACCTGATTCCCTCAAGCACTAACTACACTTCCACTCTTCTAGTGTGAACCAGACTGCCTACCCTGATCACTTACCTCCTCTCCCTTATTTTTTTCAATAAACCTTTTTAACCTTCTTTTGGTCTGTAATTGCTACCTAGATGTGAGTTTCAGCACTAAATACGACAATCTTACTAAATAAGATATATGGACTCCCCCATCTTTTAATTCTATGAAAAACAAACCCCCTTTGATTTTCTTTAAAATGCTCCAGAAGACCATAGATCTACCTAATTTTCATTAGCTGCAGTTAATCTTGAAATAATTGAAGTACGAGCTGGTTAGATGTAGAACATACAATATGCAATAATAGTAACTAGGGTTTGGGATTGCACTTTTCTGATTTTGCTTTCTGTGGGCTTCTGTGTGGGTCTTCTCACAGGTCTGCCACTAGTTGACCCTTCATGAGAACATCTGTGCCTCCTCCTTCCTTGACTCCTCCCTGTCCATCATGGTACCACTCCCTGGTCTTGAGAGTGCAGGTGCATCACTGGGGTGTGGGGAGAATCCCCCTTTGCTGTGTCATGACAGCCTGGGCCCTCGATTTTACTGTCCCAGCTTTTACTTTCTGACATGTTACATCTCGTCTCCTGGGATGGCCCTTCTAAAAACTCTTCTAAAAAGATGTTTAAGGGCAGAGGAAGGTGCACCAATGTACTGCATGGCCAGGTCTGCTAATCTGATCTGGATGTTTATGCTTAGTGCAGACACCCACCTCACTGCTCCAGCAGAGTTATTCCATTCTTAGGTACTCATAGATAGTCTTTAGATATAGTTGCTATTGCCACCAAACACACATACATTCCTTTTTTCAGTGATGTCATTATATACAGCTGTTTGTCGCTGTGGTTTCTCTCTTTCTTTCTGCAGATGGAGCAAGTCAGGTTTATTCAATGATGATTATAAAATCAATGTGTGCTTATGAAACTTTTTTGCAAGGGGATGCTCTACTCCTGTCTCATGATCCAGTCAGGAGACCATCCTGCCCTGTCATTCTGATGGAGCATTCTGTCTTCATGAACTGATCAATTGTTCTGTCAGAACAATATTCTGTTTGTAACCATGCGTCATGTTCTGTTAATAAACACTCTGCGGAGGAGGTCCAGTGGGAAACAGTGCGTTTGAGTCTGGGGTTCAACTGTCTCTCCTTCCTGCAGGAATTGTATTCATAAGTCTGTATTTCAGTTCTTCTTAAGAAAAAACCTACATTTTATGAACCCAACATTTCTGGTGCTGAAAGCCGGAAGTCAAGATCCAATTGTCCAGGACTGTGTGGGACCAAGGCCAAGAATCTGTCGACAGCCATCCTCCCTTCGCCGGATGGGGCCAGTTTGGTCCAACCCTGCCCTGGGCATGTTGGTGACGGCTCCAGAGGAACTGATTCTACACGACAAAGGGTAGGCCTGAAGCTTTTGATCAAAAGTTGGTCTAGGACCATTAAAGTTACAGCTGTACTCGCAAGAATATTTGACGAGACCAAGTCTTGTTGACGGATGTGGCATCTGGGTACTCTGTGCGTTAGAGTGTGAGACTCTGTGTTGTTCTCGAGATAGTAAGGTTTTCAGCTGCTGCAGCAGGGATGTTTGACAGATATGGTATCTGGGTATCCGGTGCTTGCGAGGGCCTGGAGTTGGACACTCCAAAGTGTACACGTAACGATAGGTGTTTTTAGTCTATGTTGGTTAAAATAAAAAATATATAATAGTAACAAGCACTAACTACACTTCCAGTCTTCTAGTGTGAACCAGACTGCCTACCCTGATCCCTTACCTCCTCTCCCTTATTTTATTCAATAAACCTTTTTAACCTTCTTTTGGTCTGTAATTGCTACCTAGATGTGAGTCTCAGCACTAAATACGACAATCTTACTAAATAAGATATATTGACTCCCCCATCTCTAAGTTCTTTGAAAAGCAAACCCCCTTTGATTTTCTTTAAAATGCTCCAGAAGACCATAGACATCTAACCTGGTTAGATGTAGAACATACAATATGCAATAATAGTAACTAGGGTTTGGGATTGCACTTTTCTGATTTTGCTTTCTGTGGGCTTCTGTGTGGGTCTTCTCACAGGTCTGCCACTAGTTGACCCTTCATGAGAACATCTGTGCCTCCTCCTTCCTTGACTCCTCCCTGTCCATCATGGTACCACTCCCTGGTCTTGAGAGTGCAGGTGCATCACTGGGGTGTGGGGAGAATCCCCCTTTGCTGTGTCATGACAGCCTGGGCCCTCGATTTTACTGTCCCAGCTTTTACTTTCTGACATGTTACATCTCGTCTCCTGGGATGGCCCTTCTAAAAACTCTTCTAAAAAGATGTTTAAGGGCAGAGGAAGGTGCACCAATGTACTGCATGGCCAGGTCTGCTAATCTGATCTGGATGTTTATGCTTAGTGCAGACACCCACCTCACTGCTCCAGCAGAGTTATTCCATTCTTAGGTACTCATAGATAGTCTTTAGATATAGTTGCTATTGCCACCAAATACACATACATTCCTTTTTTCAGTGATGTCATTATATACAGCTGTTTGTCGCTGTGGTTTCTCTCTTTCTTTCTGCAGATGGAGCATGTCAGGTTTATTCAATGATGATTATAAAATTAATGTGTGCTTATGAAACATTTTTGCAAGGGGATGCTCTACTCCTGTCTCATGATCCAGTCAGGAGAACATCCTGCCTTGTCATTCTGATGGAGCATTCTGTCTTCATGAACTGATCAATTGTTCTGTCAGAACAATATTCTGTTTGTAACCATGCGTCATGTTCTGTTAATAAACACTCTGCAGAGGAGGTCCAGTGGGAAACAGTGCATTTGAGTCTGGGGTTAAACTCTCTCTCCTTCCTGCAGGAATTGTATCCATAAGTCTGTATTTCAGTTCTTCTTAAGAAAAAACCTACATTTTATGAATCCGACATTTCTGGTGCTGAAAGCCGGGAGTCAAGATCCAATTGTCCAGGACCGTGTGGGACCAAGGCCAAGAATCTGTTGACAGCCGTCCTCCCTTCGCCGGACAGGGCCAGTTTGGTCCAACCCTGCCCTGGACATCCTGGTGACGGCTCCAGAGGAACTGATTCTACACGACAAAGGGTAGGCCTGAAGCTTTTGATCAAAAGTTGGTCTAGGACCACTTAAGTTACAGCTTTATTTGCAAGAATATTTGACGAGACCAAGTCTTGTTGATGGATGTGGCATCTGGGTACTCTGTGCGTTAGAGTGTGAGACTCTGTGTTGTTTTCGAGATAGTAAGGTTTTCAGCTGCCGCAGCAGGGAGGTTTGACATATACAGTATCTGGGTATCCGGTGCTTGCGAGGGCCTGGAGTTGGAGACTCCAAAGTGTACACGTAACGATAGGTGTTTTTTGTCTATGTTGGTTAAAATAAAAAATATATAATAGGCCTTAGAATAAGTCAGAATAGGTTCTGTTGCTTCATGCTAAAACAGCAGGGGTTAATACAGTACAACTCTTGTGGATGCAGAGGCAAGAATTTCCCACCTGAAAAGGTAGAAGCAGAAATTACCACAACAGTTTTTGGGGGCTGTCCTGCTAAATAAACATCCAGTGCGTAGAATGCCCTAGGTGTTTGTACTGGACTAAATTCTTTAAAATGGGTAAAGGTCAAAATAAATTTAGAGATAATTTAAAATCTATGATTGGAAGTTTGTAGAAGCGCAGGATCCAACAAAAAATAAACACTTGAATATATGGGTTTTAAAAAAAATATGGGTTTGAGGGACACCTCTATTCCAAGATAAAAAAAATAAGAACTAAATGATAAAATAACTAAAGTGAGCCAGGGAGGTAAAAGAATTAAAAAGGATGGGTTCAGGAAAGAGTATAGAGAAGATCATAAAGGGGATGAAAAGTTTGTGTCAGATTGATTCAAGTGATTTAAAATACTTGTAGAAGTGGAAGTAAAAGTATGAAATAGATGGTGTGTGGAAGTAGATCAAGGGAGAAATGTTATGTGCCGGCTAGAAAAAAGCACTAGTGCAGAAAATAGATAAATAAAAAAATTTATAAATAAATACATAGATAGATAAATAAATAAGTATATATAAATAAATAAATGAGCTCCAAATGGCAAGTTGTTGATATAATACATGCGCAAAGTAGAAATGTTATTATTAAAAATTAAATAAATACATCTAATGTTGTGTTTGTTCGGTTTTAATGTTATGTGTTTCTGTCTTTAAAGTCATGTTTGTGGGTCTTTGAAGTTGTTTGTGTGTCCAAAAAATAATGAAACACAGTTTAGAGGGAGACAGCCTAAATCTGCAGTAGCGGGGGAGTATGTCTGTGGATCAATGACTGCAGCGTTGATCCAGCAGACAGCCTTCCTAATGCGTCTGCAGGGTCTCCAAAACTATTAGGTTCCGAAACAAAAAATTTAAAATTAATAACCCACAAGAATATTATTTTAATCATGCAAGCTACATAGAGGGAATAAAAAAAATAGAGGGGTTAAATAAGTGGATTGTGCAAGCTAAAACATAGAAAAAGCTATGAAGTAGCTGTAGTTTGGACCATAATTGGGCTCAAGGGAGGGGCTGGTGGTCGTAGGGGAAAAACAAGGGGTCACGTAGAAAGCACAATAGGTGCTACAATTGTGATGAGGAGGGCCACTTTGCTCGAGAATGTCCAGACCCCGCAGAGTGACCCTCCCCCCATCACCAATGTTATGACCAGAACTGACGCCAGGAGTCATGTGCACCAGCAAAAATGCAGTTAATTGTGGACCCAGTGGAGGTCCTGGACCTAAAGCAAATTTTCCTTTCTTTTTTAAACACATCAGAAAAAGGAGTAAAAGTAAAATTCTTGTGTGACACCGGGGCCGATAAATCTGTTCTGAAAAATACAATACCTCAGATTAAACCGGGATCAAAATGGATCACTGTAGTCTCTGCTGATGTCAGAATGGTGGTTCAGCGATTTCTGAAAAACAATTGGTCACTGATGAAGAGGGATTCACGGTGGAAGCTGATTTTGTGTTAAGCCCAGACTGTCCAGTTAATCTATTAGGCAGAGATTTGTTAAGGAAATTGCAATTAGTGTTGGTGCCTACAGACAAAGGCATGTCAGTGAGAAGATATACAGATTTTATGCTGCAAGGGGGAAGTTACAGCAGAGCTAAAAAGCAGCTGACACACATGTGATACATTCAGGCTCATTCCCAAAAACATGAATAGTTCTAGCAATTAATGGACAGGCAGTTAGACTTATATGTGAATCAGGAGCCTGTAATACTTGTGTTAAAGATAATGTAAATGCTAAAACCATCTAAAAGGCAAATTTTTGTAAAATCAGCAAATAATCAAACAACATAGACAAGAAAAAGGTTGCAAGGTTGCATGTTTTTGTAGTAATATCACCAACTCACCCCATTAATCTGTTAAAGTGAGACTTGATGGAAAATTGAAATTTTCCCCACGCTGGGGGGAATGAAGGCTGTATGAATAATACATGTAATCGTGTTGCAACTAAAATCCTCCTGTATTTTATGCAAGATGCTTAGCATTTCTGCTCCATGTCTATTTTTCCAACTATGGAAACAGCCTTATACAATTCTGTTCAATGTAAAACCCCAGGTTCAAGATTTAGCATGTGTTTAAATAACTCAGCATTCTTTGCTATCACAATTTGATGAAAATGATTTCAAAGATATTCCAAATGCTTTGTGGTCTACAAGAAGAATTGATGTAGGACTGTTGACAACTGTAGAGTCAGTTAAAATAGTTCCTAAATCAGGCCAAGGATTGAACAATATCTGCTAAAATGTGAAGCAAAGGAAAATATAAAACTAGTTATAGAAATTTTAGCGGGTGCAGAAATAAGTCTGTTGTTTGGGCCATGTTATTTCAGAAGAACGTAAAAAGCTACAAGAATGTCTTTTTAGAATTGTGCAGTTACTGCAGGGCTTAAATTCCACATTATGAAAAAAACTTAGCTTTTCTTAAGTTTTTTGTATGACACACTAATAGCTATGTCCAGTGACGTGCGGTGAGGTTCATAGCTGGTGAGGCACTGACGTCATCAGAATCAGATTTGCAAATAGATGCATAGATTGACAGCAGTTTACAGGTTATGTTTCACTTCTGCATCCTTACACATACAAACTGTAGCTCACAAAACACACATTTCCTTAAAAAACAAAACAAAATAAATGTTATTACTGTCTTACCTTTACTTATAAATGAATAGAAGTCCTCCTTATCTTCCTTCAGTTTTAAAAGTCTCTCTGTCTCAATGGAGATCACTGCCAGGGAAGAAAGCCTTCCTTGATCCGTCCTGTTCCTGCCTTATGTTTTCAGTCTCTTGAGCACCCCCTGCCATGAGGCAAGAGAACTGCCTGCCTCACCTCGAACTTGTTCTCTGCCGTTTATAATCGCTCATTACACGAAACACGGTACACAAACACAGTTGGTGACAAAAAGCTCTGTACATTATATACATAAGCCAAATTATTAGAAATAAGTTCACATATTACATTTGTTTAAACTATTTTATTGACGCCGTACAGCAACATGCTCTCTCCGCTTTGCAGCCAGCGCAGAGCCAGGGGTTGCGCAATCCAAGGTGAGGCAGAGCTCGCTGCTGCCTCACCGGCATCGCTTCCAAGCATTTGAATGGGAAAATAAGAAAATTCAGCGATTTTGAACAAATAAAAATCGAAATTGGTGAAGCTACATGAAAAATGAATATTTTTTAGTACAAACCACCGGATGAATATAACAATTTAAATTACTTTATGATTATATATTTTCTTTCTTTCCATGATGGCTGGTGAGGCACTGCCTCACCTGCCTCCCCTGACCGCACGTCACTGGCTATGTCAGAGTAGCAGACAGCAATTCACAAAGCTGAATGTAGAACTTTTCTCAGCAACTGTCTTAGCTTTGTAAAATTATCAAAAACCGTGCATCCAAATAGTTGACGGTTAAGCAAGTTATATTACCTCCCTGCTAATGCAGAAACAAGGGGGGGAAATGAGGCCAGTGGCATTTTATTCAAATACATTAGATCTGGTTGCATCTACCCTCCCTAGCTGTGTAAGATCAGTTTGTGCTGCTGCTCTAGCCATACAAAGTTAATCTGAAATTGTCTTGTATCATCCACTGACCTTGTTAATACCTCATGCAGTGGAACTGTTAGTCACAACAGCCAAAATGACCTTTATGTCTCCAGCCAGACATCTAAACATTATGACCACTTTGCTGTCTCAGCCTCACCTCACCCTGCAGTGGTGTAATTCTTTGAATCCCTCAACCTTGCTGCCCACACCAGAAGATGGTGACCCTCACCACTGTGTGGAAAGAACAACTATGTGTTGCAAACCACATCCAGATTTAAAAGATGAACCACAGGAGGGTTATGAAAATTTGAATGTGGATGGGTAAGCTTCCAGATCAGAAGAAGGAAAGAATTTAGTTGGTTTTGCAATTGTAGATCATCAAAAAACTCTTTACAGTGCTGCCTTAAAATCATCATATTCTGCGCAAGCTGCAGAGATTGTTGCACTAACAAAAGCATGTGAAATATCAACAGGCCAAGATGTAAATACACTATATTGCCAAAAGTATTTGCTCACCCATCCAAATTATTGGAATCAGGTGTTCCAATCACTTCCATGGCCACAGGTGTATAAATTCAAGCACCTAGGCATGCAGACTGTTTTTACAAACATTTGTGAAAGAATGGGTCGCTCTCAGGAGCTCAGTGAATTCCAGCGTGGAACTGTGATAGGATGCCACCTGTGCAACAAATCCAGTCGTGAAATTTCCTCGCTCCTAAATATTCCACAGTCAACTGTCAGCTGTATTATAAGAAAATGGAAGTGTTTGGGAACGACAGCAACTCAGCCACGAAGAGGTAGGCCACGTAAACTGACGGAGCGGGGTCAGCGGATGCTGACGCGCATAGTGCGAAGAGGTCGCCAACTTTCTGCAGAGTCAATCACTACAGACCTCCAAACTTCATGTGGCCTTCAGATTAGCTCAAGAACAGTGCGCAGAGAGCTTCATGGAATGGGTTTCCATGGTCGAGCAGCTGCATCCAAGCCATACATCACCAAGTGCAATGCAAAGCGTCGGATGCGGTGGTGTAAAGCACGCCGCCACTGGACTCTAGAGCAGTGGAGACGCGTTCTCTGGAGTGACGAATCGCGCTTCTCCATCTGGCAATCTGATGGACGGGTCTGGGTTTGGCGGTTGCCAGGAGAACGGTACTTGTCTGACTGCATTGTGCCAAGTGTAAAGTTTGGTGGAGGGGGGATTATGGTGTGGGGTTGTTTTTCAGGAGCTGGGCTTGGCCCCTTAGTTCCAGTGAAAGGAACTCTGAATGCTTCAGCATACCAAGACATTTTGGACAATTCCATGCTCCCAACTTTGTGGGAACAGTTTGGAGCTGGCCCCTTCCTCTTCCAACATGACTGTGCACCAGTGCACAAAGCAAGGTCCATAAAGACATGGATGACAGAGTCTGGTGTGGATGAACTTGACTGGCCTGCACAGAGTCCTGACCTCAACCCGATAGAACACCTTTGGGATGAATTAGAGCGGAGACTGAGAGCCAGGCCTTCTCGTCCAACATCAGTGTGCGACCTCACAAATGCGCTTCTGGAAGAGTGGTCAAAAATTCCCATAAACACACTCCTAAACCTTGTGGACAGCCTTCCCAGAAGAGTTGAAGCTGTTCTAGCTGCAAAGGGTGGACCGACGTCATATTGAACCCTATGGATTAGGAACGGGATGTCACTTAAGCTCATATGTGAGTCAAGGCAGGTGAGCAAATACTTTTGGCAATATAGTGTATTTTCACGGACATGTTTTTTCCACAGTTCATAATTTGGCTGCACAGTGGGAGCGTCGGGGCATGGTGACCAGTACAGGGAGAAAGGTTGAGCATGAGGACTTATTAACAGCCCTGTTAAAAGCTGTGTTGTTGCCACGGGCCATATCTATATGCAAATGTGCAGCACATACGAAAGGTTAAGATGTAGTGAGCAGAGGAAACAATAGAGCAGATGTTGCAGTGAAGGAGGCAGCCAGAGCACAAATCTTTCTGACTAATGTAGATGTGTCAAGCGACAGCACAATAATTCCTACAGAAATTCTTATAGATATGCAGAAAAACACTCCAGCACCTGAAAAAGAACAATGGAAAAGAGAAGGAGCGGTTACAAAGTCTGATGACTTAATTATGATAAAGGATAAACCAGTTTTACCACGAAGCCTATTTAGAACAGTAGCAGTGATTAGTCATGGTCAAGGCCTTGTCTCAACAGGGGGGATGTTAACTATAGTACAAGTATTTTATCCCACTGCAGGATTAAATAACTACTTTAAAAATTTTTGCAGAGCATGTCTCACATGTTGCGAAAAACATGTAATCTGCCCCAGAGCTCCTTTTATTTTCCCTACAGGAAGGCCTGAAGCCTGGAGACCGAGTGCTGATTAAAATCATCAAGGGGAAAATTGGGCAGTTCCTAGGTGTGAAAGACCCTACATTGTGCAACTAGCAACTCCAACCGCTGTGAAGATCCAGGAGAAAGACACACTTGGATTCCCCAGAGTCATTGTAAGCTGATTAAAGACCTTCCTCAGCAAGAAGCCCAGTTACCTTCACAGGGACCCCACGACTAAGGTAGGGATCTGTGGTGAAGCCCAGCTACAAAGGGGTTAAGCAATTTAGAGCTTTTCGTCTCAACGCTGTTGAAGAAACCAACCTAACCCAATCCTTTAGGGTCCTGGTTAGTGGGTGCTTCCTTGGAGGGACTGTTGAAGATGGGAAAACTAAAGTGGCTCTGCTGCCTGATGATGACCATTGGACTGGTGCTCTTAGGGACTCAGACTGACCGCCAGAAACAAAGGAAAAACCAGAATGGTTTTTGATGGATCCACAGCAAGTCATCCCTGTGGTGTCAATATGTTGTCGCGTTGCTGAAGGTTTGAATAAAACGGACTGTTATGTTTGTACTCATACAGACCACTCTGGATGAGTTGAAGATTTGAAGAGGGTTTTCCTACTCAAGGGACAGATTTTTGAAGCTTTTTACATTCTTGATAAATCTTACATTTTTGCTTAAGTTTTACATTTTCATTCTTTGATTACTGAATTCCCTATCTGCAATGCATTTATGATGTGTGTAGTGAAAATCTTTTTAGAAGTGCTACATGCTAATGTTTATATGCACAACAGGAGGGAGATGTCAGGTTTATTCAATGATGATTATAAAATTAATGTGTGCTTATGAAACATTTGTGCAAGGGGATGCTCCACTCGTGTCTCTTGATCCAGTCAGGAGACCCTCCTGCCTCGTCATTCTGATGGAGCATTCTGTCTTCATGAACTGATCAATTGTTCTGTCAGAACAATACTCTGTTTGTAACCATGCGTCATGTTCTGTTAATAAACACTCTGCAGAGGAGGTCCAGTGGGAGACAGTGTGTTTGAGTCTAGGGTTCAACTGTCTCTCCTTCCTGCAGGAATTGTATCCATAAGTCTGTATTTCAGTTCTTCTTAAGAAAAAAACCTACATTTTATGAACCCGACAGAGCAGCAGATTTTAAGATGGCCTCTTACAGTAATAGCCATTTAAAATTTTCCCACTTCCCTTGGCTAGTCCCCTAAAATTCCTTTTTAATTAAACATCTAAAATATTCTTTCTTTCATGATTTGTGGACATTAAGATCTAAAGAGAAGCGTCATCTCCTGGTCAGACTAGGGTTGGGAATTGAAAAGATTTTCACGATTCCGATTCCCTTTTCGATTCTATGAAACGATTCGATTCTTTATCGATTCTTTTTTCGATTCCAATTTGGGGAAAAAAGGAGAACAAACAGTTTGATTATCAGCATCAACTGTGTTTACTTAACTATTGCACAATCTTACAAAATCAACAAGATCAAGATGTCCACAGGAAATGTGAAACTGGAGTAACATCTGTGTTTAAATGAAAAATTAATACAAGAACAAACTTAATAACCAACAATGTCTAATAACAAATGATGGGATAATAACCTATTTTAAATAACAAAAAATACTAATTATAAAACAGTAGTAGGGAAAATTAACAGTTATTTTGCAGAAAGATGAGCATATCTGCTTTTTCTGGAAGGATACGGGATCTTTCAGCGCTTAAGGTGTCTCCAGCCATGGAGAACACCCTCTCAGATGGGGTGCAGGAAGCCTGCACACAGAGGTAGTTTTCAGCCAGTCCAGATAGCAAGGGCAGCACATCTTGCTTGTTCCACCACCACAGTGTGGCGCTATCCCTGCAGGGGATGGAGGGCAAGCTTTTATAGAGCTGGATTTCCTGATCTACCCTCTGGGCTAAGGAAAGACGGGGCTTTGATTCACAAAGTGACCGCAGCTCGTTGTCTTCCTCCTCGAATAGTTCTTCCAACTTGCGTAACTTGCGTAACTTACGTAACTTACGTAACGTACCTAAAAATACGTGACGTAAGTCGTGCTCCCCAGAGCCGGCGCTCTAGGCTCTGGTGCTGCGGGAATCGAAAAAAGAATCGTTCAGCGAGCTGCCAAACGATGCCATGGAATCGGAAAATACGGAACCGGTTCTGAACAGGAACCGGTTTTCGATTCCCATCCCTAGGTCAGACCCTGTAATTCAGTGAAAGGGCGGAGTCAGAGGAAAAAAATATGCATGTGCAGGAGAAGGCCAGTGGCTGGAAGTTAGAGGGGATTTTGTTGCCATTAGGCTGGATTTTGAATTGGAAGAGCCATTTTGAATGTCTGCTTCTGTATCCTGCTTTTATCTCCTGAGGTCATCTTTTATTTCACTTTCTCTTCCTTTCTGTCTGTGTCCATGTTCATTGCATTGTGATAAATTCCACAGGAAATTTATTTATAAAGTTTTGTTTTTCACATGCATATATATCAAGTGAGAGATTATAGTGAAAGGAGTAACGCTCCACGGTGAAAAGAAATCTTTTGCCCTCTCCTTTGCATTTAGACAACAGCTCTGAGCACTGCACTGCCAGACAGGATATTTTAGAGTTATACAAATAAATACAATTATTGGCTATTCTATCCAAATCTTGCTTCAATTATTGAATAGGTGCACACTTTTTTTAAATCAGAAAGTTCATGTTTTATCATTTACAAAATTTAACTCATAACACAGCTGGATGATGGTTCTTAGCTTAATTACTACTAAAATATGTTGGTTACTAAAATGGTTGTTGCAGTTAGTAGATTAAGTTGTCTGAATCTTAAAATTGTTCCAAATAACCGGCTCCCTGTTTACCAGCCCACTGCTGGGGTTTGTTCCTGTTCAAATCCTTCCCTTTAGCCAAACAATGAATGCAAACACCTTTACAAGCCAAGGGCTTTGGGTTATGTACTTCAAACTGAGACCGCATCTGTATTTTACATCTGCTTTCTTTGCCAACAGAAATTTGTTTGAGCAACATGGCACAAAGAACATTGTCCTTATTCTTACTCTGAACATTGAAAATATCTACGATTAGTGAGTTGATAAACCAGGGACTCCTAGAAATAACTGCTAAGAGTTTGCTGATCTATGCTTTTAATCCATAATTTACAAAATAATTCCTTTGTATAAAATATTTAAACAGATTTTTTTTTTACAAATTCCCTTTAAGAAATTAGAATGATTTTTTTTCTATTTTTGTAAAATTGTATAAAAGTACTCAATAATTGTTTTTCATGTTGTTTTAAACTTTATTTTTGAATTATTTTGTTAATGCAAAGCAATCCAAAAGAAAAAAAACCAAATAGCTCAGAAAACCCAAATGTTTTGTGGAAACCTCCAAGTTTTGAGTAAATAAGTTAGAGTATTTAAGTTTTAAGTACCTACACATTTTACATCATGACATCAATGCTGTAGAAAATGTAACTACTTAAAACTTTTTACTTTTACCGTATTTACTTATACCTACTCAGAAACTTTGAGGTAATCGATGTCCACAAAGGAGAATTCTGAACTTGTTCAGGTTTAAAATGAGAGAGATGCATGTTTTTAACTTTAGGATATGAAGTGTCTTTAATTAATCCCTTTTGGGGAAATTAAATTCAATTTAATTCAGTTTATTTCTACAGCTCCAATTCACATCATGTCATCTCAGGTCACTTTCCAGTTCACCAGATCATCCAGTCAGATTGATTCAAAGTTTTCTATCTAAGGAAAACCAGCTGATTGCATCGACTCATTGACTCTTCAGCAATCCCTCACACTAAGCACACTTGTAGCGACAGTGGAGAGGAAAAACTCCCAGGAAACACACAGCCAGGCCCAGAGTGAGAGAATAGAGATAGAATGAAGCAGAATGATGAAAAAGGGGTCCCTATGTCCTAACCTGCAGATTGAGAGCGAAGTGCTCTGTTAGGAACATAAGGAACAATCAGATCTCTGATATCAGATGGAGCTTGGCCATTTAAGGCTTTATATGTGAGAAGGAGGATTTTAAATTCTATTCTGGATTTAACAGGAAGCCAATGAAGAGAAGCCAGGATAGGAGAGATATGATCTCTCTTTTTCATTTTCATCAGAACTCTGGCTGCAGCATTTTGGATCAGCTGAAGGCTTTTAACTACAGTTTGTGGACTTCCTGATAGTAAAGAATTACAATAGTCCAGCCTTGAAGTAACAAATGAATGGAATAGTTTCTCAGCATCACCCCTGGACAGGAGATTTCTAATTTTTGCAATGTTCCTCAGATGAAAGAAGGAAATTCTAGAAACCTCTTTGATCTGGGATTTAAATGACAGGTTCTGATCAAAAATAATAAAAATTTTTTAAATGTTTAATAAATTGTAGGTTTCACTATACACTGACAAACCTTAAATCGCCTTTAGTGTTTCTCATTATTTGAAACCGATTGCAAAAATAAACTGGTTCTACGCTTATTTGTCTTACAAAATATCAGTTCATCAGTTTTAACTATGCCACTTTTTTACATTTTACCAATTTTGGGCTTAAGCTTTGGTGGTCTACCGAACTAAAGATATTTATCTGTCATCAATTAAGGATAAAGCACAAAGAAACAAAATATTAAGAACTCATGCAGAGATTATCTCCTCTGCATCTCCTGGAGATTGTGTCAACATAATTCTGGGACTAGGTGTGAGGAAAGGAGTTTGATGTTTGATCAAGACAACGCAGTCTTTGTGATAAGATCAGATGATCATACTGACAATATTTATCATCTTGGCATCAGACCAATAGTTATCAAAAGGTGGGATAAAATAGCAACCATTCTTGATATAAAAGGACGTTTTGCTTCAGCCTCATTAGTTTCTGCTTTGAGACAGCATGCCCACAGTGGCAGCCATGAAGTGGGGTCTGCTGTGGTTTTGTTTCTTCAGTTCGTCTGTTGAAATCCAGGCAAAACTGGGTAAGACTGAAATGATTTATATTCTAACTGTACGGTTGTCTTGAAATTTCTAATCTTACAATGGCAATCTTCCAATCTACATAATGTCTATCACTTGCTAGAATTTTTAATCTTTTTGCCAAAAATTTTTTCAAAGAATTTGTAAATAGAAATAATGATGAAAACCTCTATTTAATTTCTGTGTTTCCAGCTTACAACCATGTCGACAACATCTGCAGCACTTGGGGCCGGCAGCACTTCAAGACCTTTGATGGTGAAGTGTATCAGTTTCCAGGCTTGTGTGAGTACACCCTGGTGAAAGACTGCTCTGAATCCAACAGGAAGTTCTCTGTGAACATCAGACGAGAAGAAAATGATGGAAATAGTACAATCAGTCATGTTGAGGTGACCATCACTGAAAATACATTCGACTTGAAAAAGGATGAAGTCACTGAAAATGAGGAACCGTGAGTATAAATTCCTCATGCAACAAAGACACCCTTATCAAAATATATACATAGAAATATTTATGTAGATTGTGTATTTTCTTTTTAATCATTTAAAACATTTTTTTTTTTCAGAGTCATTCTGCCCCACTATAGTGGGGGGGTTAAGGTAGAAGAAAGTGCATTTTACATCAAAGTTCAAGCTTCCAAAGTTGGCGTAACTGTGATTTGGAACCGTGAAGATTCAGTCACGGTAAACGCTTTTCTGTTTTCACTCAGACTTTATCCAAATAATTTGATCTTTTTGACTGATTGGTTATATAAAGTAGATGGTTAGAGATCAGGGTTAAAAGAAACGGATTTGCTGTTTGTGTGAATACAATAACTTATCTCTGCAGAGATTTAAAAATATTAGCAGTTAAATATTGTTTCAACTTTCTGGAATAATTACCATAAAATGATGGTTGGTTACCTAACACTGGAGTCAAACTGTTAATGTTTTCTTTCTGATATAAATGAATAAAACACGTTACATGATGATCCCTGCTTTGTGTTTCAGGTGGAAATTTCCAACAACTACTTTAACCGTACTTGTGGACTTTGTGGAGACTTCAATGGTGTTCCGGTCTATGATGAGTTCATGGAAAATGGTTTGTATTTTACTTTGGTGATAGCAGTGCATTAGAGGTGAAAAATATGCCTTAAATGTTCTTTTTTGTTCTTCTTCATCACCATGACCAGGTTTTGAAAATCAGCTCAGTTGAATTAGGAAACAAATACAAAGTCCATCTACCAAATGAGGAATGTAAAAACCTCCCTGTTGAAGACAATGAGTCAGAGGAGGCAAAGAATAGGACTGAGTCATGCAAACAATTTGTAAGTTAGTGTTAACTAAATTTTTTTTGAATGTATTCAGTAATGATGTGCTAACTTTTGCATTAATTTCAAATGATATTTACCCCTTGCAGGAAACCGTCTGTAGGGAAAAGTTTTCCTCAGATTCCTGGAGTTCATGCACCCAGCTGATTAGCCTTGAAGGTTTTATCCAGGCCTGTGTGATTGACATGTGCACCTGTAACAACCCCAGCAATGAATCATGTCTCTGCAGCACAATATCTGAGTTTTCTCGTCAGTGTTCCCATGCAGGAGGACAGCCTCCAAACTGGAGGAGACCAGATTTTTGTGGTAAGCTTCATGTTCCACTTCTTATGTGGTATTTTTTTTGTAAAATTTGTAACTACATATACACAACCACCTGCTTAATAACTCATCAAATTAATAATATGGTGAGAAATTTTTTGGATACAAAATGTGAAAACTACAGCAATTTTTATCCAAAGTTAATTAATATTGTAAATTTTGTCAGGTTAAATAACCAGAGGCATGGCTCAGAACAGGGGAGACACTTCTGAGGAAAAGACTCAGAGTTTAACCATCACCATAAAGATAAGGGGTGGTCTTTAGAGGGTTCAAATTAGATAGATGTTGGAAAGAGGACAAGAGGAAGCCAATTACGTTTAAGAGGAGTAAAAATAACTTGATAAGTGAGGGCTTAAATTTTTGCTTTAAAAACAAAGTAGGAATCCAGATGCCCCAGTCTGTTTCAAACCAGTTCACACCTTTTTGCATGTGGCATAACATCTCTTAGAGATTTAGGCAACCAAGATGCTTTATTGATAAGCAAGTCCATTCGGTAGGTACATTTAGATTTCCAGAATGAAACTTTGCAAACACTTTAAATGCCCAAAAAGTTTCCTTACTACCTTTAAAGTGAGAAAACTTATCAAATCAAGCACATAAATACCATTACCTGCCATATAATTGGCCTAATTATCCACTCCATTAGAGAGTTTTTCCTCTCCACTGTCGCTACAAGCATGCTTAGTGTGAGGTATTGCTGAAGAGTCAATGAGTCGATGCAATCAGCTGGTTTTCCTTAGATAGAAAACTTTGAATCAATCTAACTGGATGATCTGGTGAACTGGAAAGTGCCTTGATATGATATATGATGTGGATTGGCGCTATAGAAATAAACTGAATTGAATTGTTTTTTTAAGCTTTTTTTTATGATGATAACATACAGGCTACAATTTGCCATACGAGCCATCAAATTTCATTAAACAATATTCCCTATTGATATTTATTTTGGAAACATATGAAGTACCATCTTAATTTATCCCACCTTTAATCTTTCCAGGTAAACTTTGTCCCCACAACATGATATATGAAGAAAGTGTTTTTCCTTGCATGGATACATGCACACAGGCACACACAAGATCAGTGTGTGAGGAGCACAAAATCGATGGCTGCTTCTGCCCTCCTGGTTAGTTCTCCTCACATAGGAAATGTGTATTTGGTCGTTACTGATTCCCCAACACACCAAATTACCTTTATGTTTGTCCTCAGGAACGGTGTTTGATGATATATCTGACAAAGGCTGCATCCCTCAGTCTGAATGTCAGTGCAAACATGACAACATCTACAGCAGCGGAGAGGTTTACCAAAATGACAACACTAACTGGTATGTCTGTTTCATTTTTGAAAGGTAGTATTACAAAAAATTCTATGTTATAACATTAAACATAATGTTTCATATTAATATTATGATATATTAGTCTTATGACATACAGCTCTCCTTTATATGAGGAGTCGCAAATAGGAATCTGACATTTAGTCTTTGCCCCCTTTTTGCTTCTCTTAGCTCAGTTTTCTGAAATATTTAATTACGTTTACCTGTCAAGATATTTTTCATTGTTACTTTTATTTTTTGGCAGCCCTTTGTTTTTTTTCTATAGTTTTTTTAAGTGAGGGTTTTTCAGTAATCTGTTTCCACTGTATACCAGCTCTAATCATCCACAATTTTGGATTTTGTTGCTAGCCTGCTTCACTGGTGCTGAAATATCACCTTCAATTAATCATGTAAGGCATACTGAATTAAAAGCAGACTTCCTAATAGACCTGAATATGTCCATAGTGTCATAAACTGGACAGATGGACGCAGTATTCAAGGTGACTGAGGTGATGGGGAGTTTTAAAACGTTTAATGACAGAAAATAATAAAACAGAACAGAACGGAAGCGGGCTGCTGAGGATAAGCGGACCGCAGTGGCTGCAGGAGCACCGCACAATCACTGACACTCTGGTTTAACAGTTCAGTCCATCCTCTCAGATCCAGGTCAGAAATGGTTCAGAATTGGACAGTTCCGAGATCCGGGAGTACATAGCCTTACCAGCGGTTCCAATCCAAGCAGGAACAGACAGATCCAGGGTTCCAGGAATCCTTAGAGCATGAAGAAAGGTTCAGAGTCTGAGTCAAGCAGCGAGCTCAGACAGACATGCTCCGATGGAGACAGGCAGGCTCAGTGGTAGAGAGGAACAGAGACAAGACTTGGTACCAGGATAAATGTGGAACTTTAAACTGGTCTTCACCTTGGAGCCAGGCTTACGGGAATTGACCTCTCCGGCGTTCTGTACCAAAACCCTGAGGCCTTAGCGGAGATAAGACGGGACACAATCAGGAGACAAAACAATAAACCCTCTAATTCCACTGGTCTCCAAGAGTCAGGACAAGAACCAGGAACTTAAGAAAAACTAATGAAACAAACATGAATAACTGACATGAAAACATGACACGAATAAACTAAGAATACACAAATAATTAACACGAATACAAACAAATAATGATCTGGCCCCGATAGCTGGGCTGAACTGTATATATAGCAGAGGTAGCAGGTAATTAAGATAAATGATAATTAGAGAGCGGGGGGCGGAACGGCATTTGAATGAAGAGAGTAATCACATAGAGGTTAACGTAAAAAGTGCGTCATACTCAGTCTGACCTCTCCTTTCCATTTATGTGGTTCACCAGTTGCACAATGGTTTATCTGACCCCTGCTGGTGCTATGCTCACTCACATCACGCACTGCATGTAGGGCACCAAAGCTTTTGGGGAGCAACAAAAAAATCTGGCTTGAATAATTCTAGTGATTATACTAACTTATAAAAAAAAAAGACAGAAGAAACATTCAAATGATTCTTGCACGTCACTTGTTGATACTTTTACAATTTAAGGCAAAGGTCTTCAACAGGGGGTCCGTAACCCATAGGCGGTCCACGGAGGTACTGCATGGGGGTAGTGAAAGTTTTGGTGGATTAGACTTTTTTTATATTCCTCCCTGTAAATTTTTGCACTACTTGAAATGTCTTTAAATCCACAACCTCTTACACCATCAGGGGGTATAAATAAATTTCTGCCTGACAAAAGCACACAAAAGTAAATCACTTATAGCCTCACAGCTATTAGATTTAAGAAGAAACTTTTGGTACCTCTGTAAAGGTAAGATGTCATAGAATGGTTTTCTGGTGTCAGCACCATTGTAGCTTTGACCCTGCCTGAAATATTAGGGACAAAATGCTAAATATGCATTTTTTGAACCTCGCCAAAATTTTCTTTGAAATAAACATTGCAAAACACTACCAAAATATTATTTATAGCAAAAAAAAGTAGTACAGACTTTTAAATCTAAATGTTGTGTAAAAATATACCAAATTTGGACTCAATCAGATGAATCATATTTATTTTAGAATGGTATTAGTGAGAAATTTCTTAGGCGGAGGGGCCATTTTGGCACATTTATCCAAAAATGTCACCAAACTGTGCCAAATGTGTTTTTTACATCAATACTTGGGGTTTGTTAAAATTACGAGGTCACGTAGCAGGATTGGTAATGTAAACACTGAAATGATTATTGCAACAAGGGCTGTGATAGTCAACACCTAAATACCTTTTAATGCAATTTAGCTTAAAGCTGGTTTAGCATTTTTTTAATGCACATGCTTACATATTTTTGAGACCTTGTCTGCTCTGTGGTTTGGTGTTTGTTTCTTGTTTCTTAAACAATTTGTTGTAGAAAGCTCCCCATCTGTCTGGCTCCGGTTAACCTCTTCCACTCCGCACACTCAGCGTCCCTTTAGGGGCCTCAAACAGATTCAGAGAGAACCTTCAGTGTGTTTTACTGTTTAGGAAAAGATAGCACATCAGTTTACATGCTGTTATTGTCCACTAAAGAAACAGAGAACAAAGAAAGAAGCAAATTAGGAAAAGAGATGTTAAATTTGAAAATATTTACAGGCTTGATCTATCCTAATTAATCCCAATAAATTTAATCAGTGTTTGTACTTGTAACTTGCATAATATGAATAGATTCTGCATGAATGAACTACTTAGAAAGCGTTGTTATTCAATTTGTATTTTTCAGTACCTGTTTAGAGGGGAGGTGGGAATGTGAGAGTTCGGAAACACCTGCTACCTGTTCAGTTGAAGAAGGTTCATATTTTACAACCTTCGCTGGTAGAACCTATACATTTCATGGAAACTGTCTTTATACTCTGGCTAAGGTGGAAAGCAAGGTAAAAACAAACAAAGTCAAAGTCAAAATTCACTGGTGAGAAGACATCATCATGTAGAGATGCAAATAAAATCTATGATTATCCTGTGCCGAAACTTTAAATTGAATTTAGGATGGAGTAAGTCCAAACTTTACAATCCGGGCACAGCTGGGACCGTGTGACCAAGATAAGTATGACACTTGTCTGAAGACTCTTAAAATCCATCTGGACAGAGATCATGTAAGTAAAATACATCTGGAATAACATTTTTATTTTAATCTCACAAATTTACTCAAATATTCGTGGCTCAATATGAATTATTCTGTGTTTCTCCAGGTAATAGTTTTTACATCTGATGGTAAAGTTAAACAAAATAGGGATGAAGTCAGTTTGCCGTACTACTCAGGTGCGTCTGACAGGAATATATTTTTCATTCAGGATTTTCCTCTCAGTATTTCAGCTTAACATCAGAGGATTTCTATTATTTTCTTTACAGGGGACATCCGAATTTTTCATGCTTCATCCTTTCATATCTTGCTCTACGCCAAGTTTGGTCTGCAAATTCAGATCCAGCGTCTCCCTGTCATGCAAGTCTATATCAGTCTGGAGAGCGGTTACAAAGGAAAGACACATGGTGAGCTTTATTTCTTTTTTAATACAAGCCAACTTTTGCTCTAAACTATACAGAAATTTAATTCCTTTGCTGAAAAAAAACCTAAAACCATAAATGAAAACTAAAGACTGATACTAATATTCACATGGCATTGGTATCGACATATCTTAACCATTGATATCAGACATCTGGGGCCCAGTGGGCCTCAGCAGATGGCCGCTCACACTGAGCCTGGTTCTGCTGGAGGTTTCTTCCTGTTCAAAGGGAGTTTTTCCTCCCCACTGTCGCTACAAGCATGCTTAGTGTGAGGGATTGCTGAAGAGTGAATGAGTCGATGCAATCAACTGGTTTTCCATAGATAGAAAACTTTGAATCAATTTGACTGTATGATCTGGTTGAACTGGAAAGTGCCTTGAGATAATTTGTGATGTGAATTGGAGCTATAGAAATAAACTCAATTGAATTGAATTAAGAGTAAAATACTATTCCATTGGCAGATCATGTTATTTATCTGCTCAAACTAAGGGTAAATACACTTCACTTAAGAATTTTTTACATATTTCTAGATCGTTTTGCAGTGTTGTGGAGCTGGGCGAAACATCATGCCATAGCACTAGCACAAAAATTATTAGCAGATTGAACAATACAAGTCTATCGTCCAAAATGGCAGGACAGCAGAGACAGAGATTTAAAAAACAAAAAAAAGGACAAACAACTGCATCATTTGAACCCAAGCTGAGCAGCCAGCCTCTTTTTAAGCTCTGAAATTTGAGCCTAAATACGTCAAACTTGTGAGGGACTACAGGAGCCCAGCTCCAGCCCCGAACTGAACCTGACGAGAAAGTTGGAGAGAAAAAAAAACAGCAGGACCTTAAGCTTCTAGAAATGTTCTTAAAATTGATTGTATTTCTGTCACCTTCTTTTTTGTTAAATTACATAAATGGCTTAACCTGAACTCATGTCAAGAGACTAAAATATATTGATGGAAAAACTATATATGTCTTGGATAAAAAAAAGTTAACGGCTAGTTTGTTTTGCATAGCTCTGTGTTTAAGCTGTTGTTCTAAACATGTTCCTCAGGTTTATGTGGAAGCTTCAACATGGTCTCCAACGATGACATGAAGACTCCTCAGGGCATCGTGGAGGGCACGGCACTGACGTTCAGTAACTCCTGGAAGGCAAACACCTCATGCTCTGGAGGCGAAGAAAGACACAGTGATCCATGTTCCAACAGTATGAGTATTGGTAAATAACTTTTTCTTTTTAGGTCATACAGTCTCCTTTAATTCTGGATGAATTGTGTTAGACTGCTATCAAAGTGTTTGCTTTAGGTAAATTTATTAAAAGTAAAAAAACAAAAACATTGTTTTCTGTTTATGATTGTAGAGAAATATGCTAAAGACTGGTGTGAAATGGTACGAAATCCAAACGGCTCATTTGCAATATGCCATTCAGATGTGGATCCTGAGACCTACTACAAGGTACAACAAAACATTTGCTCTCAGACTTCCAAGTTAAATAGTTTGAGTTTAATATCTTGGAAGAACTTATAATTATAATTTATGTTTACAGCGCTGCCTTTATTCCACCTGCAGCTGTGAGAAAAGTGAGGACTGCTTATGCGCAGTCTTTACCTCTTACGGTCGAGCCTGTGCAGCACGAGGAAAGTTTGTAACAGATTTTGGAAATGAATGTGGTAAGAAGAGCTTTCTGGTTTTCACGCTGACTTAAGTTTGATTAGTTTAATTACAAAGTTTTAAGTTAAAGGGTTACACCAGATTATTTTTTTAATGGATGATACCTTGGAGGTCATATTACAGTGAAATTCTTTGAGTAAGATAAAAAAAACACAAAAATGCTGAAAGGAAGTCAGACATAAACCATCTCTTTTAGCTGAAATTATCTCTTTAAGACAGTTAGGGTTAGACATTAATATCAGGGGGTTGTTGGCAGGCCCGGGGACAACACAGTCTTTTTGGGCCTCCCCTCTACACCTACCACCCCTCCAGGTTAGATACTTTGTGGATTCTCTGCCCCCTGAATCTGCTGGTAGTTCTATTGCCATCTCTGAGAAAGACTTCCTTTTGCAACTACAAACTAACCTGACTCCGCCAGATGGATTTGCTCTGCATATCCATCTGGAAACCTTCCGTTGAAGTAATTTTGGGAAGGGGCGAAAATACTGGTTAGCTGATTGGCCTATGTTGGTGATAGACGGGCCAAATAAACCAATCAGATCAACGAAGCATATTACGTACTAACAGAGCAACGACGAAAACACAACCACAAGCCAGGCTACTCTTGCCGAAACCAGTCGGGAGAAGAGCAAAAACATCTTTTCCTCTGAGAAAAGCCTCCAGAGCAGTGTTTAGCTCTTCTTTCATTGAAGAAATACTCTGTAATTCCGATAAAACTTGCTCGATAGCCACGCTAACGCTAGTTTCATCGGCTGAAGCCGCCATGTTCTTTAGACTGAACTGTCACGCTTCTAGTTGCGTCACACCTCAACCCGCCTCAAAGCCAACGCTGATTGGACGTTCGTTTGGTGAACGGCTCCAAATGTTCTTTAACGGAGAGTCTCCAGACTGATCTGCGAGTGAAACCTTGAAAGCTTGCGAGATCAGGATGGTCTCACCAGGCTAACTACAAAGATTCACTCGATCAGAATCAGTCACTTCTGTTGGCCACAGCGCAGGATTATTGAAATTAACAACGTGATCCGTCTCTGAGCCGCTATGCTCAGACTCTCTCGATCGGGCAGTAGGCCCCTCCACCTGCACTGTCTCTGTTATCTATAGGGATGGTTCTCTCTGTCACCCTCCTCAAACACGCGCTGCAAACTGCTGATCCGCTTCGTCTTTCTCCCTGCACCTGGTCCTCTGCCATTTTTCTGCTCCTTTGGCACTAAGCTCAAGTATTTCTGTAAAAGAAAATGTGTTTTCTCCCTTACACTAGCCATCGGATGCTATAATTTAAAATTCTTTGGTAAACTCATTGCTTCTTAGCTGGCTCTGAATGGGAATCATTCTTCTGCAGTTCCACTCCTGGAACTGTTCCTGACTCATCCTCAGTTTATTTTTAACATTTACTCCTAAAATCCATCAAGCCCTTGGTTTCATCTTCCCTTTTTCTCTTTTTTTTCTTCTGAAAACCTGACATTCTTAGTTTGCAGCAAAATAAATGTAAAAGTTGCAGCGCGGGGTTGTCCTGGTCAAACCATAATATGTTGGGTGAGGAGAGTTCTAATGGCTTCTTATTTAAAGAACACATTACATAGCCTATACCTAATGCATATATACATATATTTACTCTAATATTACATTTCTTTATAACAAATATTTTCTACTAAATCAGTCAGTTTCATTAAATGATAATGTTAGTTTAGCTGCACTTTTATGTGTAGAAAAGTTTGGTTTTTTTGGAGCCTCCTGCATCGATTCACCAGACTCAGACTCACTATCAGATGCCATTGGTAATTTTCAACTACTGTTAATGATAATAAACTACTGATAATTAACTACTGATTACTTAATTTTTTTCAAAAAGCTCTCATGAAATATCACAGTGATATGACACTTTTTTGCTGCAGAAAAGTAAAGATATCTGTTACCTGTAGCTTCACAGAACCTGACTCTAAAATAACCCAAACTAAACCTCTAACTGTAATTTGTAAATCATACAATCATACAGACTGCTAACTATGGCCATACTACCCCCAAAACAGAGAAACACACAGAGAGCTGTCCGTCAACCCAGATCTTTACTTACAATCATCGGAGATGTCAGCTGACTTGTAGTTCACTGAATGAGGACCAGAAGAGCTGTACTGCACACTTCCTGCCTGTGGTCGGCTGTTTCTGCCCTGATGGCCTCTATCTAAATGAAAAAGACGTTTGTGTACCCAAAGAGGAATGTTCCTGTTACCATGATGGAGACTATTTAGATGCAGGAGCCTCTGTCAACTATAATTCTAAACACTGGTGAGTAAAAAGAAACCTGACTAATAAAGTTACTCCTGTTTTTAAAGCAACTAACATACAGTACCAGCATTTATATTAAACCATTAATCTTTGCTTTGTTTTCTCCAGTGTGTGCACCAATGGAAAGCTTCACTGCCATTCCTCAAAAAATCACTCCATAGGTAGATCCTCGACCACAGAGTTAATAACTTTTCTGTAAAACTCACACCAACTAATATTATGATAATTGAATAATTACCTCCTTTTTGTATAGTATGTTCGCCTCCAAAAGTGTACTTCAACTGCTCTGCGGCAAACCCCGGTGACTTTGGACCACAGTGCGCTCGAAGTTGTTTGAATCTCGATGATGATGTTTGTGTAAGTGTTTGTCATCTTAATCTTTGAGAAGGATCAGAAATCCTCAGATTTATTTCATTTAAACATTTTATGCAGCATTCTTCAGAGATCCACCTTTTTGTCAGAGCTAATGCAAAAAGAGCTAATATTATGTGTATAATAATTACTCTTGAGCAGAGAACCCACAAATTGTTTAAAAGAAATGCTAATACTTCTTTTTATGAGATGCACATGCGATACATATAAAGGAGAAAAAAGGGCCAAACAATTTATTCAAGTAAGAACTGCATTCTTTCAGCATATTTATACTCCAGTGATGGTAGAAAGTTGCCATCCAAAAAATTACTTCAAGTCATGGGGAAATAACATTTAATTGTCAACTCATTCTGGCTTAAACATGTATATAGATGTACTCTTTATCAAAAAAATATTGTCCCAAAATTTTGAAAATTTCTATTTCTATATATCAATGGTCATCTGTCAATCAAATGTTTTCGGTCATAGCATCTTGATTCATGTGTCGCAGCTAATATACACAACGGTTGAAATAAGAAACCAGAATCCTTTCCTTTCCCATTGAGTTGCGTCCCAGTGTTCACGGGGATGGACGTCTGTGTCTTCGGCAGGCGTAGAGCTAACAGAACTGACAGCGTTGCGAGGCAAGGGCTCAAACATGTACGGCTGGAAGCCTTCTACACCAAACCTAGCTTCTGCCGCCCTGGCGTCCTCTTCCACAACATCTTCGTCCCCGCTTTCCTCCTCTAAATAAAAAATGGATGACGGAGGAGACTCATCCACGACCTCCGACACTAAACTCTCCTCCTCTTGCATGTTTCCGCTGTCCATAGCGTTCCTTGACAGCGTCGTTTCTAAGTCACCAATTTAGTGCTACTTGGTCCCAATGGAATTTCCCATTGGGAACCTGCTAGCACTAAGTTGCTAACTGGTTAGCAAGATGCTTCCCACAAACCGGCCACAATCACCCTTGCTTGAGAACCTTCCTCCACACACATTCACTTTATTCACTCGTGTAAAGTCAGCAGAGATGGCAAAAGTACTCACTTTCCGTACTTGAGTAAAAGTACAGATACTTGTGTTAAAAAATACTCTGGTAAAAGTGGAAGTACTGATTAAACTTCTTTACTTAAGTAAAAGTAACAAAGTACAGGCTTGTAAATTTACTTAAAGTATAAAAGTAAAAGTAGAAACCACTTTTTTCATGCCGTTGCCTACATTTTAAATGGATGTCTGCCAATAGGACTAGATCTCCGTTGTGTTCATTTTCAATCATCTCGTTGTCCATACTACTATGCTAACGCCACCGCCACCAAGCTGCAATGATTTGCCGTGAATGAATACCGCTGAATCTGTCGATTCATCTTGTAGTGGTGCGTCAAATGCAACGTAGATTCCCATCCAATTAGATTGAATTTGGTACTGATGACGTGAAAAATAATAACGGTAACTCCATTGAAATGATTCAAAACTAAAGTAACGAGCCAATTTTTAAAAATATAAGGAGTAGAAAGTACAGATATTTGTGTAAAAATGTAAGGAGTAGAAGTAAAATGTCGCTATAAAAATAAGTAGTAAAGTAAAGTAAAAATATCAGAAAAATCTACTTGAGTACAGTAACGAAGTATTTGTACTTCGTTACTTCCCATCTCTGAAAGTCAGGCACCACTCGCGAGAATTCAGAAATGCAAAGGTTGGAACAGCCGCTTCCCTACGACTTTAAGAGTAAACAAAAAACTGTAATGGGTGTCTGGGTATCAAATAAAAGATTGTCATGGCAGTGATACTGTACTGAACAATAGTAACCTGTGACTGCAGAATTAATTAAAAGCTGCAGAGATCTTGAGAAATAAATAGCTGTAATTCAGTGTTGGCTGAGATCATTTTATGACTTTACTTTTTCTGTTCTCCCAGGATGCATCAGAATGTGTATCTGACTGTATGTGCCCGTCAGACCAAATTGATGATGGTCAGGGCTCATGTGTAAAAAATGAAAGTCAATGTCCATGCCAGCACAATGGTCAGTTCTATCAGCCTGGAGACAGAGTTCATCAAGAATGCAACCTCTGGTAAAAAAATATATATCTATATATGTCTATCCAAGTTATTAAGTGCTTTAATGTTTATATGTATGTATATTTATGTTTTAATTTTTGACCATTTATTTCTGTATTTTGCTTAACTCTGTCCATTTATCATAAATTTAGTATTTGTGAAGATGGACACTGGCAATGCACCGACAACAACTGTTCACGGAGCTGCATTATATATGGAAGTGGACATCACAAAACGTTTGACATGCGATTATATGAGTTTCAAGGACACTGTTCCTATGTTGCTGTCAAGGTAAGTTTATTGGCTTTAACTAATGACCAAACATGTTTCTAAATGCATGAACCTATGGAAAATATTGCCACTAAGCCCTACAGAATAAAATTCTTATTAAATAGTTTTTATGCAATAAGAAAACACAGAGGATATTTAAAGCTACAGTGAATGTGTAATTATTTAAACCTCTTAAGCTTTTTAGCAGTTTTTGTAACATTACAACAACAACACCATAGCATATCCCTTTCAAAGCTATGGTATAAAAGACAACTACAAAACACAGCTATCTGGTAGAATAAAATAATTAGTAATTTGAATAAAATAAAGTTTGTCGGTGTAAAATTTTTTTGCCTATTACTGTTTAACCTAAACATATAATTCCACTTCAATTAGAAGCACCAAAAATACATTTGCATTAAAAAAAATGTAAATATGTGTATGACTAAATATTAGACATAGACAACTTTTATTGTGATTTTGTTTGCATATAGTGTATAAAAAATGACATTTTGTTTTGTACAGCTTTCATGACAGTTCCATTCCTTAAAGTTCAGCAGTGATCAAATTTAAACAGTGTGGGAAAAGAAAAAAAAACATGGTGCAAAAAAGATTAATTGATATAGATATTTAGAGCATTGAATATATAGGGTGCATATAGGCTCTATTTCGGTTTGGTTTTGCCAAATATCATTGATTTCCAAAAGATGCATTTGCCTTGACAGCAGGGCTGCTGCATTAATAAGAGAAAACTATGACAGGTGTACTCCTTATGAGCAATTTCTAGATATACAAATCCTGGGAGTATTGTAAGTACTTGATCAGTATCATAACTATTGAAATTACATTTCCCTTTTCCAGAACAAGTGCTCTAATAAAACATCAGAGCATGACATTGAAGTTATCACCGAAGATGAACCATGCGGATCCACAGGCACAACATGTTCCAAAACTGTCAGAGTTCAGCTAGGGGTAAGGCAAAATATAAAAAAATAAAAGTCTCCAACCATGAATGAAGTCATTGAAGTGGCAATATTTACAAAAACAGACATTAATCACAGTCATTTTCATATAAGAATTGTCTTGATGTTTTAAAAAGAGTAAAATTTCCTTATTTCAGAAAAATCTGGTCATCTTCTCCAACGGTGAAAGTACAAAAGAGGTCCTGGAAAATGGCACCCATATACCTTATAAAATAATAGATCGTGGCTTCTATATTGTTTTAGCTTCTGACATCGGTCTAACAGTAATTTGGGATCGCAAAACATATTTTGTCATCCAATTGGAACCAAGTTACAAGGTGAGTCACAAAAGATGTTTACTTACTACAGTCAAGACATTAAGATGTGTAGTAGAAAAGTTTTTTCACTATAAAGAAGTATAGATCCTTCTCAATTACGTCTATTAATTGACTGAAAGTAATAGACCTAGCCTCAATAAAGTAATATGCTCCTCTGCATGATGAAAGGTGCACTGATAACTCCCTTTTTGTGTTTCTATAGGGTGATGTATGTGGACTATGTGGAAATTTTGATGGTAATGCAGAGAATGACTTCACCACCAGGAGTGGGTTGGTAGTTAGCAACCCATTAGAATTTGCAAACAGCTGGAAAGGTGACAGCTCTTGCTCAGATGTGGAAAAACTTGTTGATGCTTGTGAAAAAAGGCCTCATCGAGACCATTGGGCAAAAATGAAATGCAACATCATAAATAGCGACACATTCCAAGAATGCCACTCCAAGGTAGTCCAATTGTTAGTCCTGTAGTAAAATGCAACACTTAAGAAGTAAAAAAAAAAAAAAAAAAAGAAATCATTGTTTTTCAATCATTTCAGGTAGACCCACGTCCTTTTTATGAAAGCTGTGTAAAAGACTCTTGTGCCTGTGACACTGGAGGGGACTGTGAGTGTTTCTGTTCAGCTGTTGCAGCTTACGCCCAAGCATGTAATGATGCTGGTCTTTGCATTGCATGGAGAACTCCAGAAATCTGTCGTAAGTGAACTATTTTTTCCAAAAGTGAAATTATGTCTTTCAAGCTGCTTAAAATGAGTTCATTTCTAAAGGAGAGTTTGTTGTCTTAAAAAATAAACAAATTTTCTATATGTAAAATTAGTCTTTTGTACATTTTTCAAAAGGAAAAAAAAATCAGAATTTCCTGCCACCCTGAAATATTTACGAACTTCATGCTGCTTCCATTATTATAAAGAATAATTGTTAATATTATTATTAGTAGCAGTAGTAGTAGGAGGAGAAGGAGGAGGACTGGGGAATATGGCTTGAAACTAATATTTGACATTTTTTATATTCTTATTTCGACTTATGATTCGTTTCAACTTTTCTAACCCTGTGTGAAATATGCATTTCAATACACAATCCTGTTTCTTCTAATACAACTGCATCTAAATAGACACGCCTTGCATGTTGCTGATGTTTACAAGCTGCTATTCACTGTTATTTCTGCTATGATGGCTGCAGCTCATTCATGTAACTGTGTTTGGGTAGTAATGCATTCTAATAAGTGCCAAAAGACACGTCATAGTATTTTGAGTTATCACTGGTGTTGCTATGAAACTCAGGTTGACAAGTTTATTTTTCCCTCCGCAAAAAAAAAAAAAATTCCACTCACAGATGATGCTCAGAAATCCGGCACTATGGCAGAGAAATTTAAGACCTGCAGTTCCAAACAACAGATTATTTTATTCCTTTTTTGAGAACAAATTTCTCACCCACCCGTCGCTATGATTTCGTTTGCTGTTACATGTGATGCTGTCGCTAGCCAAACTGCTACCCGAGAGTAATACTCCATCTACAGAAACCCCACAGAGCCAAAAATGAACCATTATTTTTCAAAATCTATTTAATTTGTTTTGAATCACCCGCAACAAAAATTCTAATTCATTAATTTGATTGAATTTTTTTACCTGGCCTAGCAGTAGTCTGAGTAATAGTAGTAGAAGTAGTAGTTGTGGTAGAGCTAGTAGCCTATTAGCCTTTATCATAATAACAAATGGAAACTTAAAATTGTTGACACAAAATAAAGCTTTAGGCTATACTTGGATAGCTACTTAAGCATTGTATTCATATTGTAAGACAAACATGTCATTTCTATTATAATTCCTTTCAACAAATGAGTAAATAGGTATGTAAGACTATGATATGTGTATACGAAAATAAAAATCACATTTTCCCAGGGTCTTTGAAAAGGTAAGTTATTAGAGCTAAGTTAAAATTGGCCCTTTAAACTTTTGATTCAAAGAATAATGTAACTGTAAAATCTATTTTTTAGGTGGATTTCTGTTCCTCTAAAGATTATCTCTAAAATTTTGTTTCAGCCGTCTTTTGTGATTATTACAATGAACAACATCATTGTTTATGGCATTACCAGCCCTGCACTCCAACATCATATCAAACTTGTTCAAACTACTTTAACCATATCCCAAGGCTGGAGGGTAAGTCAAGTTTTAACACTTTTTCAAATCATAAAATGAAGAAAATGAAAAAGTAATTAATTCTGCTTAGCACTATGGTGTAATTTTTACAGGCTGTTACCCCAAATGTGAAGATGGCCATGTATTTGATGAGGATGAAAAGGAATGTGTACAAGCATGTGGGCAGAGAAAAACAACAACTACATTTACACCAACTACTGCAACAACCACAATATCCACAACACCATCTACTAAGACTTCCACTCAAACACCTACTACCCTCACAACTACAACAATAACAACCACATCATCAGGGTCTACAGCAACATCAGCAAGAACAACCACAGAATCCACAAAATCCCCAACTACAACCGCAGAATCCACAACATCCTCAACTAAAAAATCTACAACAACTACAAAAACATCAACTACTACCTCAATATCAACTCAATCATCAACACAATCGGAGTCTACCACTACAACTACAACAACCACATCAACAGGGTCTACAACAACATCCCCAACTACAACTACAGAATCCACAACACCCTCAACTAAGACTTCAACACATACACCAACTATCTCAACAACTCTGATCACTACCACATCAACAGGGTCTACAACCATATTGTCAACAACAATCACAGGATCCACAACACCCACAATTAAATCATCAACTCCAACACCTACTTCTACCCCAACAATTTCAACCACCACCCCTACAACCGCTACAACATCATCATCACCAACTACAACCACAGTATCTACAACACCTTTGACTAAATCTACAACTGAAAAACCTACAACTACGAAACCTTCAACTACTACCACAATATCAACTCAATCATCAACACAATCTGAGTCTACCACTACAACTACAACAACCACATCAACAGGGTCTACAACAACATCCCCAACTAAAACTACAGAATCCACAACACCCTCAACTAAGACTTCAACACATACACCAACTATCTCAACAACTCTGATCACTACCACATCAACAGGGTCTACAACCATATCGTCAACAACAATCACAGGATCCACAACACCCACAATTAAATCATCAACTCCAACACCTACTTCTACCCCAACAATTTCAACCACCACCCCTACAACCGCTACATCAACTACATCACCAACTACAACCACAGTATCTACAACACTTTTGACTAAATCTACAACTGAAAAACCTACAACTACGAAAACTTCAACTCCTACCTCAATATCAACTCAATCATCAACACAATCGGAGTCTACCACTACAACTACAACAACCACATCAACGGGGTCTACAACAACATCCCCAACTACAACTACAGAATCCACAACACTCTCAACTAAGACTTCAACACATACACCAACTATCTCAACAACTCTGATCACTACCACATCAACAGGGTCTACAACCATATTGTCAACAACAATCACAGGATCCACAACACCCACAATCAAATCGTCAACTCCAACACCTACTTCTACCCCAACGATTTCATCCACCATCCCTACCACCACTACAACATCTACTACATCACCAACTACAACTACAGTATCTACAACACCTTTGACTAAATCTACAACTGAAAAACCTACAACAACTACGAAAACTTCAACTACTACCACAATATCAACTCAATCATCAACACAATCGGAGTCTACCACTACAACTTCAACAACCACATCAACAGGGTCTACAACAACATCCCCAACTACAACTACAGAATCCACAACACCCTCAACTAAGACTTCAACACATACACCAACTATCTCAACAACTCTGATCACTACCACATCAACAGGGTCTACAACCATATCGTTAACAACAATCACAGGATCCACAACACCCACAATTAAATCATCAACTCCAACACCTACTTCTACCCCAACAATTTCAACCACCACCCCTACAACCGCTACATCAACTACATCACCAACTACAACCACAGTATCTACAACACTTTTGACTAAATCTACAACTGAAAAACCTACAACTACAGAAACTTCAACTCCTACCTCAATATCAACTCAATCATCAACACAATCGGAGTCTACCACTACAACTACAACAACCACATCAACAGGGTCTACAACAACATCCCCAACTACAACTACAGAATCCACAACACCCTCAACTAAGACTTCAACACATACACCAACTATCTCAACAACTCTGATCACTACCACATCAACAGGGTCTACAACCATATCGTCAACAACAATCACAGGATCCACAACACCCACAATTAAATCATCAACTCCAACACCTACTTCTACCCCAACAATTTCAACCACCACCCCTACAACCGCTACATCAACTACATCACCAACTACAACCACAGTATCTACAACACTTTTGACTAAATCTACAACTGAAAAACCTACAACTACGAAAACTTCAACTCCTACCTCAATATCAACTCAATCATCAACACAATCGGAGTCTACCACTACAACTACAACAACCACATCAACGGGGTCTACAACAACATCCCCAACTACAACTACAGAATCCACAGCACTCTCAACTAAGACTTCAACACATACACCAACTATCTCAACAACTCTGATCACTACCACATCAACAGGGTCTACAACCATATTGTCAACAACAATCACAGGATCCACAACACCCACAATCAAATCGTCAACTCCAACACCTACTTCTACCCCAACGATTTCATCCACCATCCCTACCACCACTGCAACATCTACTACATCACCAACTACAACTACAGTATCTACAACACCTTTGACTAAATCTACAACTGAAAAACCTACAACAACTACGAAAACTTCAACTACTACCACAATATCAACTCAATCATCAACACAATCGGAGTCTACCACTACAACTACAACAACCACATCAACGGGGTCTACAACAACATCCCCAACTACAACTACAGAATCCACAACACCCTCAACTAAGACTTCAACACATACACCAACTATCTCAACAACTCTGATCACTACCACATCAACAGGGTCTACAACCATATCGTCAACAACAATCACAGGATCCACAACACCCACAATTAAATCGTCAACTCCAACACCTACTTCTACCCCAACAATTTCATCCACCACCCCTACCACCACTACAACATCTACTACTTCACCAAATACAACTACAGTATCTACAACACCTTTGACTAAATCTACAACTGAAAAACCTACAACTACGAAAACTTCAACTACTAACACAATATCAACTCAATCATCAACACAATCGGAGTCTACCACTACAACTACAACAACCACATCAACAGGGTCTACAACAACATCCCCAACTACAACTACAGAATCCACAACACCCTCAACTAAGACTTCAACACATACACCAACTATCTCAACAACTCTGATCACTACCACATCAACAGGGTCTACAACCATGTCGTCAACAACAATCACAGGATCCACAACACCCACAATTAAATCATCAACTCCAACACCTACTTCTACCCCAACAATTTCAACCACCACCCCTACAACCGCTACATCAACTACATCACCAACTACAACCACAGTATCTACAACACTTTTGACTAAATCTACAACTGAAAAATCTACAACTACGAAAACTTCAACTCCTACCTCAATATCAACTCAATCATCAACACAATCGGAGTCTACCACTACAACTACAACAACCACATCAACAGGGTCTACAACAACATCCCCAACTACAACTACAGAATCCACAACACCCTCAACTAAGACTTCAACACATACACCAACTATCTCAACAACTCTGATCACTACCACATCAACAGGGTCTACAACCATGTCGTCAACAACAATCACAGGATCCACAACACCCACAATTAAATCATCAACTCCAACACCTACTTCTACCCCAACAATTTCAACCACCACCCCTACAACCGCTACATCAACTACATCACCAACTACAACCACAGTATCTACAACACTTTTGACTAAATCTACAACTGAAAAACCTACAACTACAGAAACTTCAACTCCTACCTCAATATCAACTCAATCATCAACACAATCGGAGTCTACCACTATAACTACAACAACCACATCAACAGGGTCTACAACAACATCCCCAACTACAACTACAGAATCCACAACACCCTCAACTAAGACTTCAACACATACACCAACTATCTCAACAACTCTGATCACTACCACATCAACAGGGTCTACAACCATGTCGTCAACAACAATCATAGGATCCACAACACCCACAATTAAATCATCAACTCCAACACCTACTTCTACCCCAACAATTTCAACCACCACCCCTACAACCGCTACATCAACTACATCACCAACTACAACCACAGTATCTACAACACTTTTGACTAAATCTACAACTGAAAAACCTACAACTACAGAAACTTCAACTCCTACCTCAATATCAACTCAATCATCAACACAATCGGAGTCTACCACTACAACTACAACAACCACATCAACAGGGTCTACAACAACATCCCCAACTACAACTACAGAATCCACAACACCCTCAACTAAGACTTCAACACATACACCAACTATCTCAACAACTCTGATCACTACCACATCAACAGGGTCTACAACCATGTCGTCAACAACAATCACAGGATCCACAACACCCACAATTAAATCATCAACTCCAACACCTACTTCTACCCCAACAATTTCAACCACCACCCCTACAACCGCTACATCAACTACATCACCAACTACAACCACAGTATCTACAACACTTTTGACTAAATCTACAACTGAAAAACCTACAACTACAGAAACTTCAACTCCTACCTCAATATCAACTCAATCATCAACACAATCGGAGTCTACCACTATAACTACAACAACCACATCAACAGGGTCTACAACAACATCCCCAACTACAACTACAGAATCCACAACACCCTCAACTAAGACTTCAACACATACACCAACTATCTCAACAACTCTGATCACTACCACATCAACAGGGTCTACAACCATGTCGTCAACAACAATCATAGGATCCACAACACCCACAATTAAATCATCAACTCCAACACCTACTTCTACCCCAACAATTTCAACCACCACCCCTACAACCGCTACATCAACTACATCACCAACTACAACCACAGTATCTACAACACTTTTGACTAAATCTACAACTGAAAAACCTACAACTACAGAAACTTCAACTCCTACCTCAATATCAACTCAATCATCAACACAATCGGAGTCTACCACTATAACTACAACAACCACATCAACAGGGTCTACAACAACATCCCCAACTACAACTACAGAATCCACAACACCCTCAACTAAGACTTCAACACATACACCAACTATCTCAACAACTCTGATCACTACCACATCAACAGGGTCTACAACCATATCGTCAACAACAATCACAGGATCCACAACACCCACAATTAAATCATCAACTCCAACACCTACTTCTACCCCAACAATTTCAACCACCACCCCTACAACCGCTACAACATCAACTACATCACCAACTACAACCACAGTATCTACAACACTTTTGACTAAATCTACAACAGAAAAACCTACAACTACGAAAACTTTAACTACTACCTCAATATCAACTCAATCATCAACACAATCGGAGTCTACCACTGGAACCACATCAACAGGATCTACAACTGAAACATCTTCTAATACTGCTGTATCAACTACAATTACACCTTCATCAGATTGTTCTAAATGGGATAAAGTAGTAAGTAAAATTTTTAAAAACTCTTTGAAAAGACTCCAGACCTTACCATTTAACTAGTGGAATGTTGTACTCTTAAATGTTTATATTGTTAAATGGTTTTATGGTTAAAGTCCAGTTATTGTATTTCCTTAAATTCCCTTCTACTGATTTTCCATTTTTGTCTCCTTTACAGCAAAATGAGACATTTTATTTTTGCAACTGCACAATGGCCACATGTGTAGGAAACAATACTCTTCAAATAGTGCCATACGAGTGTCCATCCATAAAGAATATTACCTGCACTAATGGAAGAAGTCCTGTTCTTGAATATGATGAATATCAATGCTGTCAACATTATGAATGTGACTGTAAGTTAGTTAATTAATATCTTATAGAAATTAACAAAACTAAACATTATAACCCCCCAGACAGAAAATAATGCGCTAACCTACTTAATCACAATATAGCTTGTCTGTTTTAATAAACAACCACAATCACTTGTGAGAGCAGATATTACCTATTTTAGCATATGCTCATAAAAAACTGCCCCCACCTATTTCATATAAAACCTTCCATCACAAATCTCAAATGATTTACTGCTATTGATAAATTTCTAGACACTGAAAGAAATCCTTTTTTTTTTCATGTCATCATTATTCTAGGCTATAGGCAGTGGTCATAATGCTGTGTAGGATCAATTAATAAAGAAAAGGGTTTTTGCTTTGAACATTATAAACACATGAAATTTGTATTACTTCAGGTGAGTGCAAAGGCTGGGGAGACCATCGCATTACATTTGATGGGCTATACTACGGTTACCAAGGAAACTGTTCTTATTATTTGATGAAAGAAATTTCCCCCATGCATGACTTGGAAATGTATATTGACAACAACCGTTGTGATCCAACTCGAGATGTTTCTTGTCGTCGATCCTTAATTGTAAACTATGGAAAGCAAAGTATCAAACTCACCATTTTTAATCTCACTGGACAGCCAGAATTGGAGGTAACACAAGATTATACCCACTTAAAATCATCTTTTAAACAAAATATGGAAAAAATTAGTTATCCTTTTCTAATATCCCTATTTTATTTCCAGGCCTACAAGAATGAAGTAAATCTAAGGCTACCATTTTGGGAACAAGGTGTTAAGGTGATGAGTTCTGGCATTGACCTTGCTTTAGAGATCCTTCGTCTAAGAGTGGTTGTAACATTTGGAAAAAATGGCTTTAGTGTGAACCTTCCTTATAAGTACTTCGGAGGAAACACAGAGGGTCAATGTGGTAAGAACTCCTTCACAGCTCAACATCTGTGTAGAACCTTTGATTTTAATCTTAATGACACTTTATAATCCTTGTAGGAACTTGCACCAATAATCAGAAGGATGACTGCGGGTTGCAGGGAGGCAAAGGAGAGGAAAGTTGCGCTCTAATGGCCGACAGCTGGCTTCTAGAAAGTGACAAGAATAAAATTGAGTGCAAGCCAAGTGTCCCTCCAGGAGAACCTCTTCCAGAACCAACTCCATGCAATTCATCTTCCATATGTGATCTTCTTCTGAGCAGGTTGTTTACAAATTATTTGGTCTGTTTTGCTCTACATTAAATTCAGTTTATGAATTTCTGTAAATTATTACCTACTTTTATGATCTTATATTTTTATCTTCCACGCCAGTGTCTTCGCTCAGTGCCGTCAATGGATCTCTGCAGACACTTTTTACAAAGGATGTGTTTATGATAGTTGCCGCATTCACAGCCAGGCGGTTCAGTGCGCCACTTTGGAGATTTATGCAGCTGCTTGTGCTAAGATTGGAATGTGCATAAATTGGAGGAGCCACACTGACCAATGCGGTACAATATGTTTTTCTTTGTATATAATTAATGTATTTAAAAAGATATATATCTTAATGAATCATTTTAATTGTAAGCAGTAGTAAATTTTAAGAAAAAATATATTGTTCTCAACCAACAGCCAGCAACTGTCCATCAAACAAAATCTATAGACCTTGTGGGCCTGCAGATCAACCATCCTGTGAGGACAGGTAAGTTCTAAATTAAAATATTTTTCTTTTGATTGTAACACATTTACTTATCTAATTTTAGTTTTATCATAGAGTTATAGTTGCACATTTATAGTAGTTGGTAATAAAACAACAGGACAAGGGACAAAACCAGCCCTATTTGCCCCCAGGAACTTTGGGCCCGAGCAACTGCGTAGTACTGCCTAATGGCCTACTACTGCCCCCCTGGTCCTAGCTACCTCAGCTGACTGCTATCAATGTGGGGAAGGAGTGGCTGAACTGTGAGCGTCTCCCAGTTGGCTCCTCACCTTATTTCTAAGAAGTTCCAGAAAGCTATTTTTCAGCTGCTTGTATTTGGGATTCTTGGCCGTAGGTGAGGTTAGTAACGAAGGAAATCAAAAGCTTTGCCTTTTGGCTCAGCTCTCTCTTTACCAAAACAGAACAATCACTGAATATTGATTCCTCCAAATAAAGTGTAAATACACAAAAGATGGTAAAAGGATTTTAACCAATGTTTCACACTGTATTAGTTTTCTCATATTATTATTTTCCTGCTTTTCTTTTAGCAGGATTTTCTATTTAAATTGGCTATTTGAAGGTGAACCTAAAATCCGGAAGGGTTTTAGGGGTTTTAAGACCACGAACCAGGCGGCTGGCTCTTCCTCCAGGCCCAGACTCCAGGTGGCAGCCGGAGAACAGGGGTGTGAGAAGACCCCGATCCTCCCTACGCCAGCTCAAATTTAGTGTTGTTGGGTGTTGCTCTCAGGTAGAATTAAAGGTGTAAATGCCCATGCCCCCCCACCAGCTCCACAGGTCCTGAGGCCCCCCAGCACACCAGAGGCCCCAACATGGCTGGACAGCTGGGCATACACTGGACCAGACCCCAAGCAGCATTCCCCACAGAACCCGAACCCCCGACGCCCCCACATGCCCCCCCAGGGCAACTGCCCCAGGGACCCCAGACCCCCGGACCCACCCGGCGGTAACCCACGTTTGCCATCACGGAACCCCCAGAGAGCACTGGAAGCTGCCGCTGTAGGATGCCCTGAGGCGTCACAAGCCCCTCCCCCATGTGGACAACAGAACCCAGGGTCAGACTTGCCAGGCACCCCACTCCGAGCGCCCCCCAGAGCCCCCTAGGACCCCCAAACGCGCCTCACAGCCCCCCACTATACTAAGTAAAGGAGCCAATCAAGGGAGCCCCACTGTTTGGGATGCTGTGTTCCTATGTGTCTTTAGCGTTTCCCTCCTGCTGATCCCGGAGCCTCGACCTTTATTAGATACAACTAGATGTATTAATGCTTATTACATTTGTGCCATATTGTACTCTAATTTACAATCTTCAAGGGGTACAAAAAGGATTTTGGGCTTTAGTGTTGTGTCCTCTTTCTCAATGCAGTGATCTCTTACCAGAGTAAAGACATCCAAATCTTGTTCTGGAGGACAGGTGTTCTGAAATGTTCAGCTTTGTATCATCTCTAGGACACTTTGTTCAATTCATTATGTTGTTAGCAGAATTTGTGTGTGATAACACTGTCTTACTGTGAAATGCATTTGTGCAGTATTAATGGTGATATACATAATAATACCACAATATTAATACTAAAATAGAAACAACTAAAGGGGAACTTACAGTCCTATAAGGAGCAATAACAGCGTTTTCAATGTTTACATTTTGCAGTCCCAATGATCCAACTATGAACTTCACTACTGAAGGCTGCTTTTGTCCGGAAGGAATGAAACTTTTCAGCAAAGATTCAAACATATGTGTTAAAAGTTGCGGTAAGTATTGAAATCTGTGTGTTTTAAACCTAAGGTTCAAGATTTCACCTTTTGTTCTCCTAATGTATTTAAATTAGGATCCTCTACATTCCGAATCCTGTTGTTCAGTCTCCCATGATTTTTAAAAAACTGTGTACAAAACTATTTGCTGTTGTTACAACTATTACTTCTAGAATTCATGAAATGCTAACCCATTCTCTGCTCAATAACATCCATGAAACATAACAGTTCATGCTAAGAAAAAATTCATTCATTTGAATCAATTAGAATTTATGGTGATCATCAAAAACCTTCAATATCAGAGCTCATATGTGATCTGGATCGGTGTAACAAGTAAATATTACTATAATTATCATCACATACAGTAAAAGGTGTAATTCCAAGATTTCAAAGTTTAAATCAGTCTAGTTCATTTTTTAAGAAAGATGTAAGTGTTTTGGCTAAAATATAATACAAAACATTAAAAATGTACGCAAACATAAAGTAGGAATGCTGGAATTCACTGAGTTCCTGGGCGCGTTCCTTATAAAACCTGCATGCCTAGGTGCTTGATTTTATACACCTGGGGCCATGGAAGATGTTGCAACACCTAATTACAATAATTTGGATGGCTGAGCAAATACTTTTGGTAATATAGTGTATCTGGGTGACTGAAGTGTAGTATCAAATTGGCTACTACTAATGTTTTTATTCCAAGTTGAAGTCCTGATGTCAGCCTCTGCTGATTCTAACCAACAGCAGTAGAAAAACAGCCCCCTGAAGCTCACAAGCAATTTGTTATGAAGAATACAAACTTACCATGTCTATTCCCAAAAAAAACTGTCAAATTGTACAAACTAAAGTTATTTAGAGATTTTTGTTATTTTTTGTTTATTTAGTTTTATGGTGCTTGGGGATTAGAAAAAAATACCTCCCTAAGTATTGCTCCATAACTCACTACTATATGTAACTCAGTTTACTGAGTTGCATTATCATTAGTATATAGAGAGAATGAAGAGAATAAGATCATGTTGTTTATGCAATGTTTTAACAGGATGCCTTGATCCTGATGGGACACCCCGTGAGGTGAGCTTAACCTGATTTTCTTGTAAAGTCTATTTTTGGTTTCCTGACATATTTAAGTCATCTCTTCATTGCTGTTCCTCTAGTTCAATGAGACATTTGAATACAAATGTCAAAACTGTGTCTGTGATGAGTCCACCAAGACTGTGATCTGCAAGCCTAAGCCGTGCCCAACACCAGCTGAACAACAGTGCTCTGGTCCAGGATACGTTCTTGTCAATCAAACTGATCCATCCGATCCCTGCTGTACTCTCCATGTTTGTCGTAAGACATCTAACTATAATGATCTTTATTACTTACAGCTGGTGGCTCCTAACATTTGTAATAACTTGAGCTCTTCGTCTTTGTCAAACAGAATGTGAAAGCCGTGCGTGTCCAGAGATCAACATGAACTGTCCAGTTGGTTTTAGGTCAAACATCCGCGTTCCTGAGGGAAAATGCTGTCCAGAAAATAGATGTGGTGAGCTTAAAAAAAATTATTAAATAATCAAACACTTTCTATCTTATTTATTAAATTGCTCATTGTTTTTCCTAGAACGTAAACGAGTCTGTGTCCAAGATGATGTTGAATACAGGGTAAGGAATAAATATTGATGTATAAGTATATTTTATCACTTCCTGGATTAATACTGAATTTATTCGCCTTTGTCAGCCTGGTTCCTCAGTTCCTGCCAAGACTTGTGAGGATTGCACCTGCTCTGCAAACTCTTCCTTTGCTGATGAAATGCAAATAGTGTGTAGACATCGGCAGTGCAAAGAAACGTGTGCAGAGGTAAGAAAGACAAAGTGGTTCCCATACTATACACAATGTAACATGCATGGTAATATTAAACATGATTTAAGTAAGGTATTAATAAAGATTTAATACCTTATGTAGTCTTGCAACAGTCTTTTTTTTATAAAGTTTCAGGTGTTAGTATGGTGGGTCATATTTTAATGTTCAGTTGCTCTGTCTGTATGTTTATTGTTAAATATAAGTGTTCATCCAGTTACAGCAGCTTGTGCAGCTGTTGGGGGAAAAAGGAAAAAAATTACCTGTTAAAACCAAAAACATCTATATATTTCATGATGATTTTTTGTCGAAGACTAACACAAAGTGGTACACAATTGTGGACAGAAAGGGAAACAATGAATGGCAATCTAAAATAAAATTAAAAAATGTGAAAAAATGCAGAATAATTAACATAATCTACTTTATGTGTTTTTCCACGTATAAATACAGCTACTTTGTGAAGGACTTGGAGGTTCCTCAGAGAGCATGAATTCAGACATCTGAATATTTTATTTTTTTTGCATAAGCACTATTTTAAAGTCATTCAGGTGCGTGTCACTGTAAGCAAACTATATAATGCAAAGCTTCATGCAACTGGGGAAGTTGCATGAAGAAATTTAGTTTTACGTTTACTGGGAAGTTTCTGCACATCATAATAATTCAGCAGAAATGTTTTCAAAAACTCTAAATATCTGCAGTTTTTATGGCTGTAGATTTCCATTTAAAGTAGGTAAACACCTTTTTTCCCTTGTTTTGCTTCTAATGGGCTAAGTTAATTTTGTGTTCCCTTTGAAATAAAAAAAACACCTTCTAGATTAATAAACTAACTATAATTCAGACAGATTTCTGTTTGGAAAGTTACATTTTAATGGATCATTTATATTTTTCAACCTCTCCCCCAGCTATCACTCAGAAAAACATTAATTGAATTCTAGACCAAAATTAAGCAGTTACATCAATCTAACCTATTCATTTATCCTATATTTATTATATTTTATTGGGTGAGATTCGAAAGGTATTAGAGTTGGTGGACATTTTTCAGTAATAAAGAAAGAAAACAGAAAAGTACTCTATGGGTTAACTGATAGTGACATTACTAGTTCTTGTAGTAGCAACATTTTATATTCACCAATTAGTCTTGATTAAAAATTCTGACATTTAAAACTGAAGTGAAATTGGTTGTGCACAGGGAGCATACCAAAACATGCCAAATAGCCTCATTTAGAAAATAAACCATACATTTTATCTTAGAAATGGAGCCTAGGCGGAAGTTTAACTGAATAAACTGATTACTCGCCTTCAGCCGCCTGCGACACAGCCAATCAGCTTTGAACCATGCCTCCACGAGAGCCAATCGGCATCCAAAGTTCATCTTAAATGTCTCCAATCAACAACTTGTCTGCTACCTAGAGTGCAGGCGGGGTCGTGCTATGTTTGACTTCAATTCAGATGACCCGGTTTCAACCCCCCTCCAGCCCCTCCTCCACCATCGTAGCTAAAGCTTCCTCACAGTTTCACTCCTCTCAGACTTACTGCATTCAGCGTCTCGTTTCAACCGGTCCGGCAGAAGACCGCCATTTTGAGCCTGGTTCTGCCAGATTCCCAACGGGGAGTTTTTCTCTCCACTGTCGCTTCATGCTTGCTCATCATGGACAGGTTCTCTCAACCTGTGTTATCCAATTGGACTTGCATCTTCCAGGTTCCTGAGTGAAGCTCTAGTATCAGCTCACTGACCAACTTCATCTATCCCCACTCCACCACCAGTTTCAGGCCTGGGGGGAAACAGCCCTGTTCTTTACTCTGTTCATGCATATCTATCAAAATTCAGGACAAATGTTTTGTGCCGAGGTCTGAGCGCCAAAGACTAAAGTAATTGTATCAATAAAATTCTTCTGTCTTTTCTTTCTGTGCAAATTTTTCAGGTTGAAATGAGACCAATTTCTTCTTAATGCATTGCATAACTTTTAAAATAGAATACTTTAACTTCTGAAAGAAAACATGAAAGAAGTCAAAATTGAAGGAAATCTATTTTCATTTGGCCATATGGATTTAATTTATTATTGTCTTTATCTCAGGGATTTGAATATGTGAAAACCAACCCAGCTGACTGCTGTGGGGCGTGTGTGCAAACACACTGCGTGATCAATGTTAATGGTTCTACAACACCTTTAAAGGTAAACTGAATTAATCTCTTTCACCTGTTCATTTGTTTTATTTTCTAAAAACACCATGTGTATTTTGATGATTTTAAGGTTGACGAAACCTGGTCGCCTCCTGAAAATAAGTGTGAGAGTAAAACCTGCGTGAAGAGCGGAGAGTCTTTTACAGTCATCAGCTCTAAAATCGTTTGCCCGTTCTTCCAAGAGAGCAACTGCAAAAAGGTATGTGGCAACTTTAATACATAAACCTGGAATATACACTGCAAATAATTTACATCTAAACAAGTAATTTTTTCTTAAAATAAGTTAATTTTTCTTGAATTGAAGAGGTAAGTGAGACACTTACTGCCAATGGAACAAGACAATTTACATTTAAAATAAGAAAAAGCAATTGCATTGCCTTATTTCAAGTGCATGTTATCTTATTATTTTTTTTTTTCTTTTTTATAATATTTCTTTACTAATATTCAATTATAATTTTCATTTAAAATGGTCTTATTGTCACGTTGCCAGACGGGATACTGTAAAAAAAATATTTATATATATATATATATATATATATATATATATATATATATATATATATATATATATATATATATATATATATATATATATATATATATATATATATATATATATAATCTTATTTTAGAGTGAAGATACTCTGGCAGATTGGCAGATCAATCTATTTACCTGCTCAACCTGCTTACCTGCTTTTAGATAATTTTTGCAGTGCACCATAAAGAAATTAGTTCCAACTTTTGTTGTTGTGCTGTTTTCTGTACAGGACACAATTCAGACTGCAGCAAACGGCTGCTGTAAAATCTGTAAGTAAATATATATGTTTTACCTTTAGATGAAATCAGATTAAATAAGCAACACAAACTTAGGTTTTTCCTTCGTTTCACATTTTAAAAGGTGTAGAGAAAGAGAAAGCCTGCAGGTTGGAGACTGTTAAAACTTCTATTAACCACAATGGCTGTCAAGCAGAGGTCGATATGCCGTACTGCGAAGGATCGTGCAACACTTTCAGCAAGTAAGGATGACTTTACGTCTAGCTTGTCTTCCTCTAAGAAGTCACCAAACTGTACTAAACTGTTTCTGAGGTTGTGAATGTGCTAATCTCTGCTCCTTTTTATTTCAGGTACTCTGAAGCAGCAGGTGCTATGGAACATTCCTGCTCCTGTTGTAAAGAGAAACGCCTCAACAATCGCACCATCGATCTGGCGTGTGAAAATGGCGGGCACGTCCAGTTCACCTATGAGCACATTGAGGAGTGCGGCTGCGGCCACACAGAGTGCACCACGCCTGCTGGACATCTTCGAAGAAAGCGGCGCTTCACACTGCAGTGAAAACCTTTACTCAAAAATGTGAGATATATATATAACCAGATTCCTTTAAATAATTACAAAGTCTCCTATAAAGTATAACAAACTTTCTGGAGTTCGTTTATCAGCTGATTCAATAAAATTATGCAAGTGACTTCAATTCTCCTGTCTTTCTTCATTTAAATATATTCATAGTTTTGTTTTATGCTTTATAAAACATGTTGTTATAAATACAGGAAAAGGCTATTCATGATTTTTAATTGGTTAAATACCACAATTACTATAGATAAAAAAAATTGCAGTGTATATTTTTGGATAGATTCTATCAGACTCCTGTAGCATGAAGCAGGATTACCTGCATAAAGGTCTGGCACTGCTTTGGCACATCACCCCCTAGAATCACAAACTGTTAGTAAGGCACTAAGAGCCTGGGAGAGAGCCAACAAAAACATCAGGCTAAGGAAATGCATCAAAGCACTAATAATAAAAAATATTAAAAATAAGAGGTTGTAAAGCTTGTTATTAGATAAGCAATACAAAACAAAATAACATGCCAAGGAAAAATGTAGAGCTCTCCAGGCTTCCCTGTGGTGCCGCTTTCCCTACCTGCCAGTACTTTTTGATTATGCAAAACTTGTGCTTGGAAACAGAATCAAGAGTCAGGTGCAGAAATTAGAAGAAGAAACAGCGAGATGAGATGATGAAAATGAAATGGCCTGGTAAAGTTAATGTTGAATGAGCCTTGCAGCTCGGGGAAGTTAACACATGCTAATTTCCGTTTCACACTCTTATTTTTTGGAACTTACCTGCACTTTAGTTCTTTGAAAATCACAGATATTTCTACAATCTGTTAACCTCTCAGCCTGTAACTCACCAGTCAGTGGCTGCTGAAAGGGACAGAAAGAGAAAAAACCCATACACTTTTTTGTTTTTTTAATAAAAAATATAAAGGTGGAAAAAATAAAGGTATGAGAAAGTGTCACAAGCTCAGAACGTAGGACCCAGAATTTGACAGAGAAGCTGCTGTGTCTCTCCTTCAACCGTGTAGCTACTCTGTACGCAATGAATAGCGACCCCAATAATATAATGTCTCAAAGCGACAGATCAGAGGAAGTTTCACCGATAGACAGGACTCAGGAGCAGAGGGAGAGAGAAAAAAAACACGGACTCAAAACGCTCTGAACACAGATAGCTGCGTCACGTAGCGTTATTAGGTGACTGCCTGACAGCCCCTCTGCTGTTATTCTGCCTCTACTGTGTGCGGGTAAGAAAAGATCAGACAGTCAAAGACAACAAAAAACATTTTAAAACAATTATTGTCATTTTGTATATCCAGAGTTTATATTAAAAAATTGTTTAGTAGAGCTTTTCAGACAGTAAATGAACATTTCCATTCCCTATAGTGCAGCAGTGATCAAATGCATACTGTGTGGGAGAAAAAACATGGAGCATTGATATGGAAGTTCAAAGCAATAATATATATGGTGCAAATATGCAGTATTTTTGGTTTGGCGTTATCAGTGTGATGCAGAGTCTGTGACATGATTTAGAGTTTTTATTTCAACAGTTTAGCAGTCTAATGGTGGTGGGAAAGAACCTGCATTGAATTCTGCAAAGCCTCTTCCCAGAGGGAAACTGTTAGGTTAATTCAATGATGATTATAAAATTAATGTATGTACATATGAAACAGTAGAGAAATGAGATGCTTCACTCTGTCTTATGATTCAATCAGAAGACCACTCTGTTTTGTGATTCAGTCAAGAGGACAGCTCTGTCTTGTGATTCAGTCAGTGGAGCATTCTGTCCTATGACCTGATCAGTTGTTCTGTCAGTACAATACTCTGTTTTGTAACCATGTGTTATGTTCTGTTAATAAAAGAGCATTGCAGGAGGGGGGTCGGAGAGAGAGAGTTGGAGTGTTGGGTTGCAGCTCTTTCTCCCCTTCTGCAGAAGCTGCTGAAAATCCCTTTCTGTGTGGACTCAGTCCTTCTTTTATGAACCTACATTGTTGAACCTAACAATTTTGGTGCCGAAACCCGGGAGTCAAGATCCAATTGTCCAGGACTGCGCGGGACCAAGGCCAAGAATCTGTCGACAGCCGTCCCCCCTTCGCCGGACGGGACCAATAGGTTGGTCCAGCCCTGCCCTGGGCATCCTGGTGACGACTCCCAGAGAAACTGAGCTGCGCAGCAAAGGGTAGGCCTATTTAATTTACCATTTAATTTACAGCTGTAATCGCAAGAATATTTGATGAGACGAAGTCTTGTTGACAGATCTGGGATCTGGGTATTCTGTGCGTTTGAGTCTGGGACTCTGTGTTGTTCTCGGGATAGTAAGGTTTGCAGCTGCCGCAGCAGGGATATTTGACGAAGCCACGTTTCGTTGACAGATCTGGGATCTGGGTATCCTGTGCATGTGAGGGCCTGTGTGTGTGGAGTCTGGGACTCCAAAGTGTACACATAGAAATAAAAAAGATTGCATTAAATAGCATTTTAAAACAATTTTTAAAAGAATAAAGTAGGCCTTAAAAAAGGAGTGACTGTGTGAAAGTGTGTGAGGAAACAATGGAACCTTTAAGTTCCGTTGTTTCATACCAAAACAGCAGGAGTAAATACAGTGCAGCCCTTGTGGATGCAGAGGCAAGAATTTCTCACCTGAAAAGGTAGAAGCAGAAATTACCACAACAATTTTTGGGTTCTGTCCTGCTGAATAAACATCCAGTGCTTAGAATACCCTAGGTGTTTGTACTGGACTAAATTCTTTAAAATGGGTAAAGGTCAAAGAAAATGTAGAGATAATTTAAAATCCAACGATTAGAAGTTTGTAGAAGCGCAGGATCCAACAAAAAATAAACACTTAAATATATGGATTAAAAAAATATGGGTTTGAGGGACGCCTCTATTCCAAAATAATAAAATAATAGAACTTAAGTATAAAATAACTAAAGAGTAAAGAGAAGATCATAAAGGTAGATCAATGGAGAAATGTTTTGTGCCGGCTACAAACAAGCACTAGTGCAAAAAAAAAAAAAATAGATAAACTAATAAATAAGCTCCAATGGCGAGGTGTTGGTATAATACAGGCACAAAGTAGATGCGATGTTATTATAAAAAATTAAATAAATAGATTTCATGTTATGTTTGTCTGTCTTTAAAGTTGTTTGTGCATCCAGAAGATAATGAAACTCCTTGTAGAAGGAGACAGCTTGAATCTGCGGGAGGGGGCAATAGAGCAGCGACTGCAGCGCTGACTTCAGCTGACAGCCTTCCTAATGCGCCTGCATGTTCTCCAACAATATTAGGTTCGAGACCAAAAAATAAAAAATAAATAACCCGCCAGAAAATTACTTTAGTCATGCAAGCTACATACAGAAAAGAATTAGAGGGGTTAAATATGTGGATTGTGCAAGCTAAACATAGAAAAAGCAATGAAGTGTAGTTTGGGCCATAATTGGGCTGAAGTTAGGGGCCGGTGGTCACAGGGGAAAAACAAAGGGCCACGTAGAAAGCACAATAGGTGCTACAATTGTGATAAGGAGGGCCATTTAGCTCGAGAATGTCTAGACCCCCGCAGAGTGACCCTTCCCGTCGCCAATATTATGACCAGCACTGACGCCAGGAGCCATGTGCACCAGCAAATTTAATTGTGGACACAGTGGAGGTCCTGGACCTACAGCAAATTTTCCTTTCTTTTTTAAACACATCAGAAAAACCATACTGGCATTTAAACATTCAAGGAGTAAGAGTGAAATTTTTGTGTGACACCGGAGCTGATTAATCTGTCCTGAGGGATAAATTACCTCAGGTTAAACTGGGACCAAAATGGATCACAGTAGTCTCTGCTGATGGGAGAAGGGTGGTTCAGCGCATTTCTGAAAAACAATTGGTCACTGATGAAGAGGGATTTACAGTGGAAGCTGATTTTGTGTTAAGCCCAGATTGTACAGTTAATCTATTAGGCAGAGATTTATTAAGGAAATTGCAAATAGCCCTGGTGCCTACAGACAGAGGGATGGGAGTGAAAAGATGTACAGATTTTATGCTACAAGGGGAAGTTACGCCAGAGCTAGAAACAGCTGAAACATGTGTTGTACATTCAGGCTTATTCCCAAAAACACTTTACTCTCTGGATCTAACCACCCAGGGGAAAAGATGAACCACAGGAGGGTTATAAAATGTTTTATGTGGATGGGTCAGCTTCAGGAAAGAGCTTAGTTGGTTTTGTAATTGTAGATGATCAAAAAACCCTTAACAGGGTCATCGTATTCTGCACAAGCTGCAGAGATTGTTGCACTAACAAAAGCATGTGAAATGTCAAAAGGCGTCAAGGAGGTTTCCGAGGAGGCAGGGGTGGTCCTAGGGGCTGAGGGGGCTTTCAGCCCAGACCTGTAAAAGCAGACCAGAAATGCTGGAATTTTGGGTCACCCTACCATTGGTTTAGGGCGTGCCCCAAACAGATACAATCAGCTGATCCGCAGGGCAGGGGAAGAGTCCACAGGGCAGTTCTTCATCTGAGGTGTGACTAGGTGCTTGAGCAAATAGGGATCAGGGGCCATTAAAACAGTAGATATGTATGGAGCATGGGGGATATTAAATGCATTAAAAGGAAAAACATAAATAGTGGACAGGAAGTTAGACCTGTATGCAATTCAGGAGCCTGGTATACTTGTATTAAAGATGATGTAATGTAAATGCTAAAAGCATCTAAAATGCCAGTTTTTGTAAAATCAGCAAATGGTCAAACATCCTAGGAATGGATGTCAAGGGCAATAGAAATAGAAGACCTTCAAACAGGAAAAAGGTTGCAATGTTGCATGCTTCTGTGGTAATATCTCCAACTCACCCCATTACTCTGTTAGGGTGAGACCTGATGGAAAAATTAGTCATTGCAATTTTCCCCACGCTGGGGGGAATGAAGGCTGTACGAATAATGCATGTAATGGTGTTGCAACTAAATCCTTCTTGGTTTTATGCAACATGCTTATCATCTCTGCTCCATGTCTATCTGTTCCAACTATGGAAACAGCCTTATAAAATTTCTGTTCGATGGAAAACCCCAGGTTCAAGATTAAGCAAGTGTTAAAATCGCAATCTAATGAAAATGATTTCAAAGATATTCCAAATACTTTGTGGTCTACAGGAAAAAATGATGTAGGACTGTTGACAACTGTAGATCCAGTTAAAATAGTTCCTAAATTGCAATACAGGCCACAGATAAAACAATATCTGCTAAAACGTGAAGCAAGGGAAAGTATAAAATCAGTTATAAAAAATTTTAGTGGGTGCAGAAACAAGTCTGTTGCTTGGGCCATGTTATTTCAGAAGAAGGTAAAAAGCTACAAGAACAGTGAAGAACTGTAATAGCTAGAGAGTGTAAGCCAGTAACCAAAGAACGAATGTCTTTTTTAGAATTGTGCTATTACTGCAGAGCTTAGACTCCACATTATGAAAAAAAACTCAACTTCTCTTAAGCTTTTTTTATGACACACCAATAGCTATGTCAGAGACAATCTAATGGACCCCAGAAGCAGAGCAGCAATTCACAGAGCTAATAGCAGAACTTTTCTCAGCAACTGTCTTGGCTCTACAAAATTATCAAAAACCGTTATTCCAAACAGTTGACGGTTAAGCAATTTATATGACCTCTGTGTTGTTACAGTCTCATGGTGATAAGCTCAAACCTGTAGTGTCCTACTCTAAAGGGTTAAAGGGGACCCGTGGAAACAGTAGCTCCCCCATATTCTTATTTTTTTCATCTTTAATATATTGTATAGTTGGATGTGTGTGTGTGTATATATATATATATATATATATATATATATATATATATATATATATATATATATATATATAAAACTGTAACTGGAGCGTGTAACACAAGTAATTTCCCTCTGGGATTATTAAAGTATTTCTGATTCTGATTGAAAGCAGCAGCTATTTTGAGCCAATGGCCTTACCATGTCTCAACAGGAGGGATAATAAGGATAGGTTTAAATAACTACTTTAAATTTTTTTGCAGAGTATGTCTCACATGTTGCAAAAAACAAAAGCTCCTTTTGTTTCCCCATAGGAAGCCCTGAAGCCTGGAGACCGAGTGCTGATTAAAATCATCAAGAGGAAAAATTGGGCAGCTCCAAGGTTGGAATGACCCTACATTGTGCAACTAGCAACTCCAACCGCTGTGAAGATCCAGGAGAGAGACACTTGGATCCACCAGAGTCATTGTAAGCTGATTAAAGACCTTCCTCGGCGAAAAGCCCAGTTACCTTCACAGGGACCCCACGACTAAGGTAGGGATCTGTGGTGAAGCCCAGCTACAAAGGGGTTAAGCAATTTAGAGCTTTTCGTCTCAACGCTGGTGAAGAAACTAACCTAACCCAGTCTTTTAGAGTCCTGGTTAGTGGGTGCTTCCTTGGAGGAACTGGTGAAGATGGGAAAACTAAAGTGGCTCTGCTGCCTGATGGTGACCATTGGACTGGTGTTCTTAGGGACTCAAACTGACCACCTGAAACAAAGGAAAACCAGAATGGTTTTTGATGGATCCACAGCATGTCATCCCTATGGTGCCAATATGTGGTGGCAGTATGACAAGCGCGTTGCTGAAGGTTTGAACAAAACAGTTCACACCTCCGGTGTAAGTCCAGCACCATGGACAAGTTTGTTCACCATGGGATCATGGTGGCAGGTGCTGATGAAGATAGCTTTACCATTTGTAGGAATGTTCCTCATTTTTTTCCTTTTTATTTGTTGCTTAATACCATGCCTACAGTCAATGATTCAGAAAATGATGGGATCCACTCTAATCCAGTATTCAGCTGTTACTTATGTTCAACTCCGCCAATATGCTGGTGAGGATACTGATGATGTTGCAACTGTGTAATCTGTTACAGGGATAATGATCGCTTCCAAGGGAAGGGTCGGGTAGGAATTTTCCCTCTATTAGAGAGGTTTTGCCTACTCAAGGGACAGGTTTTTGAAGCTTTTACATTCTTGATAAATCTTACATTTTTGCTTAAGTTTTACATTTTCATCCTTTTCATATTTTAGTTTTTTGCATATTGATCTTTGATTACTGAATTCCTTATCTGCAATGCATTTATGATGTGTGTAGTAAAAATGGTTTTAGAAGTGCTACGTGCTGATGTTTATATGCACAACAGGACGGAAATGTTAGGTTTATTCAATGATGATTATAAAATTAATGTATGTACATATGAAATATTGGAGAAATGAGATGCTTCACTCTGTCTTATGATTCAATCAGAAGACCACTCTTTCTTGTGATTCAGTCAAGAGGACAGCTCTGTCTTGTGATTCAGTCAGTGGAGCATTCTGTCTTATGACCTGATCAATTGTTCTGTCAGAACAATACTCTGTTTTGTAACCATGTGTTATGTTCTGTTAATAAAATAGCACTGCAGGAGGGGGGTTTGAGAGAGAGTTGAAGTGTTGGGTTGCAGCTCTTTCTCCCCTTCTGCAGAAGCTGTTGAAAATCCCTTTCTGTGTGGACTCAGTCCTTCTTTTACGAACCTACATTTTTGAAACTTCAGTCCCCATCTCTGGCAGGAAGGCTCAAAGGTCCAAAGGTAAAAACGGATCAGGATCGGACAACCAGAACACTAAAGTACGCTTGAAAACTTCACCAAAGACTCCAGAATAATTTGGCACTGATGGCTGGGAAACGGGGAGCTTAAATAGGAAACCGGAACAGGTGGATCTGATGATGATGGATCTGATCAGCAGCCAAAATCATGACAGAAATAAAATATTCGACCTGTTAAATGGGTCTCAATTAAAATGATTTACTCTGAAAAGGAGTAATAAAGCCTAGTAATTCAAAACAGCCCGAGCACAGGGGAGGTTCTAATTTCTTCTATAACAGGTTTTCTTAATCCTGGTTGTCAGGGCCCGCTGTCCTCCATAGTTTAGGTGTTTCCCTGCCTCCACACACCTGACCTGAATAAAAAGGTGATTAAAAGGTCTCCTTTGTAGCATTTGAAGGCTGCCAAGGAGGTAATCCAATCATTTGAATCCACTGTGCTTCTAAAACATGAGTGACAGCTAGCTCTGTTGTAGAGCTTTTGTAATTCCCCCCAGGTACGACAGGCACAAGTGGCTTTCTCTACCGATGGATTTATTGAATCTTGCTTGTTCAGACTCATAAACCACACCGTGAAAACTAAAAGGCACAAACAATACAATAATTAGCTTACAAAAAATAAAGACAATTAACAAATATGACGACTGCCACAAATAAACAGACTTAATACCTCGTTGGCTGAGTACCAGAATAGAGTGGAATTATTCTTGGTTTTCTTCTTTCTTGCTTTACTTAAACTTTGTGACCGACCTGTGACCGACACATGCATCAGCTCTCTCTGGAAATCGCTTCTTCTTAGAAAACTAATCTCCAATCTGCATACAAAGCCCCTCCATGCGCCCCCTGGTGGCGCATATCCACAACAGCAATGAAATACACACAAAACAGGCATAAATGAAAAAGTGGCGGCAACACTCCCACCAATCTCACAATTCCTCATGTGGTATTTTTTACATTCAGAATACTCAGCATGAACAAAAACAAAACCCTTAGTCTGCTTCTAGCAAAACAATAACCTTATGTATAGGGCATTCTAATGAAAGTGTTTTAGTCACATGTTTACCGTGTTTGTCATACGTCTTTTCACTAACCAAAAGCCTAACCTTTCTCACTTTGTCATCGGTTCCAGGATAGACATCTGTGACTTTGGCCAGCTTCCATTCATTGCGTGGTGCCGCGTCTTCTTGCAGAAGCACTATATCATTAATCTTAAGATCCCTTCTGTGTGCATTCCACTTTTGTCTTGGTTGCAAGTTGAGCAAATATTCTTTCCTCCAACGGATCCAAAACTCGTTGGCCAAATATTGCACTCTTCTCCATCTTTTTTGAAGATACAAATCTTCTTTCATCAAATCTCCTGGTGGAAGTTGGATAATGGTCGACTTCATCGTGAGAATATGGTTAGGTGTTAATGGTTCAGGGCCTGTTGGATCACTCAAATGCTCAATGGTGAGTGGCCTACTGTTGATAATCGCCATAACCTCATACAAAAAGGTTCTCAAAGATGTACTGTCAAGTCTCTTGGCTGACTGGTCAAGGATGGCTGAAAGAACACTACAGATGGTTCTTGTCTGTCTCTCCCATACTCCACCCATATGGCTTGCTGAAGGGGGATTCATAAGAAACTCACATCCAAGTGCCTTCACTTTCTCCTGATTCATGTCTTTCATGAGATCAGCCAGCTCTCTCTGAGCACCAACGAAATTGGTGCCTCTGTCACATCTTAGCTGGCGCACATTCCCTCTTATTGCGATAAACGCACGTATCGCATTCAGGAATGCGTCTGTACTCAGGTCATCTACAACTTCAATATGAATGGCTCGTGAACATAAGCAAGTTAGTATCAGTCCATATCTTTTGAGCTCCTTACGGCCGTCCTTGACATATATCGGTCCAAAACAATCCATTCCGACATAAGTGAAAGGTGGGTAGGCTCAGTTCGACCAGCTGGCAAATCTCCCATACTTTGAGTCTCTGTCCTCCTTCTGTATTTGTGACATTTGACACAGTTGAAGATGTATGATGAGACTGCACGGCTATTTCCTAGAATCCACCAACCGTTGGCACGCAGCTCATTCAGAGTCATTCCACGACCTTGATGCTGAACCTTCGAGTGGAAATGTCCGATGAGCAAAGTTGAAACATGACTGTCCTTGGGAAGTATGGCTGGATGCTTTACATGTGAGTGCAGCACAGCTTGACTCAAACGTCCACCAACTCTAAGGAGTCCGTCTTCGTCCAGAAATGGACTTAGTTTGTAAAGATGATGGTTTTTGGTCTTGGAAACTGGTTTATTTGATTTTAGACTCTTTATCTCTTCTGCAAAAGCTTTCTCTTGAACAAGTTTGATGACAAACAGTTCTGTTTCTTTTCTCTCTTCCAAACTTGTACTTTCTTTTGTCCTTTGTTTGTCTCCCTTGCATTCCTTAACCTTTCTTCTCAGGGTTGCAAGTGCTCTTATCAATCGGGACCATTCTGAGAACTTTTCAAATTTGTTGAGAATAGTCTGCTCTTCTTTTGCGTTGGTGGTACACACAAAAGCTTTGCGAAGTTCTGGGTCATTTTCCTTGACCTCTCCCACCTTCATATCTCTAGCAGGAATGTTCCTCTCCCAGAGAAATGCTGGTCCCTTAAACCAATTGGAGTACTTCAATTGTTCTGCAGTTAAGCCTCGAGAAGCGTAGTCTGCAGGTTTTTGCTCTGATGGGATGTACGCCCATTGTTCTGGCCTTGTGCTTGACTTGATCCTTTGAATGCAATTAGCTACGAACACTTGAAACCTTTTGGCATCATTATTTATGTATCCGAGAACAACAGTGGAATCTGTCCAGAAAAACTCTGTAATGTCTGGGATTTCAAGCTCTGCCCTGAGAAGATCACTGAATCTAACTGCAACAACTGCAGCTGAGAGTTCGAGTCGAGGGATGGTCATGACAGCAGTGGGTGTGACTCTTGATTTTGCCATCACTAGGCAACAATGGACTTCATCTGATTGGTTAATGATTCGCAGGTAAGTACATGCACCATATCCATTGACACTGGCATCTGCGAAGTGATGAAGTTCGAAGCTTTTAACCTGGCCAAACTCTGCAGGGATGAAACATCTTGGAATCTCCATGTTGGCTAAACTTGGAAGATCTTTAATCCAGGATTCCCACTGAGGTTTTAAGTAATCTGGAAGCTCTTGGTCCCACTCGACTTTATCCTTGCACATTTGCTGGAGGATTTGCTTGCCTAAGAGTACAAATGAGGCTATAAAACCCAGCGGATCGTAAATAGAAGCAACGGTAGACAGTACACCTCTTCTGGTAAGCGGGTTGGACTTGGCTTGGACTCTGAACTTGAAAGCGTCTGAAGTGATGCTCCATTCAACTCCGAGAACTCTTTCAATGTGTGGTAAACCGAGAGACATATCAAGGTCCCTAACTGTAGCACACTCTTCCTTTGGAATAGTGGACATAACTCTCTCACTATTGGACACAATTTTGTGGAGTCTTAACTTCCCTTTGGAGCATAACTCTCTTGAGTCTTTGATGAGCTGAATGGCTTCATTTTCAGTTGGAACGCTTGCCAAGCCGTCGTCAACGTAAAAGTTTCTTTGTATGAAATGTATGGTGTTTTCTTTAAATTGGCCATGTCCTTGGGCTGCTAGGTGTTTTAGGCCAAAATTGGCACAGCCTGGAGAAGACGCTGCTCCAAAGAGATGGACCTTCATACGGTAAACGGATGGTGTTGCTTCCAAATTTCCTTTCTCCCACCAAAGGAACCTTAAATAGTCCTGATCTTCTTTTGAGACATGAAATTGATGGAACATTCGCTCTATATCGCACATGAATGCGATAGAGCTTCTGCGAAAACGACAAAGAACGCCCACCAATGTGTTCGTCAAGTCAGGGCCAGTTAGGAGATGGTCATTGAGAGAAGTGTCTTAGTACTTTGCAGAGGCATCAAACACTACTCTGATCTTTCCAGGTTTGTGTGGTTGATAGACCCCATGATGTGGGATATACCATGCAGGATGGTTATTCAACTCCTGGTCTGGAACCCTTTCTGCATCTCCTCTTGAGATTATGTCATCCACAAAGTTAGCATAGTCATTGTAGTATGATTTGTCCTTCTTTAATCTTTTTTCCAGACACTTTAGGCGATGCATTGCACATATTTTATTGTCTGGTAATGTGGGTCTTTGGTTACGAAATGGTAATGGCATCTCGTAGTGGCCGCTTTCGTTTTGTATGATGTTCTCACTAAGCTTTTTGATAAACTGTAAATCTTCTTGCGACACAGGGTTGTTATCAATAGCCCGTTCAGAAAAATCTCCTTCGAGTGCTTTGATAATGTCTGAAGGAGTGACGTCTTTCACCTTTGTTCTGTTGACATAATAGACTTTGTTCTGAAGCTTTTGAGAGGACTCAAGCTCTGGGATGACCTTCTTAACAATGCTGCGATGACTGATTCCAATTGCGTCTCCGTAGTTTAAGCAGGGATTGGTTTGTCCAACTATACTCCAACCAAGATCAGTGCGCTGAGCATACGGCTCATCATCTTTACCTGACACAATCTCTCTTGGGAGGAGGGCTTGTGAACAATTGTATCCAATCAACAATGCTACCTCACAGTCTTGCAAAGGTGCGATTTCTAGTTGAAGATGTTGAAGATATGGCCAAGCATTGGCTGTCTCATTAGTTGGGATGTGAGCTTTGTTGGCTGGAATAAACTCTCTTGTATATGTAGGGGGTAAAGTGATTATTTTGCTTGAGTTAAAGCCACGAACTTGGAGATTCTGAAGTCTGTGAGATCGAACAACTGTAGTCTGGGAAGACATAGTAGACAGCTCTAGTTTAACAGGTTCTTGGTTTGTCTCTAGCAAATCTGCAACTTCACTGAGAACAAAAGTTGTATCACTCTGTGAGTCTAGCATCGCATATACGAGGACTTCTTGGGGTTTAGTAGCAGATGAAAGCCAAACGGGAATGATTGCGGCTGTCTGTGTGTTATTTTCTCGACCCCTTACTTGGTTAGTCATAGCTGTGGCTGTAACTTGCTCTTGAGCTTGGTCGCTTTGTCTTGATCTTTCATTATTTGACTCTGGCTTATTTGGTGCTTGTCTTTGTTCTTCTTTGTCTTTAACTCTGTCTTCATGAAGACAGGTAGGATGTCTTTTACTGCACTTTTCACAAACATTGCGGTTGGTACAGTTCTTTGAATGATGACCTGGTTTGAGACAACCAAAACAAAGCTTTTCTGATTTAATGAAGTTGACTCTGTCTGGCACAGCTTTGTCCAGAAAACTTCTGCATTTGTGCAAACTGTGCTTGGGTTTCTTACAGAAAACACATGTTAGCTGTATCTTTTCTTGTGAAGTTGTTGTCAGTGTCTTAGCTCCTAGTTGTCGCTGGTTTGTGAGTTTCGGTTTGTCTGATATGTTAGACTCACACTGTTTTAGTGACTGCAACGATGTAACAGGATTGCAAGCAATCTTGGCTTCTCTGGTTAAAAAGTCAACAAACTGGCTGAAAGTGGGAAACTGATGTGTTTGTTCCTCGATTTCAATAACCTTTCGGTTCCAACTAGCAGCAAGCTAGTCTGGAAGCTTAGACAGAATCTTCCTGTTCTCATTGCAGTCATTCAGAATTTCTAATGACTTGATGTGAGCTGTTGCAGCCTCACAACTGCGCAAGAAATCTGCAAAATCTCTTAGTGCAAAACTGTCCCTTGAAGTAATCTTGGGCCATGCATGCAGTTTGTCTCTATAAGCTGTTGCAATTGTGAACGGATTTCCGTATCTTTCATCCAGAACTTTCCATGCAGCAGCGTATGCAGATTCTGTTCCAAGCAGGATGTATCCTTCAACTGCTCTTTTAGCTTTTCCAGTCACATATCTCCGAAGGTAGAATATTTTCTCAGTGTCTGGGATATTCTTTTGATCTATCAGCGTTTGAAATGACAGTTTCCAGTCACTGTAGCTTAAGGGATCCCCAGAAAACACAGCCGGTTCAGGAACAGGGATACGACTAGCACTTAGTGCACTTGCCAGCGCTTTAACAAGGTCTGATGTACCATCACTTACTGAGGTGGCTGCAGCTTGGGGTAAGACTTGTTCAAGCGGAGATGGGAACCTTACATGTTCAACATCTTCACCTTTCCTATTAAACTTTGTTGCATCAACTTTGCATTTATCTGTTATACTTATTTGGTCATAAACCTGCATCCTTGCTTCTGCTGCCTTAAGATCCATTACCCTTTCCAGGAGCTGTACCTTTCTTTTCTTTTCATCAAGCGTTTTCTGCAGAGCTGCATATTCTTCTTCTTGTTGAGCCTTGAACTTAGCTTCATCTGCTTCTCTCTGCATTCTTAACCTGATTTCTTCTGCCTCTCTTTCCAAACATCTTTGTCTAAACAATGCTTCTTGCTCTACTGCCTTTTTCCTGACTTCAACTTCAAGCCTTTCAATCTCTTGCTGTTCAATTTCTTGTTCTCGTAACACTTTGAGAACAGCCTGACTTGCTGCTGCTTCTGCTGCAGCTTCTTGATGCTTTGTAGAGGATCTGTTTGAGTGTTCAGAAGATTTCTTATTTGTGTTAAAAGAGCCTGACTTACTACTTATGGTTTGAAAGAGGGAACCTGATTCTGGCCAATCTTCTTCTTCTTCCTCTTTTCCATCCAGTCTGTTGGTTGCTCTTTTCACAAGGAAACCTGAGATCTCCACACATAGATCTACTCTACGACGTGTCTCTTGATCTGGTGGGGTGAGCTTGCGTAACTCTTCATAAACCTTTGTGACGTCTGCACAAAGACCCCTAACATCACCTATAATATCTTCAAGTATGTCATTACTTAAAGGATCTGATTGAGAGAGAGGTAGTTTAGATGATTTGGCACGCGCTCTCCATTTTTCATAATTATAGTTAAACCTTTGCTGGAGTCCTTTGATCCTTTCTTTTTGCATTTATTTTCCCTTTTCTGTGAGTGTTTTAACTCTCCCACTTCTTCTTAGATGTTGATCAGTACTTTGGTTTTCTTCAGAATGATGTTGAGAGTTTGTACTTAATGGCAGCTTATTTGGGTCAGTCATGTCAACATCTTGTTACTAATCAGTTAAAAATGTCTAATGTTAACTAAAGTCACCCTCTTTCTGAAGGCGGTTAAAAATATATATGTAGAAGAAAATCAAAATGTAACACTTAACCTCAATACAGTAATAAGAATATAACTTATTCTTTCCTTTACTTGGATATAACCCAAACTTGTTCTAATAAAAGTTCTTGACCTTACAAATGAAATACAAAATTCACCTTGATGTTACAAATGTCCCAATATGAAACAATATAAAATAAACTGATTTTTAAATCAAATGTGTGATTTTTTTTCCTTTAATTTTTAATTTTTTTTGTTTATTTTTTTTTTTTTTTGGCTATTATTATTATTTCTTTAAATTATTATTATATATATATATATATATATTTTTTTTTTTTAATCAAATGTCTTTAAACTTATACTATGGCTTAACAGAAACCCAGTGATAACAAAAAACTTTACTAATGATCACCGCTTGATTAGTAAACCATAAGCTTGCTTTATGTTTTTTAGACAGTCCCTTAACTTGTGAATGTCCAAACTTCTTATGGCCTTATCTTAAGTGTTGCTCTTCAAACCGCATGCTTCGGTCATGTGCGCGCTCCCGGCTTAGTGCACGCGCTGATCACGCTGTGGCCAGACTGCTGCTACTTTGATCATGCCGCCGCCTCGCCTTCACTCGTGCAGATCAGTCCGAGTTTTCACTGTAATTCCCCCCAGGTACAACAGGCACAAGTGGCTTTCTCTACCGATGGATTTATTGAATCTTGCTTGTTCAGACTCATAAACCACACCGTGAAAACTAAAAGGCACAAACAATACAATAATTAGCTTACAAAAAATAAAGACAATTAACAAATATGACGACTGCCACAAATAAACAGACTTAATACCTTGTTGGCTGAGTACCAGAATAGAGTGGAATTATTCTTGGTTTTCTTCTTTCTTGCTTTACTTAAACTTTGTGACCGACCTGTGACCGACACATGCATCAGCTCTCTCTGGAAATCGCTTCTTCTTAGAAAACTAATCTCTAATCTGCATACAAAGCCCCTCCATGCGCCCCATGGTGGCGCATATCCACAACAGCAATGAAATACACACAAAACAGGCATAAATGAAAAAGTGGCAGCAACAGCTTTCTTCTGGAATATGTAGTCAAATTTGAAACGGCAATAATTAAAAAAGCATTATTTGCTCTTTTATTTCCTTTTAAATTTCCAGAAACACCCTATACATACACAGAAAACATCGGCTCAGGTGTTTGCTATGCACCAGCCCTAAGGGCTCTGTTTGCATCTGGTTATGCAAAGAAAACATGCAGTGTCAGAGATTAAAAACCAAACAGTGTGGGGTTTGACATCCTTATCTGGGAAAATTTAGTTTCAAATGTGAATTGTTGTTTAAACATTATGTTTAAACAACTGATGGGGAAAGTAGCAACTAAGGAAGTAAAAGTTCAAAATCATATATCATAGATAATCATAGATATTTTTAAAAAAAAAGGTAAATTTTTTAACTGACTGTTTAAATATTTTAAACCCTTGTGAATAACCTATTTTAACCCAATCTGTTAGTATTTTTGTATTACAGTCATAGGGTTTTTTTAAGCATGACTTAGATTAGAACTACAAACTCTTCATTCATTTCTTTGTTTTTTGTTTTTGTTAGTTTTATTCCATCCATTCAGTGCAGTACTTATAGTACAGGTGAGTTTAAGTTCATTGTCCTACTGCAAAAACTAGAATGAACTTTAGGACAAACTGATGGTCAGACATTCTTGTTCTGGAAAACAATAACATGAATTCATCATTATTAGCATCAAGTTGTCCTGGTTAGGAGCAAAAAGATCAACCTTTAATCATCACCGTATCCACACACAGACAATATATCAGCTCAGGTGTTTGCTATGTGTCAGCCCTAAGGGCTCTGTTTGCATGTATTTATGCAAAGAAAACATGCAGTGACAGAGACCAAAAACCAAACAGTGTGGGGTGTGACATCTTTATCTAGGAAATTTTTGTTTCTAATTTGAACAACATATTTAATTAGCAAAAAAGAAATAAAAATAATAAATGGGGAAAGTAGCAACTAATGAAGTAAAAGTTCTAAATCTTAGACCAAATATCATAGATAATAAAAAAATGTTATTTTTTTAACTGACTGTTTAAATATTTTAAACCCTTGTGAATAACCTATTTTAACCCAATCTGTTAGTATTTTTGTATTACAGTCATAGGGTTTTTTTAAGCATGACTTAGATTAGAACTACAAACTCTTCATTCATTTCTTTGTTTTTTGTTTTTGTTAGTTTTATTCCATCCATTCAGTGCAGTACTTATAGTACAGGTGAGTTTAAGTTCATTGTCCTACTGCAAAAACTAGAATGAACTTTAGGACAAACTGATGGTCAGACATTCTTGTTCTGGAAAACAATAACATGAATTCATCATTATTAGCATCAAGTTGTCCTGGTTAGGAGCAAAAAGATCAACCTTTAATCATCACCGTATCCACACACAGACAATATATCAGCTCAGGTGTTTGCTATGTGTCAGCCCTAAGGGCTCTGTTTGCATGTATTTATGCAAAGAAAACATGCAGTGACAGAGACCAAAAACCAAACAGTGTGGGGTGTGACATCTTTATCTAGGAAATTTTTGTTTCTAATTTGAACAACATATTTAATTAGCAAAAAAGAAATAAAAATAATAAATGGGGAAAGTAGCAACTAATGAAGTAAAAGTTCTAAATCTTAGACCAAATATCATAGATAATAAAAAAATGTTATTTTTTTAACTGACTGTTTAAATATTTTAAACCTATTGTGCATATGAATAACCTATTTTAACCCACTCTGTCTTTTAGTATTTTTGTATTACAGTTATAGGGGTTTTGAGCATGAATTAGATTAGACCTACAAACACTTCATTTAGTTGGGTTTTTTTCAGTTTAATTCCATCCATTCGGTGTAGCTCTTATTCAATTTCAATTCAGTTTATTTATATAGCGCCAAATTCACAACACATGTCATCTCAAGGCACTTTACAGTTCAACCAGATCATCCAGTCAAATTGATACAAAGTTTTCTATCTAAGCAAAACCAGTTGATTGCATCGACTCATTGACTCTTCAGCAATCCCTCACACTACGCATGCTTGTAGCGACAGTGGAGAGGAAAAACTCCCTTTTAACAGGAAGAAACCTCCAGCAGAACCAGGCTCAGTGTGAGCGGCCATCTGCTGAGGCCCACTGGGGTTCAAGGAGACAGAAGCAGAGATACAAAAAGCAGCTGTAAAAGGCGGCCCCGTCCAGGAAACACACAGCCAGGCAGACGAGCTCCAAGGCAGCTCCCATGCCAGAGGACGAAGAGAGCACATCCACTCAGTCACGGTCAGAGAAACAGGACCACACTGGAAAACAGGCCGATCTCCAACATCTATAAACAAGGGTGTTGATGGAAGCAGCACAGCTGATGTTTCTTTCCAGGATGACGTCACAGCCAAACAGGAACAAACGAGGCAAAGCTACTCTGAGGAAAAGCAGAGAGAGCAGAACGTTAGAGATTGAACTAACAGATTCTGCAGAATAGGAGAACAGAGAGAGAATGAAGCAGAATGATGAAATGGGGGTCCCTATGTCCTCCAGAAGTCTAAGCCTATAGCAGCATAACTATAGAGATAGCTCAGGATAACCTGAGCCACTCTAACTAGAAGCTTTATCAAAAAGGAAAGTTTTAAGCCTAGCCTTAAAACTAGACAGGGTGTCTGCCTCACGGACTAAAACTGGTAGTTGGTTCCACAGGAGAGGAGCCTGATAACTAAAAGATCTGCCTCCCATTCTACTTTTAGAAATTCTAGGAACCACTAGTAAACCTGCAGATTGAGAGCGAAGTGCTCTGTTAGGAACATCAGGAACAATCAGATCTCTGATATCAGATGGAGCTTGGCCATTTAAGGCTTTATATGTGAGAAGGAGGATTTTAAATTCTATTCTGGATTTAACAGGAAGCCAATGAAGAGAAGCCAGGATAGGAGAGATATGATCTCTCTTTTTCATTTTCATCAGAACTCTGGCTGCAGCATTTTGGATCAGCTGAAGGCTTTTAACTACAGTTTGTGGACTTCCTGATAGTAAAGAATTACAATAGTCCAGCCTTGAAGTAACAAATGCATGGACTAGTTTCTCAGCATCACCCCTGGACAGGAGATTTCTAATTTTTGCAATGTTCCTCAGATGAAAGAAGGAAATTCTAGAAACCTCTTTGATATGGGATTTAAATGACAGGTCCTGATCAAAAACAACAGCAAGATGTTTTACTTTATTATCTGAAATCAGTTTAATCCCATCCAAATGAAGTGACTGACTAATCAGCTTCTTTTTCAGAGACTCTGGTCCAAAGACTATAACTTCTGTTTTGTCTGCATTCAGAAGCAGAAAGTTAAGAGTCATCCAGGTTTTTATGTCTTCAAGACATGCCTGTAATCTATGTAATGGATTAGCTTCATCTGGATTATAGACAGATATAGCTGGGTATCATCAGCATAACAGTGGAAATTAATCCCATGCTGTCTAATAACTCTACCAATTGGGAGCATGTATAAAGTAAAGAGAATTGGTCCTAGCACTGATCCCTGTGGTACTCCACAGGTAACCTTTGAGCGTGTTGAAGATCTATCATTAACATGAACAAACTGAATTCGATCAGATAGATAAGATTTAAACCAGTCTAGTGCTGTTCCTTTAATTCCAACAAAATATTCAAGTCTTTCTAAAAGAATATTATGGTCAACTGTATCAAATGCAGCACTAAGATCCAACAGGACGAGCACAGATACAAGTCCATTATCTGAGGCCATGAGAATATCATTAGTGACTTTCACCAGAGCTGTTTCAGTGCTATGATGAGCTCTAAAGCCAGACTGAAACTCTTCAAAAAGTTCATTATGGTGTAAGTGATCGCAAACTTGTTTGGCAACTACTTTCTCAAGAATTCTGGATAAGAAAGGAAGATTGGATATAGGTCTATAATTAACCAAGTCATCTGGGTCAAGAGACGGTTTCTTAAGCAGAGGTTTAATTACAGCAACCTTAAAAGCTTTAGGTACATATCCCTGTAACAGAGATAGATTAATCACATCTAAAATGGAGGAGGAGATCAAAGGGAATACCTCCTTAAATAACCTGGTTGGAACTGGATCTAACATACAAGTTGAAGGCTTAGATGAAGACAATAATTTTGCTAATTCAGAAAGTTGAACTGGATCAAAGCAGTCTAAACCCGGTTCAGATTCCATGACTACCTCAGGTACAATCGCGGATAGAGGAGTGCTTATGATCTTATTTTTAATAAGGTCAATCTTATTTATAAAGAATCCCATAAAATCGTTGCTGCTAAGAGCAGGTGGAATGGACGGTTCAACAGAGCTATGGCTCTGGGTGAGTTTGGCAACTGTATTAAAAAGAAATCTAGGATTATTCTTATTCTCCTCTATTAATGAGGAGAAATATGCTGCTATTGTTTTACAAAGGGTCCTCTTATACAGCAGTAAACCATTTTTCCAGACTAGGAAGGACTCCTGCAGGCCTGTGGAGCGATATTTTCTCTCCAGTTTCCTAGCATTTTGCTTCAAAGTACGCAGCTCTGCATTAAACCAAGGAGCAAGCTTTCTATTTTTAACGGTTTTCATTTTCAAAGGAGCTGCGTTGTCTAAGGCAATACGCAGAGAACTAGCAACCCCATCAACAAAATCATCAACCTGTGAAGGGGAGTAAGCTATGCTTTTGCACTCTGCAGCACTGTTCAGCGACACAGAGGAGAGAGAAAGTGAAGGAGATTCTTTAAAATTTATAACTGCACTATCTGATAAAGATCTACTAAAATTGAACCTTCTTTTGGGGGAGGAGAACTCTGTTAAAGTAATCCTGAAGGTTATTGGAAAGTGGTCAGAGAGGACAGGGTTGTGAGGAAATACTGTTATTTCTTCACATTCTATGCCGTATGTCAGCACAAGATCCAAAGTATGAAGATGAGAATGCGTGGGACTATTCACATTTTGAACAAAGCCAATAGTGTCTTAGATAGCATTAAAGGCTTCTCTTAAGCTATCGCCTTCAATGTCAGCATGGATGTTAAAATCTCCCACTATGATGACCCTGTCAGTATTTAATACCAAATCAGAAAGGAACTCTGAAAACTCATCTAAAAATTCAGAGTAAGGACCTGGTGGACGATACAAAGTTACAAAAAGAAGAGGTTTTCTTGCCTTGAAATTTGGATCAGGGAAATTAAGGGTTAAATGTTCAAAAGAGTTGTAGGTATTAACTGTTTTGGGAGTAATCAGTAAGTCAGACTGGAAGATTGTTGCTACTCCTCCTCCTCGTCCAGAACTTCTAAGTATGTGAAAATTTAAATAGCTTGAAGGAGTTGCCTCATTTATGCTCACATAATCCTCTTGCTGCAGCCAGGTTTCTTTAAGGCAACACAAGTCAATGTGATTATCACAAATCAAGTCATTAACTAGCAGACTTTTAGAGGAAAGCGATCTTATGTTAAACAGACCGCATTTAATTGTCTTATAGAACAGGTTCACTTAATTTCATTGTTGTAATGCACAAACTAGAATGAACTTCAGGATAAACGGATGGTCAGAGATTCTTCTTCTGAAGAGGAATAACATGAACTCAGCATCAAGTTGTCCTGGTAAAGCTGGGTGTACAGTGTACAACTTTTTTGTCCTTTTCGGGCCGATTTTCAAGTCGTATGAGAATTTTTCGATCGGGCCGACTTTCAGCCTGATGGTGCGTGGTGTAGTGAACAGTGGGTAACGAGGGGAGATCAGCCTCTAACGACCACCTCCTTATCAGGAATCGTAAAGTTGGGATAAAATCAAACGTTTGAAATTCAGTCGACCGTCATAAGGTGGTTGTAGGCAATTCACTTAGTGGGCAAACAAGGATTCTTCTTCTTCTTCCTCTCATAGGAAAAAAGCAAATGAAAAAAAAGGAAAAAAGCATGGCGGGGCTGCAATGAGTGAAATGGAGTTCTTTCTGTCAAACTGACAGACCGTAGTAGCCACGTTTGCTCAGCCATGTCTTTGTCCAAATACGTCGTCTCCTTTTCTTTTTAGGGCTTTCAGCACAAAATCGCCCAAATATCCAAGGCAGCGCGTTTCACTCTAGTGAGCTTCATGTTCCTCTGCTACTGGTTTGGATGTACAGTGTGAGCAGGTAGATCGCATCAGAGCATCGGCTTGCACAGTGTGAGAACAAACATCGTGAGCTGGGAACTTTTAAACCCTGCGGTTTCTTTATACACTGTGAGTTGTGGCTGAGTGCAACGATTGAAAAAAAATCGTACAGTGTAATCCCAGCTTTAGACATTGGCCTTTGATCATCAGGATAATTCTAATTGGCTTCATTGGAAGGGAAAGAAGATCTATAATACCTCTGTAAAATATGACCCTCAGCTTTATTATCACTGAAACATGTTGTTGAGTAAAAATGTCAGATTTGCGTTTATTTGATTTGAATACAAGAAATTGTCTTAATATTATAGCTTTTCTAAAAAAGCTGCTTGTCTTGCAGCTCACTGTTAAGTGTTTCTTTTGTGGGTCAAATCCTCCCTCCTGGATGGAATCACTGCACGCACACCTTCTGAGCCCTTGTTTCCATCCATCCATCCATCCATTCATCCATCCATCCATCCATCCATCCATCTTCTTCCTCTTATCCGAGGTCGGGTCGCAAGGCGCTCCCAGGCCAGTAGAGAAATAGTCCCTCCAGCGTGTCCTGGGTCTCCCCCTGGGCCTCCTCCCGTTGGGACGTGCCTGGAACACCTCACCAGGGAGACGTCCAGGAGGCATCCTAACCAGATGCCTGAGCCACCTCAAGTGGCTCCTCTCTATGTGGAGGAGCAGCGGCTCTACTCTGAGTCCTTCCTGGATGACTGAGCTCCTCACCCTATCTCTAAGGGTATGGGAGGAGGGGGGGGGGTATCCTATTAGGGAAAAATTATAATTCAGATTAGCTAAACTGTTTCTAAGGAATTATTTCATAACATTTTATGTTTGTGTTACTCTAAGTGACCTAAGTAATAGTGACCTTTGTCTGGTATTAATGGCATTCAGGACTGATGAATGCAACTTGGCCTTCATGATATGATCAGATTCATATCGGATTCAGGACCACAGAGCCAAGTGGCTTGGGTCGCATCGGAAAAAATCAGATCTGTGTTGTTCAGACTGCCATGAAAAGATCAAATCCAGGTCACATATGAGCAAAAAAATAAATAAACAGATTTGGGTGACTTCAGGCTGCTGTATGAACGTAGCCTTAAAGGCTGGTTCTCCTCCCCCAGCAGTGTGTTTCAGTGCGCTTGTCAAAGATATTTTTGATTTCTGCATGGTCTGCGCTATGTTATTCCACGCCACAACGCCAGAGGGCCAATCAGGAACTAGCTGAGGGTCTAGTTATGGCCGAGGCGGAGAGGAAGTGGGGGCAAGTTTCTCCGACAACTGAGGGACATGAGGGCCAAAAAGAGCGGGGATCCAGGTAGAAAAAGGGTCCCAGTGTTCTCACGCACCTCGCTCTGCTAGCTGCTCCATCTTCAGTTGTTTTTTCACAATAGCGGTCAGACAAACAAAACAAGCCGGTAGGGTACCAGACAGTAAAAACGCATATTGTAGAGCGGATGTAGATTTGACCAATCAGAGGCCTCCTGTCTGCGGCATTGTCTGCGCTCACCTACAATTATGGAAAGGTGCAGCAGAGTGTCTGTGTAAGGGGCGGGGCATATCCGCATTCACTGCGACACATGCAGACCACCTGGTTTCTGAGCATAAACCAGCCTTTAAGTGAGATATAAACTCTAAGGAGAGCAGGACTGGACATCATGTCATCTTGTTCTCTTTGCAAAGAAAATAAAATGCAGACCGAGAGAAATCCATCGATCTCTGTTTATTTAACTGGACTGTATAGTTGAATAACTATTTTTCTCACTAGATATATAAGAATTCCATTGGTTGGTTTTTAATACAATTAGACATTTGTCAAACATTCTATGGGCTACAAAAAAACATTTTAATTGATTCTTTAATGTCTAGTTTACATAGACAAACAATGGTTCGTCAACTTTACATATTTCAATAATTTATTGGTAGAATTTGGAATAAACACACTCAAATTATTTCTTTTGCATCAACTAAGATGGCAGTATTAAGACATGCTGATGATAAAATAGGTTATAAAGCTCTGCCACTTTGAAGTAAAATTCCTGGGAACTCATGGATAACTTCTCCTGGAGATTGTGTCAACATGATTCTGTGACTTCACGTGGGAAAAGGAGTTTGTCGTTTGATTAAGACGATGCAGCATTTATGATAACATCAGACAATATTTATCATCTTGGCCTCGAACCAACTGCTATCAAAATGTTTGATCAAAATCAAACAATGTTGATATAAAAGGACGTTTTGCTTCAGCCTCATTAGTTTCTGCTTTGAGACAGCATGCCCACAGTGGCAGCCATGAAGTGGGGTCTGCTGTGGTTTTGTTTCTTCAGTTTGTCTGTTGAAATCCAGGCAAAACTGGGTAAGACTGAAATGTTTTAGATTCTAGCTGTACGGTTGTCTTGAAATTTCTAATCTAACAATGGCAATCTTCTAATCTAAAAAATGTCCATCACTTGCTACAATTTTTTTTATCTTTTTGCCAAAAATGTTTTCAAAGAATTTGTAAATAGAAATAATGATGAAAACCTCTATTTAATTTCTGTGTTTCCAGCTTACAACCATGTCGACAACATCTGCAGCACTTGGGGCCGTCAGCACTTCAAGACCTTTGATGGTGAAGTGTATCAGTTTCCAGGCTTGTGTGAGTACACCCTGGTGAAAGACTGCTCTGAATCCAACAGGAAGTTCTCTGTGAACATCAGACGAGAAGAAAATGATGGAAATAGTACAATCAGTCATGTTGAGGTGACCATCACTGAAAATACATTCGACTTGAAAAAGGATGAAGTCACTGAAAATGAGGAACCGTGAGTATAAATTCCTCATGCAACAAAGACACCCTTATCAAAATATATACATAGAAATATTTATGTAGATTGTGTATTTTCTTTTTCATTATTTAAAACATCTTTTTTTCAGAGTCATTCTGCCCCACTATAGTGGGGGGGTTAAGGTAGAAGAAAGTGCATTTTACATCAAAGTTCAAGCTTCCAGAGTTGGCGTAACTGTGATTTGGAACCGTGAAGATTCAGTCACGGTAAACGCTTTTCTGTTTTCACTCAGACTTTATCCAAATAATTTGATCTTTTTTGACTGATTGGTTATATAAAGTAGATGGTTAGAGATCAGGGTTAAAAGAAACGGATTTGCTGTTTGTTTGAATACAATAACTTATCTCTGCAGAGATTTAAAAATATCAGCAGTTAAATATTGTTTCAACTTTCTGGAATAATTACCATAAAATGATGGTTGGTTACCTAACACTGAGTTTAAACTGTTTTCTTTCTGGTATAAATCAATAAAACACGTTGCATGATGATCCCTGCTTTGTGTTTCAGGTGGAAATTTCCAACAACTACTTTAACCGTACTTGTGGACTTTGTGGAGACTTCAATGGTGTTCCGGTCTATGATGAGTTCATGGAAAATGGTTTGTATTTTATTTACTTTGGTGATAGCAGTGCATTAGAGGTGAAAAATATGCCTTAAATGTTCTTTTTTGTTCTTCTTCATCACCATGACCAGGTTTGAAAATCAGCTCAGTTGAATTAGGAAATAAATACAAAGTCCATCTACCAAATGAGGAATGTAAAAACCTCCCTGTTGAAGACAATGAGTCAGAGGAGGCAAAGAATAGGACTGAGTCATGCAAACAATTTGTAAGTTCAGTAGTGACTTAGGGCCGGATCTATCAAAGGTTTGCGTGTATAAAAATGTGAGCTATTTCACTGCGCACGCTAAAAAATTTACAAACTGATCTATCAACAGCGTGCTAAAAGGATTTGGTCTTTAAAACGTGCTAAATAGCGCCTCTTATCCATTTAGTACTTTTTCTGCAATGAATATGCAATATGGGGCGTTTACACGCAAAAGTGCGTCTTGTGGGAGGAGAACATGTAAATATATTAATTTAGCACTCGCAAAGTGATTTATTAAACCTGAAAGCAATTTTGCTAACAGTATCTGACTCTATATTTAACACGTTTCAAAAGAAGGTGCAAATGGTCTGTATGCGTAATTGCGCACACATGGCGGCGGTTATTGTCGCAAGAAGGAGACATCGAAATGAAGCAAGGAGACGCAGAGAACGCATTTTTTCACTCCGTGGGAATATTTTTGGAATGAAGGAGGAAACGATCATCAAAACATATTGTTTATCCAGCATTGCCATGTTGGAGCTGTTGGGGGAACTCCGAATGGATTTGGAGCCAGCCACAAGGAGGACCCACGCAATACCAGATATCACAAAACTCCTTGCAACGTTGCACTTTTTTGCATCGGGGTCATTCCAGCGTACGGTTGCAGCGAGAGCTGGGATCTCCCAATCTCGTTTTTCAGAAGTGCTGTCCGACGTTCTAAATGCCATGTCGCCCTGACGCCCTACCAGAGAACCCCGACCTCCCCCCTGCGCCTGTGGAGCAACATGCCAATGCTGCGGGGATGCGTACGCGCAGTAATCTCATCCACAGTCACTTCTTGTGAGACATTTGGGATGTGCATTTTTCTACAGGCCAATACAAAACACCTGTTGTTTTTTTTGTTTTTTGTTTTTTTTACTGCAGTGAAGTAGAAATTCAGCCACATACCACCTTAGGGAATAAAGGTTGCCAAAGTTTTATATATATATATATATATATATATATATATATATATATATATATATATATATATATATATATATATATATATATATATATATATATATATTATTTTTTTATTTTATTTTTTGGAGGGGTTGGGGTGTCACTGTAAGATTTAAAGTACTTAATGCACTAGTTTGTACAAACTACAAACTACTTTGCCGCAAACCACAAAACGCGCAAAACCATCATTTAAATAGGGCGTCTCCAACAGTTTTGCACCTGCCACTAGTTACGTAATCACTCTTGTTAAATCACCCGCAAACCATGGTTCAGCCCCTCGTGCAAAATTCCAGTTTGCGAGCGCAAATTACTGCACGCAAAATTGGATCTTGATAAATCCGGCCCTATGTGTTAACTAAAGTTTTTTAAAATGTATTCAATAATGATGTGCTAACTTTTGCAGTAAATTCAAATTATATTTACCCCTTGCAGGAAACCGTTTGTAGGGAAATTTTTACCTCAGATTCCTGGAGTTCATGCACCTACCTGATTAGCCTTGAAGGTTATATCCAGGCCTGTGCGATTGACATGTGCACCTGTAACAACCACAGCAGTGAATCATGTCTCTGCAGCACAATATCTGAGTTTTCTCGTCAGTGTTCCCATGCAGGAGGACAGCCTCCAAACTGGAGGAGGCCAGATTTTTGTGGTAAGCTTCATGTTTGTTAGTTGATTTTTTTCAATGCTACAAAAATGAAAAACTGGCTTAATAACTCACTGAATATATAGTATAGTGAGATAAAACTACAACGTTGTTTATTGAAACATGAGATGAAACTGTTATTTTAAACTTTGACAGTTTAAATGAACAGAGGGTGAAACTAAGCCGTTTACTGAGAGGTGCTCATTAAAAGACTTTGTTTAGCCATAAGAATGAGGGTCTCATTGAACAAATGCTTTCCTATCATACAATACTTTTATTTTTAGTTTTTACGGCATTAGTGGCCCGTTTTATAGACAGTAGGCTGACAGGAAATGCGCATCCGTACAACACTTTTAAAGAATGTGCAAAGTGATTTGCTTTTGCAGTTTAGTGGGCAGCATATGCAAACCTTTTTTAGATATGTATATGAATATGCAGATCATAATCTAATCAACGTTCATGGATGGAAGGTATGCAAATATAAACAGACAAAGACAACCTTCTCATGTTTTAATTTCTAACTTTAGTGATTTTTTTTTTTACTTTTGTTTATTGCACTCAGAGACTAATTATATAAGGTGCTCTATAAATTTGATTGGGTAAACTTACTATTAATAACTACTACTACTTAACTTACTATGGTTAAACTTACTATTATTAAAATAATTAAACTAATCAACTAATTAACTTCAACTAATCTTCTATAGCCTAACCTTTCTCTTTTGTAACCACTCTGTAGAACCAATGTGCTCATTTCAAGGAGAAGAACCAAAATGACTTATATGTCTTAACATTTGCGAAACAATCTCTGTAGATCAACCAAAACACTCCAACTTAGTGGACAAAGCAAAAAAAAAAGATTTAAAAATCAGTTCTTTACTATAGGGATAAGAAACACTTAAAATGTGCATATTTTAGACAGAGAAGATAGATGGTTGGAAACAGAAGTGAGTGAAGGCATTTCCTTTTAACATGAAAAAACAACTCTTGACAAGTTGGTCACTTTCTAAAAACAAAGCAGGAAGCCTGACACCCAGTCAGTTCCAATCTAATTAACATTTTTTTCCTTATTGATAAGGGGAGTCCATTCTGCAGGTAAATTTAAATTAGCAGCAAAATTAGACTTCCCAAACTGTTTAAAGACCCGGAACTCATCTCTCACTGGCTCTGAATTGATAAAACTCTTAAGATTCTATTCAGTTTATTTCTATAGCGCCAATTCAAAACACTTTTTATTCAAAGTTTTCTATCTAAGGAAAACCAGCTGATTGGATCGACTCATTAACTCTTCAGCAATCCCTCACACTAAGCATGCTTGTAGCGACAGTGGAGAGGAAAAACTCAATTTTAACTTCCTCCTTTAAGATGAAATAAAGTTTTTGTTTTACACTAGAAAAGTTAAATCTGGTTGTTTAGGTTTTGTATTTTTTATTTTTTTTTGTAAGGATTTTTAGTCCTAACCTTTTTTATGTTGATTATATGTAAACAGACAGATAATACGTTGCCATGGGAGCCATCAAATGTTATTTAACATACTACACAATATTCTACTTTAACGTATTGTAGTGAGAAAAAAAGTGTTCAACTATATTCCCTAGTTAAATATACGGAGATTGGTGGATTTCACTCATTCGGACCTTAATTTTCATATCTTTGCAAAGGGAGAACAGTTCATCATACGGCCCTTACAGCACAGTAATCAGCCCTGTTCTGACTAGGCAGAGTTTTTCTCCCTTACTTACGGTGAAGGAAAAAACTGTGAAGGTTGTCAGAGTCAAAACAAATTACACATACTTTAACAAACTTTGAGAAACTATTTGGCTTGTCATGGGAATAAGTATGTTTGTCTAAAAGTACCCCTCACTCAGACATTGTCTCAGCTTTGCAAGTGAAACAAACTGAGTAAAAATATTTTTCACTGGATAAATTGCATAACTAAATATATAAAACATGAGAAATCTAAAAGTATATAAATTTCTACTTCCCTTTGCTTTACAGGTAAACATTGTCCCCACAAAATGATATATGAAGAAAGTGTTTTTCCTTGCATGGATACATGCACACAGGCACACACAAGATCAGTGTGTGAGGAGCACAAAATCGATGGCTGCTTCTGCCCTCCTGGTTAGTTCTCCTCACATAGGAAATGTGTATTTGGTCGTTACTGATTCCCCAACACACCAAATTAACCTTTATGTTTGTCCTCAGGAACGGTGTTTGATGATATATCTGACAAAGGCTGCATCCCTCAGTCTGAATGTCAGTGCAAACATGACAAAATCTACAGCAGTGGAGAGGTTTATCACAATGACAACACTAACTGGTATGTCTGGTTCAAGATGAAGGCAAAGTCTGTTCATTATAGGACCTTTATCATTTTTGTTATAGTACTTAGCAAGGCTTAGACTCAGCACGTTTCTTAATTTCTCATGTTATAGCAGAAAACATCAATGTTTTATAGTTATTGATACAATAAACTAAGGCAAAACACTTTTCTGCTCCTGTTTCTATGGTACATAGCTCTAACTGCTTTCACTGCTAAAGCCGCTGTAACACCTTGACCATTTAGACCAGCGTATGCCTGACGTACAGAAAATCTTGCAAAAACACTGGCATACATTGGATAAGTTATGGGTACGTTTTGTATAAGTTACGAGCATGCTGAATGCTATAGTACGCTGCCACATGTCGACATTTGTACATTGAGTAATTTTGAGCATGCTCAAAATTTCTCAACATATGCCGGCATACGGTCATTGTTGCGCCATAAGTTCCAGGTCAGTTATCTGATGGTTGACATCCGTTCAGTGTCAGTTCCTCATCAGTCGTGGCGTCTAGCTTATCCTAAACCTCTGAGTAACTTGTGCATAACTTCTGCGTAACTTATCCAGAACTTCTCTCCAACATATCAGCGTATCTGCCGTGTTCCAGACGAGCGCTGAACGTGTTTCTAACTTCCAGCTACTGTATAATGGCGTATTGGCAGCGTTTTGGTATAAAGGGGGTTCACAGGAGGAAACCGTCAGTTCTCCTCCAGACTTCATCCCCATCATAGGGTGAGCCAGAAGGTGAGTGATGGATCCTCCCTGCGTTCACGCCCACCACCAACACACTTCCTAGCAGACATGACGCTCAATCTGCTGCCACCAGAAACCTTCTTTCTTTCTTTTTCTTTGTCTCTTAAGAAAAGTCAGGCATAAACTGGCTAAATCGGCAAGGTGTGAAAGGGCCCTAAGTGGCTGCTCATTTACTGTCTGAGAGCAGTACAAAACAAATTTCATTTTGTATACACTATGTGTATAGAAAATGACAATCAAAGTTGTCTAAATCTAAGTAACTGTTGCATAAAGAGGTGATAGAGAGGAATTTGGCATTAGTCTGGAAAGTGTTTGCTGCTTTTTGGGCTTTTTTTGGTTTCATTAACTCATCATGTTCATGGTTATGTTGTGTTTTCTATCTAAAAACTAAACATGCTGGTAATATACCATATGTATGAAACATAAATTTCTATATTTTTGAAAATCTACTGTGAGGGACCGAGCCGACCAAGCATAAGGACCCAGTGGTGATTATCAAGAAAATTGGTTTTATTTTTCCCAACGTAACAAAAATCCAAACAATAATAACAGAGCCCTTAAAAGAGGTCAAATGAAGGGACTATCTTAGGGCAGAAAACATCAAGGTTAAAAATAACAAAACCTCAAACTAACTGCACAAGCATAACTGACCTGACACACAGCAAACAAAGAGGACTTAAATACTGGCTGATCGGACCAGACTGACACACTGAGGAACATGTAGGGAGAAAATTGTGGAAGCTCATTGGTAGAATTCCCTTATGACAGAAAGAAGGCCACGATTCACACCATCTATCATCCGGAGGGGGGACACATTTAATTACAAAACCGAATTCATACAGCTGTCTTAAAAACTTCATACATCCAGCAATGCGTCGTCAAAAATCCTGCTATCCCCCAACCTTCAGTCCATCTGAACCAGCCTTTATAGTTTCCACATCGCACTGTGTGGATGCACGTGCACGACTGGACGCTCTTCCTGGAAATCTCTTAGCTCATGACCTGATTGCGTGCGAGTCAGCCACTAAGAACCCTGTTTTTGCCTAGATTTGTACGTTACTCCCAGTATGTAGACTCTGTTTACATGTTGCATTCTCTGTGTTGCTAAGTGAGCATAACGTCAGAAACAGGACTACATAACGCAGTACAACTGCTTCCATATTTGTCAAGCCAGCCAGATATTTATATTCTACAGCATTAGAGACTTTATTATTGCTAAGAGTCATACTTGAACTTCAAGATGTACTGTTTTGTTGCTAAGTATGTATAGGGCCATGTTGTAGGATACATTCTGATTCTGATTTCTGATTCTGATCTGATATAAGACAATAAAACTGCTTCTACAAAACCTACACAAATCTAACAAAAAATAACTAAACAGTTAGCTTAAGGATTAAAATTAAAATACTATTACTAAACAAAATTACCAAAATGAGCAAATCACAAAAGCAAAAGAAGAGATTATGCAGCATATTAAAAATGTGGAGTACATGGTCTTCCCCTATAGTGGAACTCCAGATGGTACGACCCAATCAGTCAATGAGTGTGTCAGCTAGAGTCCTTTGCATTCTTCCAAATGAAGGTACTCCCCAAACACCAGAAAATAAAGCACAAACAATATTAAGCATTTGACAAACTTAAATGTACAAAAGTTAACCAAATGTGTGCGCTACAGTTGGAACTAATATCTTCTAATATAGTCAAAACAAAAATAAATAAGCCAATACATTTCTGCCACTCTGTGTTAAAACTTAAAGTGAAAAAGTGGTTGTGTGTAGGATTACTAACCATGTGACCATCACAATTACACATTTTTTCTTACACTTTACAACAGTGTGATGTTTTGCTCTATCATTTTCTATCAAAATGAAATAGTGATGTTTGTGCTTATACTGTAGCTTGACATGGTGTTACAAAACATTGTATTTTTCAGTACCTGTTTAGAAGGGAGGTGGGAGTGTGAGAGTTCGGAAACACCTGCTACCTGTTCAGTTGAAGAAGGTTCACAATTTACAACCTTTGATGGTACAACCTATACATTTCATGGAAACTGTTTTTATACCCTGGCTAAGGTGGAAAGCAAGGTAAAAAAAAAAAGTCAAAATGCACTGGTGAGAAGACATCATCATGTAGAGATGCAAATAAAATCTATGATTTCCCTGTGCCGAAACTTTAAATTGAATTTAGGATGGAGTAAGTCCAAACTTTACAATCCGGGCACAGCTGGGACCGTGTGACCAAGATAAGTATGACACTTGTCTGAAGACTCTTAAAATCCATCTGGACAGAGATCATGTAAGTAAAATACATCTGGAATAACATTTTTATTTTAATCTAACAAATTTACTCAAATATTCGTGGCTCATTATGAATTATTCTGTTTCTCCAGGTAATAGTTTTTACATCTGATGGTAAAGTTAAACAAAATAGGGATGAAGTCAGTTTGCCGTACTACTCAGGTGCGTCTGACAGGAATATATTTTTCATTCAGGATTTTCCTCTCAGTATTTCAGCTTAACATCAGAGGATTTATATTATTTTCTTTACAGGGGACATCCGAATATTTCATGCTTCATCCTTTCATATCTTGCTCTACGCCAAGTTTGGACTGCAAATTCAGATCCAGCGTCTCCCTGTCATGCAAGTCTATATCAGTCTGGAGAGCGGTTACAAAGGAAAGACACATGGTGAGTTTTATTTCTTTTTGTTTCAAAATAAACAAAGCTTTGCTAAAATTTAAAATCATTAACACCCAAATAATATGTGGTTTTTTGGAACCTATACCAGAGAAATAAATAGGATTATAGGAAACACTTAAGACCACATGACTTACTGAGAAATTAATTCTTTGTAAGACAGAGTGAAAAAGTTATACTATAAATTACTGAGGCCTATGGAGACTGTCAGGGCCGTCACTAGGTTTGAGAGACATGGGTGGCTTAGCCCCTAGGTAAGATATTGCGCGCGCAAAGCGCGCGCCGAAATTTTTTCAGTGCACTTTCTAAGGCGCTGTCTATAAATTCATTATTTTAAGAGCAACATACCTGGGAAACACTTCCCTCACTAATGCTACTTCACCAACTAAACTACACCAGTTAAAATGTGCTAAATTACAAAGAGTAAATGGTAGGTGCCATGCATTACTGCATAAATGGAAGAAGGCAAGTGGTTCGCCACTCATCATAATGGAAACCTTCTACAGAAGACAGTTGTCTAACCAACAGACTCCCAACATCTTCATAAACCCTTAACCTGGCCATTCATCTTTCCCCATCTCCCCTGCACCCACAACCTGTCAGGAACCCCTGTCTGCTTTGCAATAACCCTGTTTCTGTGTGTGTGCTTGGTGTGTGTGTGTGACCTGGACTTTGGCATGTCTTTCTCTACACCTGGCACAGAGAGAAACACATATATGTGAGGAACTTAACAATAAATGCAGCATTATCTTTGATAGATTTCTGCTTAATCTAAAGTTTAACCACAAAATACAAGTTGCATAAATGGACAGTAGGCAATAGGCAATAGCATCATTGCAAAGAAGGATATCCTTGAGACTTTTTCACATCAGTCTGACAAAGTTTTAATGCAAATAAAGGAAGTATTTTTAAGTACAATGTATTAATGAAAACACAAAATCAACAGTATATGAAACGTACAACTTAGAACTATAGTCAACCCAAGGAAGCACTACCATATCACACAGTGTCGCCCTATCAGACTGGTGGCACATAGATATGGGAGAATTATCCTGCCATAATGCAAGAGCACATAACTTCAATTAGAGAAAAGAATTTCATCTTCTTGCACTCAAAACGTATAATGCTCACACTCAAAACATGCGCTCTCTCTCAAATATTTTCTCTTCTCTCAAAAATCTTTGTTTCTTCTCTCAGATTTAAACAGATATTTTCTATATTATCACAGATATTTTTTCCTCTCGCTTGCCTCCATCTCCGCTCTGCACGGGTCTCAGTTACGCTCTGCTTGCGGATTTGTTTTGCTCTCTCAGACTGCAGTTGGATCGTTGCCTAGCAACCTTTCCAGCCAATAGAACGACAGCCTCGGAAAAGGTGCGCTTGTTTAACCCTACGGAGTGTGCCTGTGCTACTACGCCACTTATAAAGCGTCAGCTGAAACTGCTATTTACAGTAGTTTTGTGGCTGATTGTTGTTTAGAAATAGAAAACCTGGTTTCATTTCTTAGTTTTGCCCTGGATTTTGTAGCGTTTGTGGACGCTACGTCGCTACTTGATCAAAACAATAACGTCGCTACAGGAAAGTTACTTGATAAATAAAGCAGCGACGCTACGGTCAAGCTACTTGAAAATGTAGTTAAACTAATAGCTTCGCTACATGTAGCGGCGCTACTGCCCATCACTGCTCCTGTGACAAAACTATTATAATGATGCTAGTAGGCTACAACAACATCGTGTTTTCCCACACCACTGACTTTGTTCACCTTGGTAACGTAATTCCTACTGAATCAGACAAGCTATTAGGCCTATATTGTCTCTTTCCTCACTCCAGGTAAAGTGAAGAAAATGTAAACCGCTGACATCAAATGGCAAACTCACCGTATGTATCTGCACGCAACCATAACTTTCCTAATCAAGCTCGATGACTGTGTGGAGATTCAAAGGGCGCGCTGTTGCTGCACTGCACAGCTGCTATGGTCCAGTTGATGGCCGTGTACCACGTGACGTGACGCTGGACGCGGAGCCAATGAAGGAAATGAATATCCTAACGATATTAATAATTGTATAAATAATTGTGTTTGTAAATAAACTAACAGGAACTTATCTTCAGATTAACTTGCCTTCTTGGTGGCTCGTTTTCAGTGCTTTACTGCAATTGTTTGGGGTTATATGGAAAAAAAATCAATAAATAAAAAAATAACAATAAAAATCGCAAAATAATTATGGGGTGGCTAATACCAACGAAGGGATGACTTCAGCCACCCTAAAATAGGTCTAGCCACGTCCCTGGAGACTGTACATATTATTTACACGTGGTGACGTACTCGTGACATCACCACACGCTCAGCTCGTCTGTAGCTGCATTTCACCTCCTGTTATTAATAGTCTCTAGATAATAAATTATGACTTTTTTCATTCAGTGGAGGAATAATATTGAACACAGTCAGATAAACACAAATCAAATGAATATTGTGACAAAAAAACGTCCATCATAGCCAGCAATAATTCACACACGGCTATGCAAGTAGATGGCTGCTGCCGACATGCTAACGTTAGACTGTCCACTAATAGTTAGTTAGTAGGGACAAAGAAGAATACGAGCTCCCGTTAGCTTGTTAGCTCGCAGCAGTAAGAGCTTCTACTGAAAGACGGAGCTTCAACAGTTCTTTATTTCACCTTTGCAGGAGTTGAGCCCAGTCTCTTCATTGGTTTAATGCGGCAAATAAATGGCAAAATGTGTGAATTCACGACATTTGTTCTTTGTCATTCCTGCTGCTTGCATGTTCTTGTGCTAAATGAAAATTAGCCCCTATTTCTTTCCTTTCCAACTCTGACTTCTCGCTCTGACGGTTAGGAAAAATCCCCAGAAAAGCTGTACCTTCTTATTGTCATGTTGGGGTCTAAGCGTCTAACCCACATGCAGAAACACTCAGCAGACAGGGAAAAAGTTCAAAGCTTTATTTACAAAGTTTTACAGTGAAATGTGAACTGGGTCTTGGCTCTTCAGGCTGGTCATGGGAAGGAAGCAACTAGAGGAGGACAGATCGGTTAGCGTGGATCCAGGAGGAGCCACGCTAACCAATGCAGTTTTACGGAGGCTTGGATTAATACCTGCTCAGAGGGTATTCTGATCTGCAGAGGGGGGGAACCTTGTGGGTCCAGAGGCTGGTCGGCAGGCTGAGGGCTGAGGGCAGAGGCAGAGACGGAGGCTGAGGCGGAGGGCAGACAGGCAGGTTTCAGGCAGCGATTGTTTTCTCCAGGATTAAACAGATATCCAGATAAGTCAGGACCTGAAAGGCAGAGGAACACAGGATCAGACTAGTTCACAAAAATCTGAGAATCAGATCAGAGAAGCTGGCTCAGGTTTTGCTGGTACCATTACTGGCAAACAGCAGGGAAGTGTCAGTCTCTTACTCCTTAAGAAGGCCTCCTGATCTGCAGATGGGAAACAGGTGTGTAGAAGTCAGCTCATGCCCTCAGAATGAAGATCTCAGGCGCCCTCTGGTGGAGAAAGTTAGACAAGCCTCCAGATCCCAACACTTATAAGCCCTACGGTTCAAAGCATTGGAAAAAAGTAGTGGCTTATAGTCCAAAAAATATGGTACACAGCAGTGACTTAAAGGTACAGAGGGCGATCTTTTATTTCTTGGTGGATCATCTCAATCAGTGGTCCTCCTGACTGTCAATCATTCTGGTGATGTATTTACGCGCCGTCCCCGTTAGCTATCTTTTTTTGCGCACTTTCAGCTGTATATCTGTGGTGAGCTACGGTTTCAGACAGTCATTGAAGCTCACCTGTCTCACCGCGGTTCTTTAAAAATGGTCATTGGTCAGAAGAGAAAAAGTGTGATATATTCCCAGAATGCTTTGCGCAGAGAGCTTTCCTCACAAAGCATTATGGGATTTGCTGTCAGAGCGGCCTGCTGTCGCCATAGGCTGTCGCTACCCGACAGCGGTGACTAATAACAAAAATTACGCAGGCACCATGCAGTGGAGGAGGAGTTACGTGACCAACACAGCAAAAAGCAGTGATCATATGTCTGAATGGTCAGTTAACTGAGTTCACCTAAAAGATTACTATATAGTCCCCGTTCTATAAAGTGATGGAGGGATTTAGGGGTTAAGGCAGACAGACAGACAAAATGAGCTGGCATGATCTATGAAAACAGCTGCTTTTAAACAGAGGAGGAATGGATGTGCAGTGTGAGCAGGAAGATCGCCTCAGAGTGTTGGGCCGTAGAGTGTAAAAATGTAGGGAGCTGGGAACTTTAAAACCCTGAGTGTTCCAGTGTTTGTCTCCTTCGGTGGAGGGCGGACAGGGTTTACCCAGAATGCGGTTGTTTGTAGGAGAATGGAGAAACTAACTGCCACTCAGAATTCCTGCGGTATTTGAACGGACTGTGGTGCAGATGAATCCCTTGCTCAGTGTGAAACTCAAACGATCCCTTGGAGGAAAGTGGATCCAAACCTCCAGTTAAAATCCCCAGCTCAGTTTGAGGCTCAGTTGATCCTTCCAGGGAGAGAAGGTCCGAAACATCCAGTTTGCAGGATGACTTCTCAAAACTGGCAAACACTCTGGCGTCGAGGAAGTGGCAGTCAGCAGCTTAAGAGCACTCCGTTAATGAGGTAAACCTTTGCAGGTGTGAGAGAAGGTGAATCAGGACCAGGCGCCGCCTGGTGGAGGAAGGAAAACAAACACACAAACCACACAGACAGGAGTCCTAACAATGCCTGGCTTAAAGCTGGGCATATACTGTATTTTTTTGCCTTTTTCTGGCCGATTCTCCAGAGCAAGAATTTTTTAGATGTGCCGACTTTCAGCCTGATGGTGCCTGGTGTAGTGTACAGGGGGTAACGAGGGGCGATCAGCCTCTAAAGACCACCTCCCCATCAGGAATCGTAAGGTTAGGAGGAAATTAAACATGTTTCAAATTCAGTCGGCCATCGTGAGGTGCTCGTGGACAAATCCTGCTGATGAAGCAAAGTTAAGAGCCAATTTACCAGAACCTCCAGCAATGTGCATGTGCCAACAAGGGAGTTCTTCTTCTTCTTCCAGATATACGAGTCGGACAACCACCATCTCTCGGCGCTGAGTCGGACGTGTGGTTTTTGGTTGTGTAGTGTGAGCAGATAGATCGCATCAGAGCGTTGGGCTGCACAGTGTGAGAAGAAACATTGTTAGCTTTGAACTTTAAAAACCTGCGGTTTCGTCATGCAGTTTGAGCTGTAGCTCCGTGCAACGATTGAAAATATCACACAGTGTATGCCCGGCTTTACCCCATAGGAGCGGTTCTTTGGAGGCAGACAAGTTCTTACTATGTGAGGGAGGGTTATATTTTCTTTTTCTTTGGAAAGCCCTCGAGAGGCATAGAGACTGGCCACATGGCAGCCTTAAAACTTTAGCAAAACCTAGTTCTGATAAGGGGGTAAAACTAGGTTGACCTGAACTGAAATTTATGTTATTTCTCTGGCAGTTAATTCTGCAATGCAATGTCATGAAAAAATACAATGCTAAAAAAGAAATGTCCCAAAATAGGTTGAACGGTTTGCCGTTTTGCACATTTCAGAGCTTAAGCAGTTTTTTTGTTCTAAACATGTTCCTCAGGTTTATGTGGAAGCTTCAACATGGTCATGAATGATGACATGAAGACTCCTCAGGGCATCGTGGAGGGCACGGCATTGACGTTCAGTAACTCCTGGAAGGCAAACATGTCATGCTCTGGAGGCGAAGAAAGACACAGTGATCCATGTTCCAACAGTATGAATATTGGTAAATAAACCTTTTTCTTTTTAGGTCATATACAGGTCCTTCTCAAAATATTAGCATATTGTGATCAAGTTCATTATTTTCCATAATATAATGATTAAACTTTAACATTCATATATTTTAGATTCATTGCACACTGACAGAAATATTTCAGGAATTTTATTGTCTTAATACGGATGATTTTGCCATACAGCTCATGAAAACCCAAAATTCCTATCTAAGAAAATTAGCATATTTCATCCGACCAATAAAAGAAAAGTGTTCTTAATACTAATATTTTGATGAGGACCTGCAGTCTCCTTTAGTTCTGGATAAATTGTGTTAGACTGCTATCAAAGTGTTTGCTTTAGGTACATTTATTATAAGTAAAAAAAAACAAAAAACATTATTTTCTGTTTATGTTTGTAGAGACATATGCTAAAGAAAATTGTGAAATGCTACGAAAGCCAAACGGCTCATTTGCAATATGCCATTCAGATGTGGATCCTGAGACCTACTACAAGGTACAACAAAACATTTGCTCTCAGACTTCCAAGTTAAATAGTTTGAGTTTAATATCTTGGAAGAACTTATAATTATAATTTATGTTTACAGCGCTGCCTTTATTCCACCTGCAGCTGTGAGAAAAGTGAGGACTGCTTATGCGCAGTCTTTACCTCTTACGGTCGAGCCTGTGCAGCACGAGGAAAGTTTGTAACAGATTTTGAAAATGAATGTGGTAAGAAGATGTTTCTGGTTTTCACAAGAACCTAACAAATGTTGACCTTTTAAGTTTGATTAGTTATAGAGGGTTGCAACAGATATCTCTTCTTGAAACCCTCTTCTGAAGTCAGGTTCTCTGAAGTTATTAATTGGATAATGATAACTTATCGTAAGTTTGAGGTCATATCACAGTGAAATTTTTAAGTAAAAAAAATCACAAAATTTAGGCTAACAGGAAATTAGATATCAACCATCTCTTTCAGTTGAATTCATCGATTTAAGACAAATTAAACTTAAAGGAATAGTACACCCAAAACATGATTAGCCTTCATTTTCTACTCACCCCCATGCTGAACAACACTCTGGAGTACTTTTTTGATATCTCAAATGCATCTGGAGATCTGGGAGGCTTCTTGCTGTCTGCTGACATTCAAATAATGGAGGTCTATGGCGCCCGAGGCAGAAAGGTCCATAAAAGTCCACAAAAAACATGTCAATATTCCTCCATACTGCTCGTCCAATGTATTCCAAGTGTCCTGAGTGGGTAGCGTCCAGAATTTACTCGAAACGAAGTCATTTAGAACGTTTTAGAGCCTAAACAGTAGTGTATAGGATTTCCTGAAAGCGCGTTCACGACGCTACGGAAACCGCGGCAGACCAAACCAGATGAAAGTGCGCATTCAGCTCGGCAAAGAACTCATGCTCTTCCTCAACACTGAAGTCCTCAGACATTTTTCTTTCGTTGTTTCTTTCTTTGCACAGGTAAACAGCACATTTCTTCTTCTACGCTTGTATTATCGGCAGAGCAGACGCTGAATGCGCACTTTCATCTGGTTTGGTCTGCCGCGGTTTCCATAGAGTCGTGAACGCGCTTTTAGGAAATCCTATACACTACTGTTTATGCTCTAAAAACATTCTAAATGACTTCGTTTCGAGTAAATTCTGGACGCTACCCACTCAGGACACTTGGAATACATTGGACGAGCAGTATGGAGGAATATTGACACGTTTTTTGTGGACTTTTATGGACCTTTCTGCCTCGGGCGCCATAGACCTCCATTATTTGAATGTCAGCAGACAGCAAGAAGCCTCCCAGATCTCCAGATGCATTTGAGATATCAAAAAAGTACTCCAGAGTGTTGTTCAGCATGGGGGTGAGTAGAAAATGAAGGCTAATCATGTTTTGGGTGTACTATTCCTTTAAGATGTTAATATCAGGGACTTAGCATGCTATGTTCCAGGAAGTTAACAGTTTCATTAGTGAAACTTCTGGATAAATACAGCTTACTTCTTGATGGCTTCATTAACTTACAACTACACTGCAAAAAATAGAAATCTCAATAAGTTATTTTTTCTTAAAATAAGTGTGTTTTTCCTTGATTTGAGGAGGTAAGTAAGACACTTTGCCAATGGAACAAGACAATTTCCTTTTAAAATAAGAAAAAACTATTTTATCGTCTTATTTCAAGTAAATATTATCTAACTATCTTATTTTAAGAGTGAAAATACTCATTCCATTGGCAAATCATCTTATTTACCTGCTCAAATTAAGGCTAAATATACTTAATTTAAGCCATTTTTTACTTATTTCTGGATTGTTTTTGCAGTGTACTGAATGGATCTGCTTAGTTTTTTCAACAAGCTCCCATATAATATCACGGTGAAATGAAACTTCTGTTCCTACAGAAAAGTAAACAAATCTACCAGGGGTGGTTATAGGTAACATAACCACCTGCTATCTGCTGTCATGATTCATGCAGCTATTATTTCATCCAAATGAAAAATGGAGAACAGAGAAGCAGATCATGGCTTGTCTACAGTGAAAAGAAGGACTGGGTTATTTACTTTGGCCTTTTTGGAAACACAGGAAGGAGCAATCAGCTAAGTGAGCTTAGTGCTTGGAAAAAATCTTTCATTCCTTTAGAGACAGCATGAAAAGTCAGCTGAGTACAAAACATAGAGAGGAAAACAAGAAGAAAAGGGACAAGAAGAGAGGGACACAACCTAGAACAGATAATGGATGTCTATTCTATTAACATTTCTATATCTGGAGAATGGGGCTGTTTTATGTGTTGTCTTCTCCATTCAGAGGGGCCCCCTGCCTGTCTTTGGCTAGGGCCCCATATTTCCTAAATCCACCTGCCTGTAGCTTCACCGACCCTGACTCTAAAATAACCCAAACTAAACCTCTAACTGTAATTTGTAAATCATACAATCATACAGTCTGCTAACTATGGCCATACTACCCCCAAAACAGAGAAACACACAGAGAGCTGTCCGTCAACCCAGATCTTTACTTACAATCATCGGAGATGTCAGCTGACTTGTAATTCACTGAATGAGGACCAGAACAGCTGTACTGCACACTTCTTGCCTGTGATTGGCTGTTTCTGCCCTGATGGCCTCTATCTAAACGAAAAAGACGTTTGTGTACCCAAAGAGGAATGTTCCTGTTACCATGATGGAAACTATTTAGATGCAGGAGCCTCTGTCAACTATAATTCTAAACACTGGTGAGTAAAAAGAAACCTGACTAATAAAGTTACTCCTGTTTTTAAAGCAACTAACATACAGTACCAGCATTTCTGTTAAATCATTAATCTTTGTTTTGTTTTCTCCAGTGTGTGCACCAATGGAAAGCTTCACTGCCATTCCTCAAAAAATCACTCCATAGGTAGATCCTCGACCACAGAGTTAATAACTTTTCTGTAAAACTCACACCAACTAATATAATAATAATTGAATAATTACCTCCTTTTTGTATAGTATGTTCGCCTCCAAAAGTGTACTTCAACTGCTCTGCGGCAAACCCCGGTGACTTTGGACCACAGTGCGCTCGAAGTTGTTTGAATCTCGATGATGATGTTTGTGTAAGTGTTTGTCATCTTAATCTTTGAGAAGGATCAGAAATCCTCAGATTTATTTCATTTAAACATTTTATGCAGCATTCTTCAGAGATCCACCTTTTTGTCAGAGCTAATGCAAAAAGAGCTAATATTATGTGTAGAATAATTACTCTTGAGCAGAGAACCCACAAATTGTTTAAAAGAAATGCTAATACTTCTTTTTATGAGATGCACATGCGATACATATAAAGGAGAAAAAAGAGCCAAACAATTTGTTCAAGTAAGAACTGCGTTCTTTCAGCATATTTATACTCCAGTGATGGTAGAAAGTTGCCATCCAAAAAATTACTTAAAATCATGGGGAAATAACATTTAATTGTCAACTCATTCTGGCTTAAACATGTATATAGATGTACTCTTTATCAGACGATATTGTCCCAAAATTCTGAAAATTTCTATTTTTAAAATGTCTTAGAATCTTTTTTTTTTCTCCGTTATCTTCTGCAGGCCAGTTAGTTCTATATCAGCCTGAACACCTAAATTCGGCCAATCATATATCAACGTCATCTGTCAATCAAATGTTTTCGGTCGTAGCATCTTGATTCATATGTCGCAGCTAATATACGCAACGGTTGAAATCAGAATCCTTTCCTTTCCCATTGAGTTGCGTCCCAGTGTTGACGGGGATGGACGTCTGTGTCTTCGGCAGGCGTAGAGCTAACAGAACTGACAGCGTTGCGAGGCAAGGGCTCAATCATGTACGGCTGGAAGCCTTCTACACCAAACCAAGCTTCTGCCGCCCTGGCGTCCTCTTCCACAACATCTTCGTCCCCGCTTTCCTCCTCTAAATAAAAAATGGATGACGGAGGAGACTCATCCACGACCTCCGACACTAAACTCTCCTCCTCTTGCATGTTTCCGCTGTCCATAGCGTTCCTTGACAGCGTCGTTTCTAAGTCACCAATTTAGTGCTACTTGGTCCCAATGGAATTTCCCATTGTGACCAATAGCTGTAATTTAGTGTTGGCTGAGATTATTTTATGACTTTACTTTTTCTGTTCTCCCAGGATGCATCAGAATGTGTATCTGACTGTATGTGCCCTTCAGACCAAATTGATGATGGTCAGGGCTCCTGTGTAAAAAAGAAAAGTCAATGTCCATGCCAGCACAATGGTCAGTTCTATCAGCCTGGAGACAGAGTTCATCAAGAATGCAACCTCTGGTAAAAAAAAAAATATATATCTATATATGTCTATCCAAGTTATTAAGTTCTTTAATATTTATATGTATGTATATTTATGTTTTCATTTTGACCATTTATTTCTGTATTTTGCTTAACTCTGTCCATTTATCATAAATTTAGTATTTGTGAAGATGGACACTGGCAATGCACCGACAACAACTGTTCACGGAGCTGCGTTATATATGGAAGTGGACATCACAAAACGTTTGACATGCGATTATATGAGTTTCAAGGACACTGTTCCTATGTTGCTGTCAAGGTAAGTTTACTGGCTTTAACTAATGACCAAACATGTTTCTAAATGCATGAACCTATGGAAAATATTGCCACTAAGCCCTACAGAATAAAATTCTTATTAAATAGTTTTTATGCAATAAGAAAACACAGAGGATATTTAAAGCTACAGTGAATGTGTAATTATTTAAACCTCTTAAGCTTTTTAGCAGTTTTTGTAACATTACAACAACAACACCATAGCATATCCCTTTCAAAGCTATGGTATAAAAGACAACTACAAAACACAGCTATCTGGAAGAATAAAATAATTAGTAATTTGAATAAAATAAACTTTGTTGGTGTAAAAATTTTATGCCTATTACTGTTTAACCTAAACATATAATTTAACTTAAATTAGAAGCACCAAACAAACATTTGCATTTAAAAAAATAAAAAAAAATTAAATATGTGTATGACTAAATATTAGACTTAGACAACTTTTTTTTGTCATTTTGTTTGCACATAGTGTATAAAAAACGAAATTTTGCTTTGTACAGCTTTCATGACACTTCCATTCCTTAAAGTGCAGCAGTGATCAAATTTAAACAGTGTGGGAAAAGAAAAAAAAACATGGTGCAAAAAAGATTAATTGATATAGATATTTAGAGCATTGAATATATAGGGTGCAAATAGGCTCTATTTCGGTTTGGTTTTGCCAAATATCATTGATTTCCAAAAGATGCATTTGCCTTGACAGCAGAGCTGCTGCATTAATAAGAGAAAACTATGACAAGTGTACTCCTTATGAGCAATTTCTAGATAAAGAAATCCTGGGAGTATTGTAAGTATTTGATCAGTAGCATAACTATTGAAATTACATTTCCCTTTTCCAGAACAAATGCTCTAATAAAACATCAGAGCATGACATTGAAGTTATCACCGAAGATGAACCATGCGGATCCACAGGCACAACATGTTCCAAAACTGTCAGAGTTCAGCTAGGGGTAAGGCAAAATATAAAAAAATAAAAGTCTCCAACCATGAATGAAGTCATTGAAGTAGCAATATTTACAAAAACAGACATTAATCACAGTCATTTTCATATAAGAATTGTCTTGATGTTTTAAAAAGAGTAAAATTTCCTTATTTCAGAGAAATCTGGTCATCTTCTCCAACGGTGAAAGTACAAAAGAGGTCCTGGAAAATGGCACCCATATACCTTATAAAATAATAGATCGTGGCTTCTATATTGTTTTAGCTTCTGACATCGGTCTAACAGTAATTTGGGATCGCAAAACATATTTTGTCATCCAATTGGAACCAAGTTACAAGGTGAGTCACAAAAGATGTTTACTTACTACAGTCAAGACATTAAGATGTGTAGTAGAAAAGTTTTTTCACTATAAAGAAGTATAGATCCTTCTCAATTACGTCTATTAATTGACTGAAAGTAATAGACCTAGCCTCAATAAAGTAATATGCTCCTCTGCATGATGAAAGGTGCACTGATAACTCCCTTTTTGTGTTTCTATAGGGTGATGTATGTGGACTATGTGGAAATTTTGATGGTAATGCAGAGAATGACTTCACCACCAGGAGTGGGTTGGTAGTTAGCAACCCATTAGAATTTGCAAACAGCTGGAAAGGTGACAGCTCTTGCTCAGATGTGGAAAAACTTGTTGATGCTTGTGAAAAAAGGCCTCATCGAGACCATTGGGCAAAAATGAAATGCAACATCATAAATAGCGACACATTCCAAGAATGCCACTCCAAGGTAGTCCAATTGTTAGTCCTGTAGTAAAATGCAACACTTAAGAAGTAAAAAAAAAAAAAAAAAAAAGAAATCATTGTTTTTCAATCATTTCAGGTAGACCCACGTCCTTTTTATGAAAGCTGTGTAAAAGACTCTTGTGCCTGTGACACTGGAGGGGACTGTGAGTGTTTCTGTTCAGCTGTTGCAGCTTACGCCCAAGCATGTAATGATGCTGGTCTTTGCATTGCATGGAGAACTCCAGAAATCTGTCGTAAGTGAACTATTTTTTCCAAAACTGAAATTATGTCTTTCAAGCTGCTTAAAATTAGTTCATTTCTAAAGGAGAGTTTGTTGTCTTAAAAAATAAACAAATTTTCTATATGTAAAATTAGTCTTTTGTACATTTTTCAAAAGGAAAAAAAAAATCAAAATTTCCTGCCACCCTGAAATATTTACGAGCTTCATGCTGCTTCCATTATTATAAAGAATAATTGTTAACATTATTATTAGTAGCAGTAGGAGTAGTAGGAGAAGGAGTAGGACTGGGGAATATGGCTTGAAACTAATATTTTACATTTTTTATATTCTGAATTCCACTTATGATTTGTTTCAACTTTTCTAATCCTGTGTGAAATATGCATTTCAATACACAATCCTGTTTCTTCTAATACAACTGCATCTAAATAGACATGCCTTGCATGTTGCTAATGTTTACAAGCTGCTATTCACTGTTATTTCTGCTATGATGGCTGCAGCTCATTCATGTAACTGTGTTTGGGTAGTAATGCATTCTAATAAGTGCCAAAAGACACGTCATAGTATTTTGAGTTATCACTGGTGTTGCTATGAAACTCAGGTTGACAAGTTTATTTTTCCCTCCGCAAAAAAAAATAAAAAATCCACTCACAGATGATGCTCAGAAATCCGGCACTATGGCAGAGAAATTTAAGACCAGCAGTTCCAAACAACAGATGATTTCATTCCTTTTTTGAGAACAAACTTCTCACCCACCCGTCATTATGATTTCGTTTGCTGTTACATGTGATGCTGTCGCTAGCCAAACTGCTACCCGAGAGTAAAACTCCATCTACAGAAACCCCACAGAGCCAAAAATGCACCATTATTTTAAAAAATCTGTTTAATTTGTTTTGAATCACCCGCAACAAAAATTCTAATTCATTAATTGGATCGAATTTTTTTACCTGGCCTAGTAGTAGTCTGAGTAATGGTAGTAGAAGTAGTAGTTGTGGTAGAGCTAGTAGCCTATTAGCCTTTATCATAATAACAAATGGAAACTTAAAATTGTTGAAAACAAAATAAAGGTTTAGGCTATACTTGGATAGCTACTTAAGCATTGTATTCATATTGTAAGAGAAATATGTCATTTCTATTATAATTCCTTTCAACAAATGAGTAAAAAAGGTATGTAAGACTATGATATGTGTATACAAAAATAAAAATCACATTTTCCCAAGGTCTTTGAAAAGGTAAGTTATTAGAGCTAAGTTAAAATTAGCCCTTTAAACTTTTGATTTAAAGAATAATGTAACTGTAAAATCTATTTTTAGGTGGGTTTTCAGTTCCTCTAAAGATTATCTCTAAAATGTTGTTTCAGCCGTCTTTTGTGATTACTACAATGAACAACATAATTGTTTATGGCATTACCAGCCCTGCACTCCAGCATCATATCAAACTTGTTCAAACTACTTTAACCATATCCCAAGGCTGGAGGGTAAGTCAAGTTTTAACACATTTTCAAATCATAAAATGAAGAAAATGAAAAAGTAATTAATTCTGCTTCGCTCTTAAATGTTTTAACTACCACATCAGTTCAGAATTACTATGGTGTAATTTTTACAGGCTGTTACCCCAAATGTGAAGATGGCCATGTATTTGATGAGGATGAAAAGAAATGTGTACAAGCATGTGAGCAGAAAAACACATCAACAACTACATTTACACCAACTACTGCTACTACCACAATATCAACAACACCGTCTACTAAGACTTCCACTCAAACACCTACTACCCTCACAACTACAACAATAACAACCACATCATCAGGCTCTACAGCAACATCCCCAAGAACAACCACAGAATCCACAACTCCCTCAACTGAATATACAACTAAAACAACCACTACAACAACCACAACTACGGGATCAACAACTGCATCAGAATCTACCACTATATCTGCAACAACAACTACTTCAACTACAACTACTACTACCACCACCACTTCAACTGAATCAACACCATCTAGCACTAGTACTGAAACACCAAGTACAACTACAATAACAACAATCCCTACAACAACTCCCTGTATCTATACTAAAGGTCCATGTAAATGGTCAGATTGGTATAATGTCCATAATCCAACCACAGACAAAAACGACGATGAAACTTATGAAAACATTAGACAAAATAATGAAACCGTTTGTGAAAATCCAGAAAAAATTGATTGTAGATCTGCTGAAAATCCTGACATGGACTTCAACAATTATCTCAGCGAAACAGGCCAGAAGGTTACATGTAATGCAAGCATAGGTTTAATATGTAAAAAAAATGACCAACCACGTCTAGGAAAGTGCTTTGACTACAAGATCAGGGTTTGTTGTAGTGACTTCTACTGTGTATATAATATAACAACTACAACCTCAACATCAACCATTTCCCCATCTCCCTCCACTACATCTACTACTGAAACACCTACTACTATTACAACCACTTCAACAACCATAACAACTACAACAACCGAGTCTACAACTGCCACAGAATCTACCACTACAACTGAAACACCAACTACAACCCCAACAACTACAACCACACCCACATCAACTGAGTCTCCAACTACTTCAATTTCAACCACAGAATCCACAACTCACTCAACTGAATATACAACTAAAACAACCACTACAACAACCACAACTACAGGATCAACAACTGCATCAGAATCTACCACTATATCTGCAACAACAACTACCACACCAACTACTTCACCTACAACTACTACCACCACCTCAACTCAATCAACACCATCTAGCACTAGTACTGAAACACCAAGTACAACTACAACAACTACAATAACAACAATCCCTACAACAACTCCCTGTATCTATACTAAAGGTCCATGTAAATGGTCAGATTGGTATAATGTCCATAATCCAACCACAGACAAAAACGACGATGAAACTTATGAAAACATTAGACAAAATAATGAAACCGTATGTGAAAATCCAGAAAAAATTGATTGTAGATCTGCTGAAAATCCTGACATGGACTTCAACAATTATCTCAGCGAAACAGGCCAGAAGGTTACATGTAATGCAAGCATAGGTTTAATATGCAAAAAAAATGACCAACCACGGCTAGGAAAGTGCTTTGACTACAAGATCAGGGTTTGTTGTAGTAACTTTTACTGTGTATATAATATAACAACTACAACCTCAACATCAACCATTTCCCCATCTCCCTCCACTACATCTACTACTGAAACATCTACTACTACTACAACCACTTCAACAACCATAACAACTACAACAACCGAGTCTACAACTGCCACAGAATCTACCACTACAACTGAAACACCAACTACAACCCCAACAACTACAACCACACCCACATCAACTGAGTCTCCAACTACTTCAATTTCAACCACAGAATCCACAACTCACTCAACTGAATATACAACTAAAACAACCACTACAACAACCACAACTACAGGATCAACAACTGCATCAGAATCTACCACTATATCTGCAACAACAACTACCACACCAACTACTTCAACTACAACTACTACCACCACCTCAACTGAATCAACACCATCTAGCACTAGTACTGAAACACCAAGTACAACTACAATAACTACAATAACAACAATCCCTACAACAACTCCCTGTATCTATACTAAAGGTCCATGTAAATGGTCAGATTGGTATAATGTCCATAATCCAACCACAGACAAAAACGACGATGAAACTTATGAAAACATTAGACAAAATAATGAAACCGTATGTGAAAATCCAGAAAAAATTGATTGTAGATCTGCTGAAAATCCTGACATGGACTTCAACAATTATCTCAGCGAAACAGGCCAGAAGGTTACATGTAATGCAAGCATAGGTTTAATATGTAAAAAAAATGACCAACCACGGCTAGGAAAGTGCTTTGACTACAAGATCAGGGTTTGTTGTAGTACCTTTCACTGTGTATATAGTACAACAACTACAACCTCAACATCAACCATTTCCCCATCTCCCTCCACTACATCTACTACTGAAACACCTACTACTACTACAACCACTTCAACAACCATAACAACTACAACAACTGAGTCTACAACTGCCACAGAATCTACCACTACAACTGAAACACCAACTACAACCCCAACAACTACAACCACACCCACATCAACTGAGTCTCCAACTACATCAACTTCAACCACAGAATCCACAACTCACTCAACTGAATATACAACTAAAACAACCACTACAACAACCACAACTACAGGATCAACAACTGCATCAGAATCTACCACTATATCTGCAACAACAACTACCACACCAACTACTTCAACTACAACTACTACCACCACCTCAACTCAATCAACACCATCTAGCACTAGTACTGAAACACCAAGTACAACTACAATAACAACAATCCCTACAACAACTCCCTGTATCTATACTAAAGGTCCATGTAAATGGTCAGATTGGTATAATGTCCATAATGCAACCACAGACAAAAACGACGATGAAACTTATGAAAATATTAGACAAAATAATGAAACCGTATGTGAAAATCCAGAAAAAATTGATTGTAGATCTGCTGAAAATCCTGACATGGACTTCAACAATTATCTCAGCGAAACAGGCCAGAAGGTTACATGTAATGCAAGCATAGGTTTAATATGTAAAAAAAATGACCAACCACGGTTAGGAAAGTGCTTTGACTACAAGATCAGGGTTTGTTGTAGTACCTTTCACTGTGTATATAGTACAACAACTACAACCTCAACATCAACCATTTCCCCATCTCCCTCCACTACATCTACTACTGAAACACCTACTACTACTACAACCACTTCAACAACCATAACAACTACAACAACCGAGTCTACAACTGCCACAGAATCTACCACTACAACTGAAACACCAACTACAACCCCAACAACTACAACCACACCCACATCAACTGAGTCTCCAACTACTTCAACTTCAACCACAGAATCCACAACTCACTCAACTGAATATACAACTAAAACAACCACTACAACAACCACAACTACAGGATCAACAACTGCATCAGAATCTACCACTATATCTGCAACACCAACTACCACACCAACTACTTCAACTACAACTACTACCACCACCTCAACTGAATCAACACCATCTAGCACTAGTACTGAAACACCAAGTACAACTACAACAACTACAATAACAACAATCCCTACAACAACTCCCTGTATCTATACTAAAGGTCCATGTAAATGGTCAGATTGGTATAATGTCCATAATGCAACCACAGACAAAAACGACGATGAAACTTATGAAAATATTAGACAAAATAATGAAACCGTATGTGAAAATCCAGAAAAAATTGATTGTAGATCTGCTGAAAATCCTGACATGGACTTCAACAATTATCTCAGCGAAACAGGCCAGAAGGTTACATGTAATGCAAGCATAGGTTTAATATGTAAAAAAAATGACCAACCACGGCTAGGAAAGTGCTTTGACTACAAGATCAGGGTTTGTTGTAGTACCTTTCACTGTGTATATAGTACAACAACTACAACCTCAACATCAACCATTTCCCCATCTCCCTCCACTACATCTACTACTGAAACACCTACTACTACTACAACCACTACAACAACCATAACAACTACAACAACTGAGTCTACAACTGCCACAGAATCTACCACTACAACTGAAACACCAACTACAACCCCAACAACTACAACCACACCCACATCAACTGAGTCTCCAACTACTTCAACTTCAACCACAGAATCCACAACTCACTCAACTGAATATACAACTAAAACAACCACTACAACAACCACAACTACAGGATCAACAACTGCATCAGAATCTACCACTATATCTGCAACAACAACTACCACACCAACTACTTCAACTACAACTACTACCACCACCTCAACTGAATCAACACCATCTAGCACTAGTACTGAAACACCAAGTACAACTACAACAACAACAATCCCTACAACAACTCCCTGTATCTATACTAAAGGTCCATGTAAATGGTCAGATTGGTATAATGTCCATAATCCAACCACAGACAAAAACGACGATGAAACTTATGAAAATATTAGACAAAATAATGAAACCGTATGTGAAAATCCAGAAAAAATTGATTGTAGATCTGCTGAAAATCCTGACATGGACTTCAACAATTATCTCAGCGAAACAGGCCAGAAGGTTACATGTAATGCAAGCATAGGTTTAATATGTAAAAAAAATGACCAACCACGGCTAGGAAAGTGCTTTGACTACAAGATCAGGGTTTGTTGTAGTACCTTTCACTGTGTATATAGTACAACAACTACAACCTCAACATCAACCATTTCCCCATCTCCCTCCACTACATCTACTACTGAAACACCTACTACTACTACAACCACTTCAACAACCATAACAACTACAACAACTGAGTCTACAACTGCCACAGAATCTACCACTACAACTGAAACACCAACTACAACCCCAACAACTACAACCACACCCACATCAACTGAGTCTCCAACTACTTCAACTTCAACCACAGAATCCACAACTCACTCAACTGAATATACAACTAAAACAACCACTACAACAACCACAACTACAGGATCAACAACTGCATCAGAATCTACCACTATATCTGCAACAACAACTACCACACCAACTACTTCAACTACAACTACTACCACCACCTCAACTCAATCAACCCCATCTAGCACTAGTACTGAAACACCAACTCCTACACCTCATGTAACAAACTGTCCCAAATGGGATAAATTGGTAAGTGGAAAACTAAGAAATTCTAAAGCAAACATTTTCTAATTGATCAATCAAATCTGTTCTGCTTCTTATGATTATTTTCCTGCATGCTTATAGTTCAGTTGCTTCACCTCTTTAACCACCCTAATACTGATCATCCTTTTTGTCTTTGTCACAGCAAAATGAGACCTTTCAGTATTGCAACTGCACCATGGCCAAATGTATCGGAAACAATACTGTTCAAATAGTTCCCTATGAGTGTCCACCCTTGAAAAACATAACTTGTGCCAATGGAAAAACTCCTGTTCTCGTTTACGATGAATATCACTGCTGCCAACATTATGAATGTGACTGTAAGTTCTCTTTTAAAAATATGCCAAAATGAACTAACCATTATAGCTAATCAAAAAGAAAATAATAAAACAATCTTCCATAATATTGTATAGATTGACTGTACCAATAAGCAACAGCAAATATTTACTAGTAGTTATCTTCTATCAAAGCACTAAACTCAATTTAAACTGCAACAGTCTATTTTTTCAATAGATTCCTCTTTCAGCTCAAAGAATGTACTGCTAACATATATTTTTAGATGCTTAATGAAAACCTGAGATCATTTTTGTTGCATATAAGAAGCCAACTTAAACACCTACTGATCAATTGATACAGACAAAATATTTATGTTTGGAACTTAATAAAACTTAGACACTTTCATCAATTTAGGTGAATGCGAAGGCTGGGGAGATCCTCACTATATTACATTTGATGGGCTATACTACAGTTACCAAGGACAGTGTTCCTATTATTTGATGAGAGAAATCATCCCCAAGCATGGCTTGGAAATATATATTGACAATGTCCATTGTGATCCAACTGAAGATGTTTCCTGTCCTCGATCCTTAACTGTAAATTATGGAGGACAAAATATCAAACTGATCAATTTTAATCTCAACGGACGACCAGATTTGAAGGTAACAAAAGACTATGCCTTCTCAAAATAGGTTTTGAAGTTAAATGTTATATGTAAACCTCTCTCTCACTCTCTCTCATTCTCTAGGCATTTAGAAACGAAGTAAGTCTAAGGCTACCTTATTGGGAACAAGGTGTTAAGGTGATGAGTACTGGGATCAACATAGTTTTAGAGATCATTCGTCTAAGAGTGGTTGTTAAATTTGGAAGAACTGGCTTTAGTGTCAACCTTCCATATCAATACTTTGGGCAAAACACACAAGGTCATTGCGGTAAGAATCCCCCTCTCGAGACACCATCTGTGTGGACCTATTGGTTTGAATATAAATCATAACGTTTGCTAATTTCAAAAAGGAACTTGCTCCAACAACCAGACGGATGACTGCAGGTTGCCGGGAGGCAAAGAAGTGGATTGTGCTGTAATGGCTGATTACTGGCTTTTGGAGAAAGACAAGGAAAAACCTGAGTGCATAAGGACACCTGCCAAAGTAGAAACTACTCAACAAACTCCATGCGATTCAAATTCCATATGTGATCTCCTTAAAAGCAGGTAGTTTACTAATTCTCTTAGTTTCTGCTATTTTATACAGAGAATATTGTTTAGCAAAACCTTTTACATCATTTTATTAAGTTCAGTTTCCATATTCCACAATAGTCTCTTCGCTGAATGCCATCAACGGATCCGTCCAGACAATTTTTACACGGGATGTATTTTTGATAGTTGCAATGTTCACAACCGGGCAGTAGAGTGCACAAGTTTGGAAATTTATGCCGCTGCCTGCGCTGAGATTGGCATTTGCATTCACTGGAGAAACCACACTGAATTATGCGGTACAATTTTCTTTCTTAGTACAGAACCAATGAATTTGAAAAAAGACTTGTGTTTTTATTATCTATATTTTTAATTGTGACTGCAACTTTAATAGTCGAATAAAAAATTATGTTCTTTGCCAACAGCCAGCGACTGCCCATCAGACAGAATTTATAGACCTTGTGGACCTGCAGATCAACCATCTTGTAATGACAAGTAAGTTCTGAAACAGATATTTTCTATAGGCTTTGAGGCATAAAGGTTTATCCTGCAATTATTTTCTTAGGAAATAGGGCAGGTCATCGAACACTAAAAAGACTTAGAAACATCCTTGAAAAACACCCTTAATAACATGTAATTCACTTGAATTTATCAGGTGAATTGATAAAAAAAAAACACTTTTCAATATTTCCCAAAGAGATATTTCTTTGATTTGCTTTTAAACAATAATGTACAATTATTACAACTAATTTGCTGGCTTTGTAGTTTCATAATTTATTCCTTATTTACATTTAAGCCAATCAACTGCACCTTTTCACTTTAAAGACCCTGCTTCAGGCATAATACACTTTTTAAAAGCTTTAACTATGTTACAAGGCAAATCCTTTATCAAAGTATTGCACAAAAGGGTACATGCACCCATGTTCTCCCACTTTTTCCATGAGGTAGTTGCCTATCTCCGGAAGTCATTGAGCGAGAGGCAGGGTACACCCTGGACAGGTCACCAGTCTATTGCACAAAAACACAGGGATGGCATACAACCATGTACACCAAACACTTACACCTAAGGGCAATGTAGAGATGGTCACAGAAAGACCCCAGGCAGGGAATCAAAACCGGCACCTTCTTGGTGCAAGGCAACCCAGTGCTCCACCGTGCAGCCCCACATCCTTATGAATTATGTTCTCTAGACAGCAGCCCCTACCTGTGCCAGAAAAAAAAGGTTAGAAATGTCTCTGAAGAGCTGATATTACCTGCAAGTGTCTTCCTTCTGTTTTGGAATATAGAACAAGTAATGATCAGAACAGAAGGACCAGAATTCAAACCAGACAACCAATTTGAAAGCTTAACACAGTTTATTGAAACAAAACTGCTGCAAGTAGCGTCAGCGACTAGGGCAGGAACCTCTGGAAACGGTTAGCGTTATGATGTGCATCAACAAAACATAATTGTCCACTAACCTTCTCTTAGTCCTCAGTCTGGGAAGACCCACGAAGACAACCGTGAAGACAATAGTAGGCAGGAGGAACAGGAGGACAAACCAGAATCGGTAGTCTGGGGCGAAATCCAGGTTCAGAGCCAGGTGATCAGAAGTCCAATGAAGCAACAGAGGGAAATCCAGGATGAGGTCAAGAAACAGTTCCAGGTTAGGGAATGGGCAGGCAGACAACCAGATATGGGTCAGGCAGAACAGGTAGTCAGTCAGGTCAGACAGGGATCAGGCAGGCTCAGAAACAGGGAGAGATCAGTTCAGGCAAAAAAGCAACTTGAACCCCAGTGGGCCTCGGCAGATGGCCGCTCACACTGAGCCTGGTTCTGCTGGAGGTTTCTTCCTGTTAAAAGGGAGTTTTTCCTCTCCACTATCGCTACAAGCATGCTTAGGGTGAGGCATTGCATTTGAGTCAATGAGTCGATGCAATCAACTGGTTTTCCTTAGATAGAAAACTTTGAATCAATCTGACTGTTTGATCTGGTTGAGCTGTAAAGTGCCTTGAGATGACTTGTGTTGTGAATTGGCGCTATAGAAATAAACTGAATAGAATTGAACTAGTAATCCACCATTTGCAGGACTGAAGGCTAGGCAAGCTCATTTATGCAGCATTTTTAAGTAGTAACACAATTCAAAGTGCTTTACATGAATGAAACATAATGGGAAATCATACAGAGAAAAGTACATTGAAGTGGCATGTAGGAAAAACTGGAATTTCAAAGAAATATGAACTGATCCCAGCCCGTCTCAGTGAGTCGTTCAATATAAACATGAACACTAAAATAGCAGCCACCTAAGGAACATTTAAGGTACTTTAAGGAATATAACATGTTTTTCCTTTTTTAAATTTTGCAGCCCTAATGATCCAATCTTGAACTTCACTACGGAGGGCTGCTTTTGTCCAGAGGGAATGAAACTGTTCAGCAGAGAATCGCAAATCTGTGTTAAAAGTTGTGGTAAGTATTAAACCATCTACTGAGGTCTACTGGGGTTCAAGTAGAAAGAAGGAGACATAGAAAAAGAATCATAGATACAAAAGGCAACTTTCAACCAGCTCCACAGGCGGCCCCGTCCAGGAAACACAGCCAGACAGACGAGCTCCGAGCCATGGAAACTATGAGAAAAAGCAGAACGTTAGAGATTGAACTAACTAGAATGATGAAAAAGGGGTCCCTATGTCCTCCAGCCGTCTAAGCCTATAGCAGCAGAACTATAGAGATAGTTCAGGATAACCTTAGCCACTCTAACTAGAAGCTTTATCTAAAAGGAGAGTTTTAAGCCCCAACTTACTTTTAAGGGTAGCCCCTTTAGTTAAGGGTAGGAATGTTAGACAAAATAAGAGTAATTCCAAGGTTTCAAGCTCTAACACAACCTAGTTTGGCTGAGAATAAATCGAGGAGCTTCTGACACAATATAACTTGAACACATCCAAATTGTGTGCAAGCATTAAGCAGGCTTGCTCAACCAAATTTTATTTTCTTCCCCTCTCCTCTTGACATTTCTAGTTTATTATTTACATGCAGTATAGATTTTAGTTATCAGTGCAGGAGGATATGTCTATGCAATTTTGATCCCCCTTAACACAATCTAATAAGAGGAAGTATAAATGGAAAAAGCAAATATTAGGATTGTGTTGTTTCTATGTTGTGTGTGTTATGCAGCAAAGGAAACACTGGTCCCTGAAGTTCATAAGCAATTTGTGGCGTAACCTGGTGAAACCCAAACTATGCCTGTTAGAACACACTAATTTAGGATTTATGCAAATCAGACTAATAATTGTAAAGCAGAATTTAAACTAAAAATTGTCTGATTATCTCTTCTACAAAGTGAAATGATATTCAGTCGCTGTCTCAATTTTAACATCTTTAAAATAATGGAACTAGAGGTACCGTATGTCTTTTTTAAATGCTTTTTTAGGATTGTAGGAATTGAAAAGACTACAAAGTTTCTTTATTCACAACTTAACGTGACTAATTTCATTAAGCTGCAAAGGTATTAGTATATAGAATTTAAAAAATATATAATGTTGTTTATGCAATGTTTTAACAGGATGCCTTGATCCTGATGGGACACCCCGTGAGGTGAGCTTAACCTGATTTTCGTGTAAAGTCTATTTTTGGTTTCCTGACATATTTAAGTCATCTCTTCATTGCTGTTCCTCTAGTTCAATGAGACATTTGAATACAAATGTCAAAACTGTGTCTGTGATGAGTCCACCAAGACTGTGATCTGCAAGCCTAAGCCGTGCCCAACACCAGCTGAACAACAGTGCTCTGGTCCAGGATACGTTCTAGTCAATCAAACTGATCCATCCGATCCCTGCTGTACTCTCCATGTTTGTCGTAAGACATCTAACTATAATGATCTTTATTACTTACAGCTGGTCACTCCTAACATTTGTAATAACTTGAGCTCTTCGTCTTTGTCAAACAGAATGTGAAAGCCGTGCGTGTCCAGAGATCAACGTGAACTGTCAGGTTGGTTTTAGGTCAAACATCCGCGTTCCTGAGGGAAAATGCTGTCCAGAAAATAGATGTGGTGAGCTTAAAAAAAATTATTAAATAATCAAATATTTTCTATCTTATTTATTAACTTGTTCATTTTCTTTCCTAGAGCGCAAACAAGTCTGTGTCCAAAATCAAACTGAATACAGGGTAGGGAACAAAACTGTAGATTAGATAAATGTGTTCTGTTGAATCATTTCTTTTTTTATTATTTAAAGAGCAACAATTAATGTATTTATATTTCTCAGCCTGGTTCCTCAGTTCCTGGCAAAAAATGTGAGAACTGCATCTGTTCCGCTGCAAACATTTCATCTGGAGATCTGGTGAAAATAGAGTGTCGACCTCAAAAGTGTGATGAAACATGCGGAGAGGTGAGGAAGATGAAGTGATTCTCATACTTGAAGCAGACACTATTTTAAGTTGTATTTGTGGAGAAGCAGCAGTGATCCAAAGCTCAGGTGGGATAATGTGTTGAAATGACAATTCTGAGTCTAGGTAATAAAGAAATAACTATAATTATACCAGCTTTGCTGAAATCTTCACATTTACATATAAATGTTGATTACTATGCTTCAGTAAGCAGACAAACATGGGTAACCCTATGAAACACTACAACCCATTTAGGGAATCATTAGATATTTTTGTCCTGTTAGATTCGACAGCAGCCTTTGACCCTGTGGACCAAAACAATCTACAGCAGGAGTAACCAATCAGCGGGTCTGAATAAAGAACATCAACAACCAGTAAACGTCCAGAGACATTTCCAGTTATAATCTGTTACTTTAAACAGAATTTTACACGGAAATAAAATTAAGTGTTTATGCATCCATGTAATGCATTGACTTTTTAAAAAAAAAAAATAATAATAATATATATATATATAAAATGGAAAAAAAAAAGTTTAATTCTAAAGTGTTTTTTGAAGTAGAGAACAAAAAAATCATTCATTTTGTTATATGGTTATATTATATAGTTGTTATATAATTTCCTGATTCCCATATTTTCTCAAACCCCTGAACTGATCGTTCTTTTCTTTCTTTTTTCTGTCTTAATGTTGGCAGTGGGCTTTAGGCTGCCCTGCAAGGCTTTAAACCTGGGTTTAACCGGAGACTAAGCCATTCTCAAGCACATATCAAGGAGCTCATTTTGAGCCTGGATCCAGATTTATTGTTGATTCTGTTCATGGTGGAGAATCCTGCTTCACAGCAGCAGGTTGAGCCAAACATCCTCTAAATGTGCAGGGTCATCTTTGAGCACGCCATTTCACTTTTCTTTCACCAGTTCACCGCAGTTCTTCCAGCAGTCCACACTTTCTCTGCTCTCTTTTTCTCATGGTCTTCTCCTTCTTTCCCATCACCCGGCTTGCCACAGGTTTGCCTGCTGTGTCTAAAAACAGTTAGTCCATAAGTGGGCTGGTGTAGATGGAAAAACACCAGGGCTGAAAATCGTTTCCAGTCCGTTCCCATCTTTATCCTTTGTTTTTAACACAGCATGAGACTCTCTCTGTTTTTTTGTTTTTGGATATTATTGTTATATTATTGTTTTTGTTTTATTATTGTTTTTTCATTTGGTTTTGTTTACTTTATTTTATTATATTTGTTTTATTCCTTTAAACTTATATGTTGTTTTTATAGTATTTAAACTTTTCTTGATATGTACTGCACTTTGAGGCAGCTGTGGTTGTTTTAAAGGGCTTTATGAATAAAGTTGAGTTGAGATATGCTACAAATATTCTATCTCGGAATCCAATGGTTCTGAATTCAAGCCCCACTCCCACAGACTGCCACTCTGGGTCGCTGACCCCACTCTGCTCCCCGGGGGACGCACAATGTCAGCCCACTGCTCCCCAAGGGGATGGGTTAAATGCAGAGGTAAATTTCTCCAATGTGAGATCAGTAGTTCAATTATCAGTATTATTAGCTGAGGCTGGGGCTGGTAGAGCAGGTTACTATGACCTAATAGTGAACTGTTTTACTCAAATGAATCTTTGTATCTTCTTAAATAAATCAAAACTATGGGGGAGTTAGAAACCATAATTCCTCTGAGGTGCATGCAGACACAAAGATAGAAGACACATGATAGCTAAATATTAAAAAACCGGTAACTTTACTGATATCACTCTAGGCTAAGCCACTTCCTAGAGTAGAAGTGTAATTTACCTAGTTAATAAAAAAATTATAGAATTTAGTGATCCCAGTTTTGGGAATTGTTCTGCTTTTGGGCTCTGCTCCTGTTCTATAACTATAAAAGCCTCTGCACTGATCCTACATCATGTTCTCTGCCCTGTTAACCTAAATCAGTGTTTAGTCTAGTTTTACCCTGGTGTGATCGCTAAAGTGTTCTTTTATTGTGAAAAGGCTGCTGTTATCAAAAGCACGGTAGGGTGTAAATATATTTTTAGAGTGCAAATACTTTTTCAGAGTGCAGCAAATATACGTGAATCAATGTTTTCTGTTCAGGACAGACCAAACTTTAACTTCCTGTCTTTAAATGCAGTTAATTGCAGGGCAGTTATAGAAATTGCATTGTAGATATCAAACATTACAGTAAACTTGAAAAATATCCAAAGTAGTAAAGAAACGGGGTATTTACTTATACGGTGCCCTGACACCCCACATGAAGACTTCGGTTTGTTCACCTCAGCAAACAAACCAGCAGCTGTCTGGCCCCCCTGCAGTTTGCTTATCGCCATGGAAATGGAGCTGATGATGCAATCATTCACCTGCTTCAGTAAAACTCACTGTCGTTTAGACAAGACAGAACGCGCCGTGAGGATCATGGTCTTTGATTTCTCCAGAACATTTAACACCGTTCAGCCTGACTGACTTTGAGAGAAACTCCTGAAGACTCAGGTGGAGGCATCAACAACCACCTGGATCAGAGACTATCTGATAGACAGACCATTGTCTGTCAGCAGCAAAGGATCACTTTTCTTTCATTCTGTACATCTTCGGCTTTCAGCACCAGAGAGATTCCTTTAATCTGTGCAAATACTCGGATGACCCCCACAGTTGTTGGATGAATCAGAGATAAATACGAAGCTGAGTGTAGGGAGCTTTATGGCATGCTATAGAAACAATCATCTGATCCTGAATGTACCTTTCTCTTCTTACCTCAGGGATTTGAATATGTGAAAACCAATCCAGATGAATGCTGTGGGACGTGTGTGCAAACACACTGTGTGATCAGTGTTAATGGTACTACCATGCAACTGAAGGTAAACTTAATCATCTCTTATAACTGTTTATATTTATTTTTTTTTTCCTTTGTTTTTAAACCCCTCAATGTGTTTTTTGCTGATTTTAAGGTTGACAAAACCTGGTCGCCTGCTGAAAATAAGTGTGAGAGTAAAACCTGCGTGAAGAGCGGAGAGTCTTTTACAGTCATCAGCTCTAAAATCGTTTGCCCGTTCTTCCAAGAGAGCAACTGCAAAAAGGTATGTGGCAACTTTAATACATAAACCTGGAATATACACTGCAAATAATTTACATCTAAACGAGTAATTTTTTCTTAAAATAAATTCATTTTTTCTTGAATTGAAGAGGTAAGTGAAACACTTACTGCCAATCGAACAAGACAATTTAAATACATATCTTATTTCAAGGGCATTTTATCTTATTATCTTATTTTAGAGTGAAAATACTCAGATTGATGAATGGCAGTTCATCCTATTTACCTGCTCAAATTAAGGCTGAATATGCTAAATTTAAGAATGTTTTACTTATTTTTAGATAATTTTTGCAGTGCACCATAAAGAAATTAGTTCCAACTTTTGTTGTTCTGCTTTTTTCTGTACAGGACACAATTCAGACTGCGGCAAACGGCTGCTGTAAAATCTGTAAGTAAATATATATGTTTACCTTTAGATGAAATCAGATTAAATAAGCAACACAAACTTAGGTTTTTCCTTCGTTTCACATTTTAAAAGGTGTAGAGAAAGAGAAAGCCTGCAGGTTGGAGACTGTTAAAACTTCTATTAACCACAATGGCTGTCAAGCAGAGGTCGATATGCCGTACTGCGAAGGATCGTGCAACACTTTCAGCAAGTAAGGATGACTTTACGTCTAGCTTGTCTTCCTCTAAGAAGTCACCAAACTGTACTAAACTGTTTCTGAGGTTGTGAATGTGCTAATCTCTGCTCCTTTTTATTTCAGGTACTCTGAAGCAGCAGGTGCTATGGAACATTCCTGCTCCTGTTGTAAAGAGAAACGCCTCAACAATCGCACCATCGATCTGGCGTGTGAAAATGGCGGGCACGTCCAGTTCACCTATGAGCACATAGAGGAGTGCGGCTGCGGCCACACAGAGTGCACCACGCCTGCTGGACATCTTCGAAGAAAGCGGCGCTTCACACTGCAGTGAAAACCTTTACTCACAAATGTGAGATATATATATAACCAGATTCCTTTAAATAATTACAAAGTCTCCTAAAAAGTATAACAAACTTTCTGGAGTTCGTTTATCAGCTGATTCAATAAAATTATGCAAGTGACTTCAATTCTCCTGTTTTTAATTATCTTTTTTTTATTTTTGGAATATTTCTTTAGAATATTCAAAATGTTATTTAATACTTTTTGCAGCTGTTTTATGGGCAGTAACATGCATCATTAAACATAGAGGAAAGGTTTATGATTATGTCTATGACCTCTTTTCCCTCACTATTCAACATCAAACATCAATTCCTTTGCTAATTTGACCTTCCCAATTTTCTTATTTAATTTTCTGGAAATCATAATGGGGGTCAAATTAGTTTTTTTTTTCAGCGCTGAATCTGAATATTAATTTAATTTCTTCTCTATCAACCTTCCTTCACACAACTCTTTCTTCATCTGAACTGCTTTCTTCTAATTCCCGTTTATTTCCTTGATTCTCAAACCACCTTTCCCCCGTTTTACCTCCTCTATCTCGCTCTTTCCTATTTGAAACTGTTGTCCAGCCTTCCTCATCCTCATCATCTTCATCTTCCTCATCTATCTGACCTACCATTTTGTTCCTTCCACTAACCTGTCAGGCAAAAAAAGTTTTTTATAAAGGACTGCCAGTTCATATGCCTCTCAGCCAACCCTGTTAGCTCTTCTGTCAGATCGCTACCATGGCGTTTTCCCACTGACAGCCTTCTGCTTAAATGCTCCCCTGTCATGCAAGTATGAGTACCCAAAAAATAGTACTCAAGTAAGAGTAGCACTACTTGGTCAAATTTTAGCTAAAGTTAGGATTGAGAAGGAGCCATTCAAGAAATTACTCAAAAAAGCATTTGTTAAAAAGGCTGCTAAAGTCCTTAGTAAGTTTTGTCTTTGGATTTACCATTTAAAATTATGCAATAAGACAAAGCGAAAATTCTGATACTAAGTCTATAATTAAATAATTGAAGTAAATGAATAATTTAATTGAAAAATGAAATCCAGGCAGTGAAAGCACTTTACAAAACCAATTTTGTTTTTAGCAAAAAAAACCATATTCAATTCATTTCATTTCTATAATTCCCAACACTTATCATCTCAAGGCTCTTTCCAGTTCACCAGATCATCCAGTCAGATTGATTCAAAGTTTTCTATCTAAGGAAAACCAGCTGATTGCATCGACTCATTGACTCTTCAGCAATCCCTCACACTAAGCATGCTTGTAGCGACAGTGGAGAGGAAAAACTCCCTTTGAACAGGAAGAAACCTCCAGCAGAACCAGGCTCAGTGTGAGCGGCCATCTGCTGAGGCCCACTGGGGTTCAAGGAGACAGAAGCAGACATAGAAAAAGAAGCATAGATACAAAAGGCAACTGTCAACCAGCTCCACAGGCGGCCCCGTCCAGGAAACACACAGCCAGGCAGACGAGCTCCGAGCCAGCTCCCATGTCAGAGGATGAAGAGAGCACATCCAGTTAGTCACAGTCAGTGCCTCCAGTAAAAGCATTTACCGCTCACTGTATACGATCTTGATCTCTAAATTAATCAGTAGGTTCACCAGAGAGAAAGTAAAAGAAAAAGTAAGAGCTCAGTTACCCAGGAGGAGCTCAGAGTAGAGTCGCTGCTCCTCCACGTCAAAAGGAGCCAGCTGAGATGGCTCTGGCATCTGTTCCTGATGCCTCCTGGTCGCCTCCCTCGGGAGTTGTTCCAGGCAGGTGCCATTGGGAGGAGGCCTCATGGAAGGGCCAGGACACGCTGGAGGGTCTATGTCTCTGAGCTGGGCTGGTGGCAGCTGGAGGAAGTGTGCGTGGATACGAAAGTCTGGGCATCTCTGCTCAGACTGCTGCCTCTGTGACCTGGCCCTGGATGGATGGATGGATGGATGGATGGATGGATGGATGGATGGATGGATGGATGGATGGATGGATGGATGGATGGATGGATGGATGGATGGATGGATGGATGGATGGATGGATGGATGGATGGATGGATGGATGGATGTTGACACCTCTGGGATCCTATAGGAAATTTTTGTACTGCTGGCAGCATAAACTACATCATGAACATTATTATTGTAAATAACACTGAGTGTTTAATAATCAAGTGTTTATACCCTAAATATTTTAATCATTATTGTTGACAGAATATGCTTTCACTCCCAAAAAAGAACACTTTATTGTAATCAGTCATATGTGTGAGGGCTGGTATAACTGTAATTATATATTTATCTTGTTTCTCCTTTTTTCTTTGACGCTAACACAGTAATTACCAACCTGGGGTACATGTACCCCTAGTGGTCAACAAATGCATTGCAAGGGGTACATCAAGTATTGCATTTCTTAGGTAGTAAAATAAAATAGGCTTAGGATCTGTTTTCCTAGGACCCAACTGAAAAATTGAACAAGCTTTTATGAACCAAACAGTAAGTTTTCTTTGAGATCACCTTCAGCTGTGACTCACATCTAAACCAAGCAGAGGAACAGACTGGATGTAGAGAACAGACTGAATGTAGAGAACAGTCCAGTATTATAAATAAAGGTTTATAATAGGAATTTATTTTGTATTTATTTAGATTCCTTACAAATTAAATATTTATGTTGGGGTTTCATTTTTGATTTGGAAACGGTAAAATTCCTAAGAATTAAAAATATAAAGTAAAATAGTTTCTATTTTAGTATCAGTTATTGTATGTTCCACTTCTGACTGAGAGCAGGACCCATGGTAAAAAAAAAAGAAATTACCCAAAGAGGAACACAAGTTCAAAAAGGTTGGGAAACTCTGCACTAAAGGCTGGTGGATGTTTATTCATCCTATATATTCAACGGTAAAAGACAGCATAAGACATTGGTAAATATTTTATCAGAGTAATACGGGGATTTGAGGATTTGTGTTGTAGCACAAGATTGACTAGAGCTTTTATTTGCTATGAAGGCAAAACCCAAAGCTCATCACATCATGGTTCATAACAAAGAGGATGCACTTGCTATGGAATGTTACTGTTACAGTTCCTACTGTATAAACCAACCGTTCCTGGTTGATATCTTTGTTTTACTTTTACAGTGCTAAAAAAAAAACTTGTAATGCTTCATTACACAAACAAATAAAAGTTAAAGGGTATTAGTTACTCTAATATCCTTCCTTGGGTGTGATATTCAGGGAGCCCAATGTCACAGAGGTTTACACCCAGAATCTTGCTAACTCCTCCTAAACTGCAAACAACAGGGGAGCATATAATATGACATATCTGAAGTGCAACAGTTGGCTTGACTGTCCATCACACAGCAGGGAGAACTTTGGAACCATGAGAGGAGTCAGGATCTTTCTGGAATGGGTGATACCATGGCTCATCGCAATACTTGGACTATCGGCAGCCTCCTCCGGTAAGTACGCTAATGGGACACGATGAGAGCTTTATACACACTTCATACTGGAATATGAATGTCTTTCTTCTTTTTCAGCAATGGTCCAAGTGTCAAAAATGGTGATAAGAGGTAAATATTTACATATGGTTTTTTTTTCAAATACAAAAGTTTCTGTACTTTGAACTTCTGTATAATAAAAATTCTCCCCTCAAAAAATAAGCAGAAGGGAGAGACTCCCACATCAACCAATTCTGCAGCACATGGGGAAACTTCCATTACAAGACTTTGGATGGAGATTTCTTCCACCTTCCCTCCTCCACCTGTAACTACATCCTCACATCCCAGTGTAAGGGCACCTATGAGAGTTTCAATATTCAGCTCCAGCGACAAGAGGTGGACGGCGTAATCAGCATCAAGAGGATTCTGATGAAACTGGATGGAATCATGGTTGAGTTAGCCAACGCTTCGGTTAAGGTCATGGATAAACCGTGGGTGATTTTTTTATTTTTATTTTTTTAATATCAGTAATTCTAAGTGATTTGGTTGTGGTTTAGTTTTAATCATCAGAATTTGTTTTTTGTTTTGTTTTTTTCCAGTGTCTCCATACCGTTCAGCGATAGCAGCATTTCAATTGAGAAAACCAAGTCCTACATTAAAGTTTCAGCAAAGTTGGGTCTAGTTTTTATGTGGAATCAGGAGGACTCTCTCTGGGTACGTTTTACTGAATATAAAAATAGAATAAATTAAGCTGGATACTTTTTTTTTATTTTATTTTACTTTATTTATGTTGTGCTGACAAGAAATGTTCCCACAAATCTCTGTATATAAATGCGTGAGGTCACACCAGTTATCTAGAATCGGGTCAGATCATTTCAGTATAATCCAGTTCTATAGCAAGATTCCAAAAAGGTTGCTTTGATTTAGATTTTATTACAGTACATCCAAAATCTTTTGATTTTAAGACATAAAAATGTAAAAAAAAAAAAAAAAAAAATGTTGCTCTTAAAGGGGAACGCGTTTTTTTTTACATTGGGCCCTTGATTTTCCGTTATTCCATCATGTTCTACTCACCCATATGAGTTTAGTGTCATTTGGAGCCGTTCTGAAGATATTCCGTTAGGTTATATCCAGTAACATCTTCCTATGGGCAAAGACTTGAAGGCACGAACTAAACTGTTCATAATTTATTCTTTATGGTACGCCAGCATTCAGAACATGTAGTTGAACTCAGCAGCATTAAGGAAGGTTAATTGTTATCTAATCTACTACAACATTAATTTGACCCCACAGAGGGAACAGCATCTATCATCATTCTAACACAATTAAATAAAGCCATAAAAAAAACAGTATAAGCAGAATGAACAAAATTAAAACTTGATTTTGCAGGATTTCATCTAAACATATTAATTTTGCTGAAATGTCAACTTTTCATGCATTAAAGGTGGAGCTAGAAGCCAAATATAAGAATCAAACATGTGGCCTTTGTGGAGACTTCAATGAAATCCGTCATGATGAGTTCTTCCAGTCAGGTACAAACTGAACACATCAGCATTAAGCAGATAGAAACACCAATAAATCATGTTTTTCTGAACACAGGGACTCCCATAAGTCCTGATGAATATGCAGAGGAATGGAAAGTTGATGGTCCCACTGAAACCTGTAAAGTAGTCTCTTCTCATGCTGAAGAAAATTGCCCAGAAAAGGTACCACTTTATGACTAAAAAATATTGTTTTTTGTGCACTAAATATGTATAATTAATGCAAACGACCAACTTGAACTTACAGACAGATCTCTGCAAGAACCTGCTGAGTGGACCTGCTTTCCGAAGCTGTCGCAACCTGGTCGACACGGACTCCTTCTTTAAAGCCTGTGAGAAAGACTTGTGCTACTGCAAGAGCAACGACAGTGCATGCTTGTGTTCTACCGTTTCCGAATACTCCCGCCAGTGCGCCCATGCAGGTGGACATCCACAGCAGTGGAAAACTAAACAACTCTGTGGTGAGAAACAAAACCGTCCACTTTTCAGCTACAGCTTCATTAGAACATATTAATGCATTTCAATGACCATTTATTCCGATGTTCTGTGTAGAAAAAAGCTGTCCTTTCAACATGGAGTATAAGGAGTGCGGTAGTCCCTGCACTGATACCTGCAGATACCGGCAGCAAAGCCAGCTGTGTGATGAGCACTGCATCGATGGATGCTTCTGTCCTGCTGGTTAGTTTCATCACCAATTTGTTATTTAACCGTTTCAAATGTTATGAAAATTCAGATATAAAAAACAGGTTTTATTTATTTTGTAGATCGTAACAACACGAGAAGGACACTAAAGATCTGCTATTTTTTGTTTTCTATATAAAAATTGTTCTATTTAATATATTCTACTTCTACAAATAAGATAAAGACAAACAGAGGAACTCTATTTACTTTGATTCTATTTCTCCAGATTTCACGGTTCATATTTGTACAAACATTAATGTCTGGTAAATAATGCTTGAATGTGGCTGTTTATTGTGGATACTATTACATTACAGGTACGATAAGGTTATATTGTCTTTTATAATTATTAAAAGTAATGATTAATCAATTACTAAATTAGTTGGTGATTAGTTAAATAATCTATTAATATGATTAATTGTTTCATCCATAGATAAAATACAATAAATGGGCGACACAGAGTAACTACAGCCCAGATGAACAACTTTTATAGTGAAGTTAATATTTAAAATGCTCAGTGTCAGTTCCTCTTATACTTCCAGTGCTCATGTAAATAAAATACATTTATTTGGCGTCCTTTGAATGTAATATTTCTCATGATACAGAGAGAGCATATTAGATAATAAAAAAATAAGAGTGGGGTTTACTTCTGTTTACCTCTGCACAATTCTATATCTTCAAAATTAAACACAGGATAAATCCACATATAACAGACATATTTAGACTATATTTGGTTGTCTACTGTCTTAGTCACTGGTAAGGTTAAATGCAAACCTTTTCAAAGTGTAAATAAGTCTTAATTCCACATTGATCAGAGCCAGTGATGCTTTAAACATTGATAAACAACATCTAGTGAGTGCAGTGCTGATAAGATTTATATTAATGTAGAAGAAATTCTGCTGTTCTCTTTAAACAAAATGTGCCCTGATGCTCACATTAAGAATAAAAAAGAGCATAAATATTTTTGCAAAGGACCAATGAAACTGAAGACCAATAGTGTCCGTGCCAATGTTGAAATCAAACCTACGCCCTTGGACACTGCAGTTTAAAAACACTCTGGAACTAACTTGTCCTCTTTACTCAAGTAAAAGTGAAAAAGTATGCGCTCCAAAAACTACTTAAAGTATAAATTAACCTTGAAAAAAAACAGCCAGATGCCACTATATGAATTGAAAGCTCAATTTCTAAAACTTATCTGAGATAGGACCAAGGATGAGGGAGGTCTTGTTGGTCTCCGTCTCCCGATACGCTCTCGCCTGTGTCCGACCTTTCAGACATTTCAACATCTTTTTCTGAATCCCACATTGTAGCATGGCATAGACAATTCACGTTAGCAGTTTGAAGAACACCTGCTGGCTTCTGATGGTTTCCTTTAGCTAACCAATGAGTGTTTGCGTTCTATGACTCATCCAATCACACTAGTTTTCACTAGATGTGGATGGAGCCAATGATCTGCATTGGATGGAGCACATGACGGGAAATAAAGATTTAGAAACATTAAACCGAAGCCAAGAGGAACGAGTAACGTTTGTTTTAAAAATGTAAGGAATAGAAAGTACAGATACTGGTGTGAAAATGTAATGAGTAGAAGTCAGAAGTAGGAAGTAATGGAGTAAAGTATAGATCCCTGAAAAGTGCACTTAAGTACAGTAATGAAGTATTTGTACTTTGTTACTTGACACTGTTGCCTGAATTGGCTTTACAATTGAACTTAAGAATTAACAACAGTAATAACTAGTTAACTGCTAACTCTTGTCTCCTCCTAGGAACCATCTTTGATGACATCACACAGAGTGGATGTGTTCCTGTTGAGCAGTGTCCCTGTTTCCATGCAGACCAGATATACAACCCTGGAGATTCAGTCATGATGTCGTGTAAAAATTGGTAAAATACGGGGAAAAAAGGAATATCTGTTTCTGATGGCAAAATGGTTTGAATTAAAACAGAATTGATTCTTTTAAAGTACGTGTTCAAAGGGTGAGTGGAGCTGTGTACAAGTAAGCTGTCCGGCTATGTGCTCCATCCGAGGAGGCGCTCACTTCATCACCTATGATGAGAAGGCATATGATTTCCATGGAAAATGTTCCTACGTTTTGTCCAAGGTAAAGAATATGATAAAAAAAAAGTATTAAGCTGTGATAAATAAGTGTTACTTAATGTTAATAAAACATAAATGTTATTTAATTCCTTTTCTGAATTTGGTTCTTTTTTCTTCTTGTGGATTTTAGGATGAAAGCAATACTTTTTCTGTGCTTGGTGTTTTTGACAAATGTGAAAAATCTGAGAAATCAACTTGTCTTTCTGCCGTTACTCTGAGGTACCAAAATCGCACGGTAAGATATTTATGTTTCTCTTAGGGGTGTAACATACCTACACACACGCCCGCTGACACGGGGCCTATCAAAGCTTTCAGCTGGCCTGCCTACATGCATCTATATATATATATATATATATATATATATTGTAGATTGATGGCTAGATATATATGTAAATAATATCTTCTATTTTCTTAAAGATCATTGAAGTTAAACAAAGCAATAAAGTCCTATATAACGGACAGGCCTTTGAACTTCCTGTTTTCCTGGGTGAGTACGTTCTTATTTCTTTGGCTTTCTTAGTAAAACTGAAACATAAACTGGTTTTGTTCAAAGTTAATTACAATTTTTGGTATTTTGTCCTTTTTCTTTCCATTTTCTAGATGGCTTTAAAATCTTCCAACCCTCCACATTCTTTATTGTAATTCATACAAGCTTTGGGCTCAATCTTGAGGTTCAGCTCGTACCGACTATGCAGCTCTATATCAGAGCCGACGTCTCCTTGAAGGGAAAAGTCATGGGTGCGTTTATTCTTCAGTTATGATTATTGTGTAGATATTCCTTACCCACTTTAAGTGTTTTCTTTTTTTTTTTTTTTTTTTTTTTAGATATGTTTAAAAAGTTTTGTTTAATAACAACAACATGACATAGAACACAAGCTCAGCAGTGTGGAAAAGAAACAATCAGATAGGGGGCGTACATATTTCTATCATTATAAGGTCCAAATCTAAGCATTTATAAACACTCGAGACAGGATGGTAGACACGTGTCCTCTGGCATAGTCCAGAAAGGCCTTCATATGCGTCCAAAAGCGTCAGTCTTAGAGTGGTCGAGGCATGTTAGAAGGTCGGGAGGGATATATTCCAAAATAAGCTTCTTCCACCCAAAAATAGTAGGAAATTTATTAGAAATCCAACAAACAAAATATTCTTTCAAGCACAAAAAATTAGGACATTATAGAACTTGCTCTTGTTTTGATTTTAGATATGTTTGTTTGTTGGACCAAAGAGAAGAGACACTGGATCGAGATCAAAATGGTTTTAATAATTTTCGTAGCCTCCACCAGAATAGATTCCCAGTATAACTGGATTCCCAGTATAACTGGCTCTTAGGGCATGACCAGAGACAGTGTGTGAGGCTGCCTTCGTGTATTTTGCATTAAGGACACAGTAAAGGGAACTCAGGTTTAAACTTATGCTACGTTCAGACCGCGCGCAGCAGGAGCAGCAAAAACCTGCGTGCTGCTTCATTTCTGATGCTTGTACCAGTTTAGTTCTGACGCAGCTGAAGCATCTTTGCTGCTCTAGCTGCGCGGTGGTAAAGTGGGCGGAGCTACTCTATCCTTTCTCTGCCTGGAACAATGGCGGCTATATTAGCTGTGATCAGCGGGTAAAAAGTAGTTAGAATCTATGTTGAAGTGAGAAAGTCCTCCTGAAAACATGGTCTGTGCAGTCAGTTCATCCAGATTACCATCCTGCCTTCAAAGATTATTTCTCTGTGGGAGCCGCTCAGACCCCCACATACCGGCGCTGCGCTGTCACTGGGAATCCCCAGTAGCACCTGCCTCAGGCCCGCCCGCCTCTTTGCGGTTTGCCGCGGCGGCTGTGAACCATTTTTCATGTACGTCATCCAAACTGCAGGCACCAGGATAATAAAAGTGAAAATATTTTGGCAGCAGATTTCGGCATTTGAAGTTAATTTAGGCGTTAATAAACTGTTTCAGAGGAGTGATCATAGCGCTCTGCATCAGCAGTGCTGTGTCTGACTCCCTGCCAGCTCCCAGATCAGCTTCTCTCATTGGTTGATGAGGCGCTTCCAGCAGCTAAATTTCAATTTGGCCAACTCCAGCAGCTGCTGCATCTGCAGTGCGTCCCGGGCTTCAGATGCTCAGTAGATCACAATGCGCTGCGGGACGTTTTGCTGCGCCTTGATGCGCGTCAACTATTGACTGCTCCTGCTGCTTTAGGTGTGAACGTAGCATTAGGCATCCGTTTTGGGGACAGGTGAGCTTTAGTAATTTAAGTTGCAACATTACAAATAGTAATTTTTCTGGCAGATACTTTTCTTCCAAATACTGCTCCACATTTCATCAGTAATCTCAATCTTCAGCTCTCCTCTCCTGGCCTGGGCCAGAGTTGATAAGTGATGCTTATGACATTTTATGCTTTGTAGCACATGCTGAGTGACGCTTCATGAGTTCCCAAGAACAGTTTTTTAATACCCGAATTCCCTGAGTAGAGTTGTTGTCTTATTAATAAAGTCGCTTATCTGGAAGAATTGGAAGAGGTTATTAAAACACCGTAGGCTTCCACTTGAATAAAAGACACTAGAATCCCTAAAAAGACAGCCGAGAGAAGAAATAACCTTAGCCACTCATTCCCCGAAACCTGCATCTAACCAGAGGAAAGTCAGGGTTCAGGACAAAGGATGAAAATGGGGATGTTTTTACTTTAAGTGTTTTCTATATCAAGGTCTTTGTGGCGATTATAACGATGACTCAGAAGACGACTTTAAAACTACTAGTGGATTAACTGAGAGAACAGCTGCGTCATTTGCCAACACATGGCGGGCCAAAACAGACTGCCCTGAGGTAAAAACGGAACTAGCCGACCCCTGCACTACAAGCATGGAAAAGCGTAAGTCATTAACATAAGTGTTTGTATAAGCCATCCCCAGCTCCATCAACAATCCTTTTTTTTTCTTTTATAGAGAAATATGCCAAAGAATTGTGCTCGCATCTGTCAAACAAAAGCGAGGTTTTTGGACCTTGCCATTCTAAAATAGACCCAGAAGAATATGAAACTGTAAGCATCTACAACGTTTCATCCAAATCTAATCTCTATACATAAACAAGCATTCTTTATTTCACATTTTATAATTTCCAGCTTGTAATACTGATTTCATTTTTTTCTTTACAGTCTTGCGTTTATGACACTTGTGCTTGTGAAAACAGTGAAGACTGTCTGTGTGCTGCCTGGTCATCATATGTCCATGCATGTGCTGCTGAGGGGGTGATCCTGGAGGGATGGAGAAAAGATACCTGCAGTGCGTTTTATCTTTATATATTCGATATATTCAGACTGAATATATCTGCATATATCCATATCTATTATATGCAACATGCTCCTTTACTTTTCCTTTAGGTTCCAAAATTGTTCAAAAACAATCCACTGAAATTTGTTTCCAAGTTTGAAGACGTTTCTCTTCCATCGAGGAAAATTTTTTAATTCAAAATGTCAGAAATAGCGTTTAGTTCCAGGTTTTATCCAGCAGCCCAACAAAGCCTGGTTTTTTATTTAAAAAATTAAATCTAGAATGGCCCAACACAGGAGAGCGACCTCCCCGGGACAAGACACCTTATGGACCAAGGACATTCTTTGGAGGACCAGAGTGTTCACATTTTGGACAAAGAAGACAAGTGGTTTGAGAGGGGCGTGAAGGAAGCCATCTATGTTAAGGAAGAAAAACCAACCGACTCAGATTTCAGTTTTCAAAAACCTTCAATGCAGCAATAGAGTTGATTCCTTTCCGCTATAATCGCAGCCCCAACCCCTTTACAGGAGAACAGAAAACCTCGCCTATTCAGCCAGGCCAACAATTCCCTCTAACGCCCCCCTTTCAGAGACATAGACAGGTATGGGGCATTGCAGGCTAACAAAGAAGCCAAACGACCCCCATTCCAGAGGGGGGGACCCGTTCATCCGTTTCTATTTGCATGTTTTCTAAACTAAAACCAGGCTTTGTTGGGCTGCTGGATAAAACCTGGAACTAAACGCTATTTCTGACATTTTGAATTGAAAAATCTTCCTGGATGGAAGAGAAACATCTTCAAACTTCGAAACAAAGTCCAGTGGATTGATTTTTTTATCGTTTTTGGAATGACTGACCTGGATGATTGAGAATCTTCACAGGCATATTTTCTTACAGGCAGATACACGACAAACTGTCCTGCTACTATGGTGTACAAATACAACATGACAAGTTGCGATCGAACTTGCCGCTCTCTAAGTCAGTCAGATCCAACGTGCACGGTTAAGCATACCCCTTTTGATGGCTGCGGCTGTGCTGAAGGGACTTTTCAAAATGAGAAAGGAAAGTGTGTATCGGCTGCAGAGTGCTCCTGTCATGAAGGACATACGGTGATACAACCTGGGCAAAGCACCACTGTCAAAGGACAAACTTGGTAAGCAATTCCACGTGTCTTATAGGGGTTTATCAATGTATTCATTGGACAAGAGGATATATATTATCCAATTAAAGGGAAAAGATGAGATTTCAGAAACATTTTGGGGAAACTAAAATAAACTTTTTGTTGTATTCAGAAGTAAAGTTTTTTTAATTTTCATCATGCATTTTATGCAGATATATAATTGTTGTTGAATATTCCAGTCCAAGTTTAATCTGCTTATATCACAGCTTCAGTGCAGGTCAATATTTTTTTTCCCTAGTAACAAAACTTTGAGAAGAGATTCTGTTTAAACAAGACTAGTTTATATTCCTAAAATATATCAAATATATTCCTAAAATCTTTCTTAAAATATGCATGTGTTGCATAATTTGTTTTTTTTTATTCTAGTTTGACTAAGAAACCATGTAAATACCCTGACTGAGCAGTGTACTTTATACTTTATATTTATTTATGCTCCATGTAGTACATGTCATGAAGCAGTGTTTGTTTGGAGGACCCAAACGCAGAGACCAGTAGGCAGAGGTGAATTAAAGTCTGTTTATTTAGATCCAGAAGCAGGAATCAGAGTCCAACTGAAAATAACAAACGTACCAGAACCAGGGAGACATCAGGGGTAAACCAAAACTAGAACCCAGGGAGAGACGAGGAACACAGACAGAAGTTATACGAGATGTTAGACGAGGATCCAGCAAACAGGAACTGAAGAGGGAGGGCTTTTAAAGGGGACAGAGACAAAGAGAGAGCTGACGAGGGAATTGAAAACAGGTGCAGGCAGAATAGAGAAACAGAGCAAGGGAGGACACAAGAGGGCAGCAGAGGACAACAAATGGAAAACCAAGAAAAACAGGAACAAACAGACCAAGACTCTGACAGTACATGTTTTTATATATGTATTTATGCCTAATTGACTTTATTTACAAAATAATACTCAAGAAGAGCAGATATGTTCAGATACTGTTCATCTTGTGCAGGTTGAGTGCCATTGTTGACAGTGCCATAGTCCAATAACTATTGAATTCTATTTTAAGTTTTTAATTTTCTCTGAAGGTCAGACTTGACATACAAGGCAAAGGTGAACTATCTGAATAATAATTTAATACAGAAGGAGAGCTGAATAAATATAACAATTAAACCCAATAAATTAAATTTAGACTATTTAAAAATTAGAAATTTTGATTCAACAGGAATTAACCGGTCGCATGATTCTCCTCATACCTAAAAATCGTTTATCTAGCCAGCAGTTGTATCGCTGTTTCTTTTGCCTGTGTTAAAGATAGGCTCTGTGTGTCTGCATCTTTAAGCTCCATCTCTCCGTTTCTTTTTTCTGAAAAAAAGATCACTGGGGACAAACTCTTCAAATAACACTTGATAATTTGTATGTATTAAATAACCAGGAGACATGAAAACAGATTTGGATATAAATTGTAATCTTGCTCAGATCAGAGAAGTTGCTTAGAGTCACAGAAGGCAACTGCTCACCTCTCAGGAAGCAGCCCTGATTAACAGTTAAAGAAGCATTTAATGGATCTTCAGTCTGCTTCATCACCTGCAAAGTGATGTAAAAAGAACAGCACAACCAACAGACATGGGATAAGAGACTCAATAAACACCTTGATACTATCGCTGAAGTATGAGTAGTATTATTTAATTTAAGTATCAGAATATGGGCTTTATCATGTTACCCTTACAGTAAACTATTGCAGCTGATATCTGTTTGTTTAATCTAACATCTGCTGTAAATCCTGAACTTTTAGGAGGAGCTCAGGTTTAGCATTCAGCCTTTTCAAAGCATAAAGGAAATGTTTATTCAATCTAAACATACACTTCAAGGATAAAATGCTGCTTTTCAGTACTTTTTTAAAGTCTTTATAATACTTTTTATTTTGTTTTATGTATATTTCTGCTTAATGTATTTCATGTCTGTCCTGTAAATCAGCTCCTGCCACGCTGGAAAATTACATTGTAAAGGACAACAAAAAAGCCAGTGTGAGTAAAAAAAACTAAAAAACACTCAGTGAAGATGAGCAGAATCAATAAATATTCCTTTTAACATTTCATCACTGTCATCAGCATGCACCAGTCCAATGGTGTTCTTCAATTGCTCCGATGCAAAGTCGGGCGAAAAGGGATCAGAGAGCCAGAGGAGCTGTCAGACACTCGACTCTGAAAGTGTAAGACTGTGGCGCTTGTTCATTAGTACCTCTAAGTAAAGTACACATTAATGTTTAAGGAAGTGAATAACAAATGAATCCTGCTTCACAGGTAAGTTCCCAGTGTGTCTCTGGGTGTGTGTGTCCCAGTGGCCTGCTGTCCAATGGGAGTGGAGGCTGTGTGAACGAGGAGGACTGTCCCTGCCCACATGGTGGAAAATATTACAATCCAGGAGAAGAAATCACTGACGACTGCAATAAATGGTTAGTTATGATGTGCAAAATCCATATTAATGTGCCTGATTTCATAGCATACCTACTTGTCTGATTGGTAACTTTACGTGTTTATTTATAACTCAGCAAATGCAGAAACAGGAAATGGGAATGCACTAAAAATGACTGTGGTGGGACCTGTACCATTTATGGAGAGGGACATTACATCACTTTTGATCAAAAGAAATTTGCATTCAAGGGGGACTGTGGCTACATTTTCTCTCAGGTATAGTTGGTTGTGATATTTTTTATTTATTTTTTGCCATTGTGTTGAAGTAGTTTTGTTAAACTGATTTAAAACTGGTGCAGGATTACTGTGGAGACAATGTGAATGGTACCTTCAGGATCCGCACTGAAAACATCCCTTGCTCAGAAGGTGAAACTATTTGCTCCACTAGCATCAAACTCTACCTTGGGGTGAGTAAATTCATGGCATTTAAAAAATATCTGAGTCATAGATCTTATATGCAGGAGATGCTTCTGGAGATACAAGAAAAATAAAAAAAAATTATAAATACATTCATATTTTTCTTGTTTCTACTTGTTTAAACACCAAATTGGCAGTGGGACAGAAATCAGTGAAATACTTATTCTGGTTGATTATAAATTTTTTTTATTACCTCCTGCAATTTCTTCCACTAATCTAAATGTCTTTAAATCCAGATTAACATGAATCCAGCAGACTGTAGTAAACAGATTAATGGAGGCAGAAGATGTCTTTCAGTCATCAATGCTCACATTCAGAGACACACAGGAGCTCTTTCAAGCGGGGCACCGTTTCATTCACAACACCTGTCCCATCAACCAGGAATCAGAAATACTTTAATAATCCCAGGGAGGGATTACTTTAGTTACATTACTCCATCTGTAATAGAGTGACTATAGGAGCAGTTTGATAGAACACTATTTTATACGATATATTTTCTTTTCAGAGCAAAGAAATCCTTCTGTCAGATGAAAGCATCTCAGTGATCAGCCAAAGCAAAGAGATGGACATACCCTTTAAAGTCCACACTATGGGGATATATGTCGTCATTGAGGCAAACAATGGTCTTATTCTCATCTGGAATAAGAAAACAACACTAATGATTAAACTCAGCTCTGCATTCAAGGTGAGTAATGAGATGTAACGGTTCTTCAACAAATGTTTAGGTGCTTTCAGTTTTGAAATGAGCTTGCCTTCACTCTTTGGCAGGGTAAAGTCTGTGGCCTGTGTGGGAATTACGATGGGGCCATCAGGAATGATTTCACCACAAGAAGCAATGAAATAGTAGTTAATCCAACATTGTTTGGAAACAGCTGGAAACTGTCCTCCACCTGCCCAGATGTAAACATAACACAGAACCCCTGTGCCCTGTACTCTCACAGACGCGCATGGTCAGAAAAACACTGCAACATTATCAAAAGTGAAGTGTTTTCTGCCTGCCACAATAAGGTAAGACAATACAAGACATGCAATCAACTGGACTTTGTTTCCAAGTTTGAAGACGTTTCTCTTCCATCCAGGAAGCTTTTTAAATTCAAAATGTCAGAAATAGCGTTTAGTTCCAGGTTTTATCCAGCAGCCCAACAAAGCCTGGTTTTAGTTTAGAAAACATGCAAATAGAAACAGACAAAGGGCTCCACCGCCTCGGGATTGGGTTTGTTTGTATTCTTTATGACCGACCTTTCAGAGACCTAAACAGGTATGCGGCATTGCAGGCCAACAAAAGAAGCCAAAGTTCTTCAAACTTGGAAACAAAGTCAAGTGGATTGCTTTTAATTTTTATTTTTTTTTATTGGGTTGATGTGAATTTTTATGAATAAACCAAAACTAACTTGAGTGCAGAACTTGTTTTCCTTACTTTAGCTTTTTTCTTTCAAAAAAGGTGGAGCCAAACCAGTACTATGATGCTTGTGTGGCAGATACATGCTCCTGTAATGCAGGAGGGGATTGTGAATGTTTCTGCTCAGCTGTAGGAGCATATGCAGCCGCATGCATTGAGGCTGGAGCCTGCGTGAGATGGAGAACCCCCACCATCTGTCGTAAGTTAGATATTTGAGAAGGCATAAAAGCCAGGATCCTGACCTCTTCCTATTTCCATTTTTTACTAATTAAATTTCCAACTTGCTGTTTTTTTAAACTTATCTTTTTTTTTCAATGGGAATTGCATTTATTCAATAGCATTTAGATATTCATGACAGTTGAAGATCAGAAAACACAAAGAAGGTCCTTGGTGGCAGCATCATGCTGTTGTTGTGGGAAAAAAGTATTCAACTATTCATCCTAGTTAAATAAAAGGAGATCGATGGATTTCACTCAGTCAGCACATTTATTCATATCTTTGCGAAGAGAGAACAGTTCATCATACAGCCCTAATGGCACAGCATTCTGCCCTGTTCTGATCTGGACAACGTTCGTTCCTCCTTACTTACAACAATGGAAAAGTAGTCAGAGTTTAAACTAATTACAGACACTTTGGTTAAACAGTTACATGTTCTGAATAAACCTGGAGAAAGAATCTGGTTTGTTATGGGAAGAAGCTCTGTCTGGTCTACAAACACCATCCTGCGGATAATGGTGCAGCCTTCAAGGTGAAACAGACTGAGTGAAAACTTTCAGAGTGAGTAAATGGGATAAATTAATATATAATAGAAGAGAAATCAAAATTTTCTGACAACACTGTAAAAAGAAAACCTGTTCAGAGTTAATAGGATGATGAAAAAAGTACAAATTAAGGACCAAGTGGAATAAAAACAACATTTTAAAAGCTACAGTGTACCTGAGTCAGGCTGTATTAAGGCTTGTTTATGCCTGATTCGTCAGTAAAGTCTCCACGCCGCTGCAGTCAAATTACCTCATTTTAGCACAAGCCTGAGTTTTCCAAGTACGCAGACAGCTGCATGCTGGTGAAGATTCTCAGTCATCCCGGTCATAGTCATTTAAAAAAAATGTAAAAACAATCCCCTGGACTTTGTTTCCAAGTTTGAAGACGTTTCTCTTCCATCCAGGAAGATTTTTCAATTTAAAATGTCAGAAATAGCGTTTAGTTCCAGGTTTTATCCAGCAGCCCAACAAAGCCTGGTTTTGGTTTAGAAAACATGCAAATAGAAACGGATGAACGGGTCCCCCCCTTTGGAATGGGGGTCGTTTGGCTTCTTTGTTAGCCTGCAATGTCCCATACCTGTCTATGTCTCTGAAAGGGGGGGGTGTCGTTAAAGGGAATTGTTGGCCTGGCTGAACAGGCGAGGGCTTCTGTTCTCCTGTAAAGTGGGTGGGGTTGCGATGCAATGCAGCAGTTGAGTTGATTCCTTCCCGCCATCATCGCAGCCCCACCCCCTTTACAGTGGAACAGAAGACCTCACCTATTCAGCCAGGCCAACAATTTCCTCTAACAACCCCCCTTTCAGAGACAAGCAGGTGAATAAGTTCAATGATAATTAGAGAGCGGGGAGGGAACGGCAGGTATATGAAGTGAGTAATCAGATCAGCTACCAGGGCTGTGATCATGACACATCTAGAGATTAAGGATGTAAATATCCAGACTTAAATTAAAATTCTACTTCACAGTAGAATCCGTGAAAAGGACTTCAAAATAGTTCCTTTATGCTGTACTTTCTGCCATGTCTAACCGAGTTTGAGTGACAAATACAGTATATATGAAAGGGAACCTTTCTGTATCAAAGACGGAAAAATACCCAAAAGTATTTGCAGATATAAGTGCAGTTTTAGTTAGTCTTTAGACACTAACACATTTGAAGCTCTGTTGTCATTGCTTGCTTTGTCATAATAGATATTTTTGACAATGTAATGCCATATTTGGTATTTGTGTCAGACTTTGACCTTTTTGTAAACCTTAAACATAAGAATTTGTAAATATATATTTTTTATTATTTTATATGTGCTGTAACAAATTACAAACTAGCATATCGTTTTTATAGGTATTAATTTAGCATTTCAGTTACTTGTGAAAGTTGATGACAATAAATGGGATTATTAAGTCTTGCAATTCATATACATGACTATTTAACAGTTTATTACCTTTTGCAATTGAGTAAAAGTATCTTTACTTTGCCTAATTTCTACTCAGAGTAAAAGTAATATTACCCATCTCAAAATTTACTCAAGTAAAAGTACAAAATTACTTCATTTAAAATGTAATTTGAGTAAAAGTTACTTAGTTACTTTGAGTTATTTAATGCAAAAAAAGGATGAGTCATGAATGGAATTGAGCACAAGGTGTTTTAATCGATTTCAAGGCGTATTTCAGTAGAAATCCACACTGCAAAAGATCAGCTGGGCTAAGGAACATACTTCCTCACAGCACAAGGACAGTCACAACCTGAACCATAAAGTGCAAACTATTTTCAATCCTACTGTCCAACAGACACCATGATAACTAACTTACCGCCACATGTTTTCGTAAATTGGATGTTGATGTTATAAAAGCCGAAAGCTCCGTTTTGCTGGGCAGGCACATGTTGCTCTGCATTATCACATCGTTCCCTTTTGTGCATTTGAAAACAAATAACCATTCCAAATATGGCCGAGGGGTTTTCTGGCTTTCGTCTCCAGAATATGTGTCCTCTTCAGGCCTTTCCTCATCCATACTCCCTAAGTTGTGATTAGCAACTGCCATCTTCCGAAGCGCAGCACTGGATTATAAGACAATACAAAGGGTAAATGCAAGGCAGGGCCACATTTAATATTTTCACCATCAGTATTTTTAATTTTTTTTATTTTAACTCAGTAACGTGAGGGGGTTTAAATGTAGCAAAGTAAAACTACTTAGGTTAAAATCTATTTGAGTAAAAGTAAAAATTGCATATTTCAAAAACTACTCAGAAAATTACAAATTACTCATAAAAAGTACTCAATTACAGTAACTTGAGTAAATGTAATTCATTACTTTCCACCCCTGCCTTTACATGATTTAGAACATTAAAGCAGAAAAAATACTAAAGTTGTTCTCGTCCTGTTTATCAGCTCTGTTCTGTGACTATTACAACCCTGATGGAGAGTGTGAGTGGCACTATGCTCCATGTGGAAAAGCATGCATGAAGACATGCAGAAATCCTTCAGGAAAATGCAGCAATAAAATTCCAGCACTGGAAGGTAAGAATTACAAAACAAAAACAAAAATTCATGCAGCTAAAGATTTTTTTTTTATTGGATCAATACACAATACATATAAACATATTTTAAAGTATTATTTTTGTAAATCCATGATATTAATATTAACCCCATTAAAGTCTGTATTTTTATTGAACGTTCTCAAAGTTATCTTGATTGGACCACCTTTCAAATTATATTTCTGCAATAAAAATACAGAATATCCGCCAACAGCTTTGTTAAATGCATAATACAAGTTAATCCCATATCCTAGATATGTGTGTGCCCTTTCGTATATAATAATGTTTATGCTCTGTGTTGCATTTTTCTTGCTGCCTGTTAAAATATACCATGCAAACACCCCCAGCAAATCACTTATCCATGTAAAACAACTATACATTAGGGTGCAAAAGTGTAATGCAAAGGAGGGAAAAATGTATGTAAGCTTTTATATGGTGTTTGTTTTTCTCAAGGCTGCTATCCAACATGCCCACATCGACAACCTTACCTAGATGAAGCTAAAATGATGTGTGTCTCTGGCGAAGAGTGTGGCTGCTATGATACGGATGGAAAACATTATAAGGAGGGAGAGTCAATGCCTGCCAGTGAAAATTGTTATAAGTGGTAAGATCCTTTTCACTAAAAACAATTCTGGTGTCTTTGCTAAAGTAATAAATTAACAAGATTAAAACCAGCCTTAAAGTTGCTAATTTTTTTCTACATTATTTTAAAACTAATATTTATAATCACATTTCCTTGCAGCAATTGTTCCTCAATATTGTCAAGGTGCATATTTGATGTGAATGGTGAGTAAGACAAATGCATGTACATACCTTTCAAAAAACAGTAGCTAGATTTTTTTCACTGTCATTACAGCAACGTGGACTGGCACTATACAATTTAGTTTAATATAATTTAAAAAAGAAAAAAAATTTATTGGCTTTTGGAAGCTGCAATGTCTTACAGCCATTTCATACTTTTGCAGCTTGCACCTGTGTCTACATGAACAGAACATACAAGTATGGAGAAATAGTTTATGAAACACATGATGGAAATGGAACCTGCATCACTGCTGTTTGTAGAGAGAATGGAACCATCGTTAGAAGATTGATATCTTGCCAACATACAACTACAAATCTCCCAGAGACAACACCAGTCTTTGTATTTACCACAAGTGGTAAGATAAGGAACACAAAATGGTTTTTGCAGATTTCATTGAACAACATTTAAGGGTTTTCAGCAAGAGTTTCCATATTTCTGTGATTTATCTGGTTTCTCTTCTTCCTTCACAGAAAGAATTACAACACACCCAACTATTCCAACTAAACCTATTAGTACTTTCACAACTCAGTCTGTAACAACAATTCTGACTTTCTCAACTCCAAGAGTTTCTACAAAATCTAAAACAACATTACCAGTGTTCACATCATATCCAATTTCATCAACCACTTCAGCCCCTAAAACATATACAACTAAAATAGCAGCAACAACAACCCCTCACAAAGTAGTAGATACCACAACATTAAGCACAGAAAAACATACAACCACAACATTTCACACCGAAGCAACTACTACCCCACCTGAAACAACTACAACCAATGACTGCCTTATTTGCAAGTGGTCAGATTGGATCGACAATGATTACCCTGGACATGGTCACACAGAAGGAGATTATGAAAGACTTGCAAACATTTCAAATCCTGATTTAAGTCTTTGTAAAAAACCTTTAGAAATTAAGTGCCGAGCCAAATTGTTTAAAGATGTGCCAATAGAGGAAATACCTCAACAAGTAACCTGCAACCCTACAGAGGGACTGGTTTGTAATAATAAGGATCAGACACCAAACACTCCTTGTTTTAACTATGAAATTCAAGTGAAATGTTGTATCTACAGCTGTGAGCCTGAAACCACAACCAGGAGAACTGAAAAATTAACCACCACACCAAACATTGGTACAACCAGCCCTACAACGGTGACTGAAAAACCAACAACCACAACAAAGATAACAGAAAGATCCTCAACTTCTCATATTGGAACACCTACCCCAAAAACAGGAACTCAAATCACAGAAACCACACCGGAGAATACAGAAAGAGTCACCCCAACACCTTACATAGGGACACCAAGCCCAACTATGGAAACTAAAAAATCAACAACCCCTCACAAAATAGTAGATACCACAACATTAAGCACCAAAAACCATACAACTGCAACAACTCAAATCGAACCAACTACTACCCCACCTGAGCCAACTACAACCAATGACTGCCTTATTTGCAAGTGGTCAGATTGGATCGACAATGATTACCCTGGACATGGTCACACAGAAGGAGATTATGAAAGACTTGCAAACATTTCAAATCCTGATTTAAGTCTTTGTAAAAAACCTTTAGAAATTAAGTGCCGAGCCAAATTGTTTAAAGATGTGCCAATAGAGGAAATACCTCAACAAGTAACCTGCAACCCTACAGAGGGACTGGTTTGTAATAATAAGGATCAGACACCAAACACTCCTTGTTTTAACTATGAAATTCAAGTGAAATGTTGTATCTACAGCTGTGAGCCTGAAACCACAACCAGGAGAACTGAAAAATTAACCACCACACCAAACATTGGTACAACCAGCCCTACAACGGTGACTGAAAAACCAACAAAAACAACAAAGATAACAGAAAGATCCTCAACTTCTCATATTGGAACACCTACCCCAAAAACAGGAACTCAAATCACAGAAACCACACCGGAGAATACAGAAAGAGTCACCCCAACACCTTACATAGGGACACCAAGCCCAACTATGGAAACTAAAAAATCAACAACCCCTCACAAAATAGTAGATACCACAACATTAACCACCAAAAACCATACAACTGCAACAACTCAAATCGAACCAACTACTACCCCACCTGAGCCAACTACAACCAATGACTGCCTTATTTGCAAGTGGTCAGATTGGATCGACAATGATTACCCTGGACATGGTCACACAGAAGGAGATTATGAAAGACTTGCAAACATTTCAAATCCTGATTTAAGTCTTTGTAAAAAACCTTTAGAAATTAAGTGCCGAGCCAAATTGTTTAAAGATGTGCCAATAGAGGAAATACCTCAACAAGTAACCTGCAACCCTACAGAGGGACTGGTTTGTAATAATAAGGATCAGACACCAAACACTCCTTGTTTTAACTATGAAATTCAAGTGAAATGTTGTATCTACAGCTGTGAGCCTGAAACCACAACCAGGAGAACTGAAAAATTAACCACCACACCAAACATTGGTACAACCAGCCCTACAACGGTGACTGAAAAACCAACAACAACAACAAAGATAACAGAAAGATCCTCAACTTCTCATATTGGAACACCTACCCCAAAAACAGGAACTCAAATCACAGAAACCACACCGGAGAATACAGAAAGAGTCACCCCAACACCTTACATAGGGACACCAAGCCCAACTATGGAAACTAAAAAATCAACAACCCCTCACAAAATAGTAGATACCACAACATTAACCACCAAAAACCATACAACTGCAACAACTCAAATCGAACCAACTACTACCCCACCTGAGCCAACTACAACCAATGACTGCCTTATTTGCAAGTGGTCAGATTGGATCGACAATGATTACCCTGGACATGGTCACACAGAAGGAGATTATGAAAGACTTGCAAACATTTCAAATCCTGATTTAAGTCTTTGTAAAAAACCTTTAGAAATTAAGTGCCGAGCCAAATTGTTTAAAGATGTGCCAATAGAGGAAATACCTCAACAAGTAACCTGCAACCCTACAGAGGGACTGGTTTGTAATAATAAGGATCAGACACCAAACACTCCTTGTTTTAACTATGAAATTCAAGTGAAATGTTGTATCTACAGCTGTGAGCCTGAAACCACAACCAGGAGAACTGAAAAATTAACCACCACACCAAACATTGGTACAACCAGCCCTACAACGGTGACTGAAAAACCAACAACAACAACAAAGATAACAGAAAGATCCTCAACTTCTCATATTGGAACACCTACCCCAAAAACAGGAACTCAAATCACAGAAACCCCACCGGAGAATACAGAAAGAGTCACCCCAACACCTTACATAGGGACACCAAGCCCAACTATGGAAACTAAAAAATCAACAACCCCTCACAAAATAGTAGATACCACAACATTAAGCACCAAAAACCAAACAACTGCAACAACTCAAATCGAACCAACTACTACCCCACCTGAGCCAACTACAACCAATGACTGCCTTATTTGCAAGTGGTCAGATTGGATCGACAATGATTACCCTGGACATGGTCACACAGAAGGAGATTATGAAAGACTTGCAAACATTTCTAATCCTGCTTTAAGTCTTTGTAAAAAACCTTTAGAAATTAAGTGCCGAGCCAAATTGTTTAAAGATGTGCCAATAGAGGAAATACCTCAACAAGTAACCTGCAACCCTACAGAGGGACTGGTTTGTAATAATAAGGATCAGACACCGAACACTCCTTGTTTTAACTATGAAATTCAAGTGAAATGTTGTATCTACAGCTGTGAGCCAAACTCAACACCAAACATAGAAATATCGACCCCAGCAACAAGCACTAACACACCTGAAACCACAACCAGAACAACTGAAAAATTAACCACCACACCAAACATTAGTACAACCAGCCCTACAACGGTGACTGAAAAACCAACGACCACAACAAAGATTACCGAAAGATCCTCAACTTCTCATATTGGAACACCTACCCAAACAACAGGAACGCAAAATACAGAAACCACACCAAATACAGAAAGAATCCCCACAACACCTTACATAGGGACACCTACCCCAGCAACAGAAACTGAAAAAAACACAACACCTCACACAGAAACTGCAACTTTATCAACGGGCACTAAAACACCTGAAACCACAACGAGAATAACAGAAAAATCATCCACCACTTTCAACAATGGTACACCCACCCCTACAATGGTGACAGAACAACCAATGACCACAACAAAGATTACAGAAGGATCCTCAACTTCTCATATTGGAACACCTACCCCAACGACAGGAACTCAAAATACAGAAACCACATCAAATACACAAAGAGTCACCACAGCGCCTTACATAGGGACACCAAGCACAACTATAGAAACTGAAAAATCTACCACACCTCACATAGAAACTGGTACTGTAGCCAAAGGAACTACAAAACCCATAACTGCGAAAGTAATTACAGCAAGAGTAACCACAACACCTTACATAGGGACTCCTACCCCAACAACAGAAACTGAAAAAACCACAACTCCTCACACAGAAACTGCAACCCCAACGGGCACTAAAACACCCGAAACCACAACCAGAATGACAGAAAAATCCTCCACCACTTCTCACATTGGTACACCCACCCCTACAATGGCGACTGAAAAGCCAACAACCACAACAAAAATTACAGAAGGATCCTCAACTTCTCATATTGGAACACCTACCCCAACAACAGGAACTCAAAATACAGAAACCACACCAAATACAGAAAGAATCACCACAACACCTTATATAGGGACTCCTACCCCAGCAACAGAAACTGAAAAAACCACACCTCACACAGAAACTGCAACTTTATCAACGGGCACTAAAACACCTGAAACCACAACTAGAATAACAGAAAAATCTTCCACCACTTCTCACATTGGTACACCCACCCCTACAATGGCGACTGAAAAGCCAACAACCACGACAAAAATTATAGAAGGATCCTCAACTTCTCATATTGGAACACCTACCCCAACAACAGCAACTCAAAATACGGAAACAACACCAAATACAGAAAGAATCACCACAACACCTTACATAGGGACTCCTACACCAACAACAGAAACTGAAAAAACCACAACTCCTCACACAGAAACTGCAACCCCAACGGGCACTAAAACACCTGAAACCACAACTAGAATAACAGAAAAATCTTCCACCACTTCTCACATTGGTACACCCACCCCTACAATGGCGACTGAAAAGCCAACAACCACGACAAAAATTACAGAAGGATCCTCAACTTCTCATATTGGAACACCTACCCCAACAACAGCAACTCAAAATACAGAAACCACACCAAATACAGAAAGAATCACCACAACACCTTACATAGGGACTCCTACCCCAACAACAGAAACTGAAAAAAACACAACACTTCACACAGAAACTGCAACTTTATCAATGGGCACTAAAACACCTGAAACCACAACTAGAATAACAGAAAAATCCTCCACCACTTCTCACATTGGTACACCCACCCCTACAATGGCGACTGAAAAGCCAACAACTACAACACAGATTACAGAAAGATCCTCAACTTCTCATATTGGAACACCTACCCCAACAACAGGAACTCAAAATACAGAAACCACACCAAATACAGAAAGAATCACCACAACACCGTACATAGGGACTCCTACCCCAACAACAGAAACTGAAAAAAACACACCTCCCACAGAAACTGCAACTTTATCAATGGGCACTAAAACACCTGAAACCACAACTAGAATAACAGAAAAATCTTCCACCACTTCTCACATTGGTACACCCACCCCTACAATGGCGACTGAAAAGCCAACAACCACAACAAAAATTATAGAAGGATCCTCAACTTCTCATATTGGAACACCTACCCCAACAACAGCAACTCAAAATACAGAAACCACACCAAATACAGAAAGAATCACCACAACACCTTACATAGGGACTCCTACCCCAACAAGAGAAACTGAAAAAAACACAACACTTCACACAGAAACTGCAACTTTATCAATGGGCACTAAAACACCTGAAACCACAACTAGAATAACAGAAAAATCCTCCACCACTTCTCACATTGGTACACCCACCCCTACAATGGCAACTGAAAAACCAACAACCACAACACAGATTACAGAAAGATCCTCAACTTCTCATATTGGAACACCTACCCCAACAACAGGAACTCAAAATACAGAAACCACACCAAATACAGAAAGAATCACCACAACACCGTACATAGGGACTCCTACCCCAACAACAGAAACTGAAAAAAACACACCTCCCACAGAAACTGCAACTTTATCAATGGGCACTAAAACACCTGAAACCACAACTAGAATAACAGAAAAATCTTCCACCACTTCTCACATTGGTACACCCACCCCTACAATGGCAACTGAAAAGCCAACAACCACAACAAAAATTACAGAAGGATCCTCAACTTCTCATATTGGAACACCTACCCCAACAACAGGAACTCAAAATACAGAAACCACACCAAATACAGAAAGAATCACCACAACACCGTACATAGGGACTCCTACCCCAACAACAGAAACTGAAAAAAACACACCTCCCACAGAAACTGCAACTTTATCAATGGGCACTAAAACACCTGAAACCACAACTAGAATAACAGAAAAATCTTCCACCACTTCTCACATTGGTACACCCACCCCTACAATGGCGACTGAAAAGCCAACAACTACAACACAGATTACAGAAAGATCCTCAACTTCTCATATTGGAACACCTACCCCAACAACAGGAACTCAAAATACAGAAACCACACCAAATACAGAAAGAATCACCACAACACCGTACATAGGGACTCCTACCCCAACAACAGAAACTGAAAAAACCACAACACCTCACACAGAAACTGCAACTTTATCAATGGGCACTAAAACACCTGAAACCACAACTAGAATAACAGAAAAATCCTCCACCACTTCTCACATTGGTACACCCACCCCTACAATGGCGACTGAAAAACCCACAACCACGACAAAAATTACAGAAAGATCCTCAACTACTCATATTGGAACACCTACCCCAACAACAGGAACTCAAAATACAGAAACCACACCAAATACAGAAAGAATCACCACAACACCTTACATAGGGACACCAAGTCCAACAACAGAAACTGAAAAAAACACAACACCTCACACAGAAACTGCAACCCCAACAGGCACTAAAACACCTGAAACCACAACCAGAATAACAGAAAAATCTTCCACCACTTCTCACATTGGTACACCCACCCCTACGATGGCAACTGAAAAGCCAACAACTACAACACAGATTACAGAAAGATCCTCAACTTCTCATATTGGAACACCTACCCCAACAACAGGAACTCAAAATACAGAAACTACACCAAATACAGAAAGAATCACCACAACACCTTACATAGGGACTCCTACCCCAACAACAGAAACTGAAAAAACCACAACTCCTCACACAGAAACTGCAACCCCAACAGGCACTAAAACACCTGAAACCACAACTAGAATAACAGAAAAGTCTTCCACCACTTCTCACATTGGTACACCCACCCCTACGATGGCGACTGAAAAACCCACAACCACAACACAGATTACAGAAAGATCCTCAACTTCTCATATTGGAACACCTACCCCAACAACAGGAACTCAAAATACAGAAACCACACCAAATACAGAAAGAATCACCACAACACCGTACATAGGGACACCTACCCCAACTATGGGAACTGAAAAAACCACAACACCTCATACAGAAACTGTCATGGCAACAACAGGCGCTGAAACACAAACTATTATAACCCAAAAACTTACCACCATACCTTACACCAGTACACTCAAAACTGAAACCTCAGGTATTACAGAAACCTACACCACAATCATCACTGAAAAACACACAACACCTGGAAGCCCAATTCCTACAACCGTTGTTAAAACAACAGAGAGACCTACAACAACTTTGTGCTCCTGCAAATACATGAATCAGACCTTCTCACCTGGTAAGTTGCAGGCTTTTGTCACTACTCTTTCATAAAGGTATTTGAGACTTGAGAGTAGATTTTAATTGATAGATGTTATTGTAGTTAAACACTGTCAAAAATTTATTCATGAGAAGTCATCATAGCTTTACCAGTACACTTCTTAACTGATGAAGAGCTGTTTTCTATTACTGTTACTTTATTTTGCAAGGTTAACAACTTGAGAAAACATTTCCCTAAAAATCCTGATTCCTTCTTTTTCACTGGCATCATGCATTAATGGTATCCCATGATTTTGTTTTAACCATAATTTAGGCAGCATAATGTACAACGAGACTGATGGAGGCGGGTGGTGTTTCACTGCATATTGCAGTTTGGAATGCAATGTGGATAAGCATGCCCGACAATGTCACACAACAACTCCACCAAGTCCTCTGGTTACTACAACAGGCTCATCCACAACACCTACAACGAGGGATTGCTCGTTTCTTACACCACCTAGAGAGGTAACACGACTTGTATGGGAGAATTATCCTGCCATTATGCAAGAGCACATAATTTCAATTTGAGAAAAGAATTTCATCTTCTTGCACTCAAAACTTATAATGCTCACACTCAAAACATGCGCTCTCTCTCAAATGTTTTCTCTTCTCTCTCAAATCTTTGTTTCTGCTCTCAGATTTAATGCTTCTTGGACAGATATTTTCTCCTCTCGCTTGCCTCCTTCTCTTCGCGCACAAACCGCGCTCTGCACAAGTCTCAAATACGCTCGCAAACCCGTAGGCTCTGCTTGCGGATTTTTTTTGCTCTCTCTCGGATTGCAGAAACCGCGCTGACAATGGTCAGAGCAGGGTAACAAAGATAACTGTTGAGTGTAAATGGAACGAAACTGAACTGGACCGTGACAGAAACAACCGAACAGCGCTAACATGGTACTAGTTCATCAGTAGGGCTCTGTGCGGTTCATGTGTGGCTCGGTGTTCTGATTACAAAGAGCGCATGAGCAGATCGCCTCATCTCCTATTTACAGTCAGCTGACTCATGTCGCAGGTTTTCTGGCTTTGCAATCCACAGATCTCTTCACCTTCACTATGTTGTGCCATATGCCATGATCATACTTTTTGGACATTGGGAACCAGTGTCCATATTTCATCATGGCATATGGCACAACAACAACACAAACTTCTTCTCAGCCTATTAACAATAAATGGCGTCAAAAGAGCAGGAGGATGCCGAGGCCGAGGCTCTCATTGAAATTTGGGCGGAGGACGCTCTCCAGGCACAAAGGTTTATGAATATTCTGGGCGTTGCCATTTTTGTTTGCGTTTTTTGCCCTCTCCACTTAAAAAAAAACGTAACTCCTCCACCGCACGGTGCCTATACCATCTTTGTTATTAGTCGCCGCTGTCGGGTAGCAACAGCCTATGGCGAAAGCGAGCCACTGTGACAGCACATCCCATAATGCTTTGCGAGGAGAGCTCTCCACGCAAAGCATTGTGGGATATATCTGCCTCTTCTGAGGCCTTTTTTTTCTTCTCATACACTTTGTAGACACTTTTTCTCTTCCAACCCTTTTCACAGCCATTTTGAAAGAACCGCGGTGAGAAAGGTGATCTTCAATGACTGTCTGAGACCGTAGCTCACCACAGATATACGCCTGAAAGTACGCAGAATAAGATAGCTAACGGGGACGAGCGCGTAGGCCTTACGTAAACATATCACCAGAATAATTGACCGTGAACTGAACTGACTGAACTATTTTGTCTTTCTTTTTTCTGTCTTAATGTTGGCAGTGGGCTTTAGGCTGCCCTGCAAGGCTTTAAACCTGGGTTTAACCGGAGACTAAGCCATTCTCAAGCACATATCAAGGTGCTCATTTTGAGCCTGGATCCAGATTTATTGTTGATTCTGTTCATGGTGGAGAATCCTGCTTCACAGCAGCAGGTTGAGCCAAACATCCTCTAAATGTGCAGGGTCATCTTTGAGCACGCCATTTCACTTTTCTTTCACCAGTTCACCGCAGTTCTTCCAGCAGTCCACACTTTCTCTGCTCTCTTTTTCTCATGGTCTTCTCCTTCTTTCCCATCGCCCGGCTTGCCACAGGTTTGCCTGCTGTGTCTAAAAGTAGCAGCAGCAGCAACCCAGACTGACAGCTCATTGGCTCATTTAGATCACGTGCAGCCTGGAGCCGGACGCTCCCCAGGGCTTTACCGTATTAACAGGAGAAGAGGAGCAAGTGAAATTAGACACTGACGTTGGACAACATACAGTAATTTATAAATGTTTTAAATAAGGTTGGGTCCGGACTAGCCAGCATGTAGGTCCGGATCAGGACCGCAGTCCACTAATCTGGTCTATACCTTTAACTGATCCAAGCTCGGTCCGAACTCGGTACGGATCAGTAATTGGGCAATAGCTAAATATTAGGACTTTTCACATATCAAAAAGCAATCTATGTATGGTTTGTTCTTTGATGTTTAAAAAAATGTCTAAAAAGTAATTAACTGTTTTTTTTTTGTTTTTGTTTTTATTGTTCTTATTATTGAACTTTCTAAATCCATAAACAAGTGAAGTGAAGCCAGTATTGCTTCAACACCTGATTAGCGCCACGTTTCCAGATTAAATTACTCATCAAAGATATTAACAATAAAAAAAACTGTAACTATTAAAAAAAATACGTGGAGGAATTGTGGAGTTTGTCTCCAAACTTAGAGTCAAGGAAAAACATGGAAACTATTAATACCATACACCAGTAGTGTTTTTTAACATAAAATGAAATGCTTGTTTCATAATAGACTAAAATATACTTTGTTTTGCAGAATGGTGAATCCTGGAGTCCAGACAAATGCACCAGCAGCACCTGTAAGGAAGGCAAAGTGATTACAGAACACACACCATGTAAAACACCATCCAAACCAGTTTGTGAAAATGGTAACCCACCTGTTAAGATTTATGATGAAGACGGCTGCTGTTTTCAGTACGAATGCAAATGTGAGTTTGTTTAAAAGATTTTACAATAGGCTTCCTTTTTTCCTGCTGTAAAAAACACCCTGTAATGTTAAAACGATATCTGCAGGTATTTGCTCTGGCTGGGGAGATCCTCATTACAACACATTTGATGGACAATATTACAGTTTCCAGGAGAACTGCACATACGTCCTGGTCAAAGAGATAAAGCCCAAATACAATTTAACAATTCTCATTGACAATGAAAACTGCGATCCCTCTGGAACGGTGACCTGCCCTAAAGCTTTGATTGTATATTATAAAAATTATAAAGTGACTCTTACACAAATAAGACATCCAAAAACTGTGAACAAGGTTTGTACGTCTGCAGCAGATTATATTTTAAAAAATGCATCAACTTCACAATCATGTTTTTTTCCTCTTTAGTTGTTGATTAATGATGAGGAGGTGACTCCAACCTACTCAAATGAAGACTTCATCATTACATCCTCAAGAATTGAGCTGCTCATGAAAATCCCAAAGATTGAAGCCGTTATCACATTTAGAGGGCTTTTATTCATTGTTGACTTGCCATTTTCACTTTTCCACGACAACACAGAGGGACAATGTGGTAAGCTTATCTTTCAACTTGAAAAAATTAGATTAATATAAAACATAAAAAAACAGTTCCGTTAAAATATAAAGGCACTGTTTTCGGTAGAAATGAACAACCATACATTTTGTTGGTAATGTATGATGCTTTAATGTAACATCCGAATGGAATACCTGGAGAAAAATTAGGCTTTTAACTACACAATTAGCCAAGCGATTCAACATCCATAGCAACACGACTCCTTTATTCTGCATACCTGAAAAACATTTAGTAACTAGAGTTAACATCACTTGAGTATGGAAAACCTAAGGTTGCATAAAATCACAATGAAGAGAACAAAACTACTTAAAAACACACTGGATACAAAGAGTATGCAGTGATAACATTTCTGTTTTGGTGTCAATAAAAATCCAAGCCATAAATGATAAACCATTTAAACACATTTTTCATCTTTAATGTGTCATACGGTAGCATCCATTCAAAATGGCGCTTCCCATTCAAATGGCAGCCGAATGGCAGCGAAATCCCCTCCAACTTCAAGCCACTAGCCTTCTCCTATGCATATTTTCTTACTCTGACTCCACCCTTTCACTGAATTACAGGTTCTGACCAGCAGATGGCGCTTCTCTTTAGATCTTAATGTCCACAAATCATGACAGAAAGATTTTTTAAATGTTTAAAAAGGAATTGAATGGGACCAGCCAAGGGGCCATCAAGGAAAATGGGGAAGTGTTGAATGATTACTACTCTACATTTTGTTAACTCAACTCTTTCAGAGTAAAAAAAAATTAACTAAAGGAGGAATCAATAAGCCTAATGTCTTAGAAATTGTACGTTTAGTTTGGTTAAATTGTCTGAACTGTCATGTTGGGTTCAAGGCGTCTAACCCACATGCAGAAACACAGAGTCAGGGAAAAGAGTTCAAAGGGTTTATTTACAATATGTACAATGATAGAATGATGAACTGGTTCTGGTTCTTCGGACCGTTCACGGGGAATCACCACTGAGGAGGACAGAGCTGTTAGACAGGATCCAGGAAACTTGCAGTTTTGAGATGTCAGGATAAAGTACCTGTTCTGAGAGGGTTCTGATCAGCAGGGGGAAATCTTGTGAGTCCGGAGGCTTGCTGGCAGACTGAGGGCTGAGGGCAGAGGCAGAGACTGAGACTGAGAGCAGGCAGGCAGATTCCAGGGTGAGATTTCAATCTCCAAGATTTCAGGTAAGTCAGGATCTGTGAGACAGAGACAAACAGGGTCAGACAGGCTTCGGAACAAACAAGGCTCAGATCTGGTAGGTTGGCTCAGGTTTAGATCTACCATTACTGGCAAACACTCTGGCAGGGGAGTTTCAGTCTCGTCGTCGTCTCCCGCTTTATCCGGAACCGGGTCGCGGGGGCAGCAGACTAAGCAGAGACTCCCAGACTTCCCTCTCCGCAGACACCTCCTCCAGCTCTGTTGGGGGAAGCCCTAGGCGCTCCCAGGCCAGCCGAGAGACATAGTCTCTCCAGCGTGTCCTGGGTCGTCCCCTGGGCCTCCCCCCGGTGGGACATGCCTGGAACACCTCCCGAGGGAGGCGTCCAGAGGGCATCCGAAGAAGATGTCCGAGCCACCTCAACTGACTCCTCTCGATGTGGAGGAGAACCGGCTCTACTCTGAGCCTCTCCCGAATGACCGAGCTCCTCACCCTATCTCTAAGGGAGAGCCCAGCCACCCTGCGGAGAAAGCTCATTTCAGCCGCTTGTATCCGGGATCTCGTTCTTTCGGTCATGATCCAAATTTCATGACCATAGGTGAGGGTAGGAACGTAGACCGACCGGTAAATTGAGAGCTTTGCCTTTTCGCTCAGCTCCCTCTTCACCACAACAGACCGGTGCAGCGTCCGCATTATTGCAGCAGCCGCACCGATCCGTCTATCGATCTCCCGCTCCATTCTTCCCTCACTCGTGAACAGGACCCTAAGATACTTGAACTCCTCCACTTGAGGCAGGGACTCTCCTCCAACCTGAAGGGGACAAGCCACCTTTTTCCGGTCGAGAACCATGGCCTCGGACTTGGAGGAGCTGATTCTCATCCCGGCCACTTCACACTCGGCTGCGAACCGCCCCAGCGCACGCTGTAGGTCTTGGCAGGAGGGGGCCAGCAGAACTACGTCATCCGCAAAAAGCAGGGACGAGATCCGCTGTTCCCCAAACCAGACCCCATCCGGTCCTTGGCTGCGCCTAGAAATCCTGTCCATAAAAGTTATGAACAGGACTGGTGACAGAGGGCAGCCCTGTCGGAGTCCAATATGCACTGGGAACAGGTCCGACTTAGTGCCGGCAATGCGAACCAGACTCCTGCTCCGCTTGTACAGAGAACGGATGGCCCCTAATAAAGGGCCCCCGACTCCATACTCCTGGAGCACCCCCCACAGGGCAGTACAAGGGACACGGTCGAATGCCTTCTCCAAGTCCACAAAACACATGTGGACTGGTTGGGCAAACTCCCATGAACCCTCAAGCACCCTGCAGAGGGTGTAGAGCTGGTCCACTGTTCCACGGCCAGGACGAAAACCACACTGCTCCTCCTGCAGCCGAGGTTCGACAATCAGCCGGACTCTCCTCTCCAGCACCCTGGCATAGGCCTTTCCGGGGAGGCTGAGAAGTGTGATTCCCCGATAATTGGAACACACCCTCCGGTCCCCCTTCTTGTGGAGGGGAACCACCACCCCAGTCTGCCAATCCAGGGGTACTGTCCCCGACCTCCACGCGATGCTGAAGAGACGTGTCAACCATGACAGCCCGACAACATCCAGAGCTCTAAGATACTCAGGACGGATCTCGTCCACCCCCGAAGCCTTGCCACCGTGGAGTTTTTTGACCACCTCGGTGACTTCGGCCTGGGTGATGAACGATTCCAGCCCCAAGCACCCCGTCTCTTCTTCCCCCACGGAAGGCGTGTCCGTCGGGTTGAGGAGATCCTCAAAGTATTCCTTCCACCGCCCGACAATATCCTCCTTCAAGGTCAGCAGCTCCCCACTCCCACTGAAAACAGTGTTAGCGAAGCACTGCTTTCCCCGCCGGAGGCGCCGGACGGTTTGCCAGAATCGCTTTGAGGCCAACCGATAGTTTTTTTCCATGGCCTCTCCAAACTCCTCCCAGGCCCGAGATTTTGCCTCTGCAACCGCCCGGGCCGTGACACGCTTGGCCTCACGGTACCTGCTTGCTGCTTCAGGAGTCCCACAAGCCAGCCAAGCTCGATAGGACTCCTTCTTCAGCTTGACAGCATCCCTTACTATCGGTGTCCACCACCGGGTTCGGGGATTGCCACCACGACAGGCACCGCAAACCTTACGGCCACAGCTACGGGCAGCTGCATCGACAATAGAGGCCGAGAACAGAGCCCATTCGGACTCCATATCTCCAACCTCCCTCGGAACCTGAGAGAAGCTCTCCCGGAGGTGGGAGTTGAACACGTCCCTGACCGAGGGTTCCACCAGACGTTCCCAGCAGACCCTCACTACGCGTTTGGGCCTGCCGAGTCTTTCAGGCTTCCTCCTCTTCCAGCGTATCCAGCTCACCACCAGGTGGTGGTCGGTGGACAGCTCCGACCCTCTCTTCACCCGAGTGTCCAGGACATGCGGCCGAAGATCAGAAGATACGACTACAAAGTCGATCATCGATCTTCGGCCTAGGGTTTCCTGGTGCCAAGTGCACCGATGGACATCCTTATGCCTGAACATGGTTTTCATTATGGACAATCCGTGACTTGCACAGAAGTCCAATAATAAGACACCACTCGGGTTCCGAGCTGGGGGCCCGTTCCTTCCGATCACACCCCTCCAGGTGTCACTGTCGTTTCCCACGTGGGCATTGAAGTCTCCCAGTAGAATGATGGAATCCCCAGGAGGGGTGCTTTCTAACACCCTCCCCAGGGATGCTAAGAAGGCCTGGTACTCCGTACTGCCGTTCGGCCCATAGGCCGAAACAACTGTCAGAGTCCTCCCCTCAACCCGAAGGCGAAGGGATGCGACCCTCTCGTCTACAGGGGTGAACTCCAACACGAGACGGCTGAGCTGGGGGGTGACAAGCAGCCCCACCCCCGCCTTCCGCCTCTCCCCGGGGGTCACTCCAGAGTAGAAGAGAGTCCAGCCTCTCTCAAGGAGCTCGGTTCCAGAGCCCTGGCTGTGCGTAGAGGTAAGCCCAACTATTTGTAGCTGGTCCTTAAGTAGGAGTCCTCTCGATGAGGAGACAGGAAACAGGTGTGTGGAGGTGAGCTCATACCCTCAGCAGGAAGATCTTCGGCGCTCTCTGGTGGCAAGCCTCTGGATCCCAACATGAACATTATTGGAGGGGATGTTAGAAGCATTTCTCCTTTATCATTCTGTGATAGATTTACTTTTGATTTTTTTTTATAAGGTTATTGTGACAATAACAAGACAAATGACTGCAGACTACCCAATGGTGCGATCCATCCATTGTGCTCCAAGATGGCATATGAATGGCTTACAGTGGATAAAAATAAACCGTACTGCCAAAACCAAACCCTGCCTTCTCCACCCACACCCACACAAGGACCAACAAAACCACCATGCAACACAACTATTTGTGAAATCATAAAGCACGAGTAAGAATTTAAAACATCTGAAGTACATTTGAAATCCATCTGCTTAAAGCCCAAAATAACCTGTTTTACTCACATTTTGGTAAAAAGGATGTTCAAGGATTGCCACATGAAAATTCGACCCGACTCATTTTATGAGGCATGTAAATTTGATAATTGCCACATGCCAAATTCCAGCATGGGCTGCACCAGTCTGGAGGCATACGCCTTGATGTGTGCTGAGGCTTCTGTCTGTATAGACTGGAGGAACCTTGCAAAAGGACAGTGTGGTAAGAGTTTTGTCAGGAGAAATACATTGAATACCCTGTGAGATTTTTCACACATATTGATTTGTTACCGACTCTATTGTTGCAGATTACAAGTGTCCAGAGAATAAAGTCTACAAGCCTTGTGGGCCAACCATTGTAGAATCTTGCAATGCAGGGTAAGGACAATGCTTTAAAATTGAATACTTGAGGAAAGTAGGCTAAAATGAAAGGACATTATTATCTATCTATCTATCTACATCTATCTATCTATCTGTCAATGGACACAGACAATGCTTCAGAGTTACATTAATTATTTACAAAGTCGATTTTACTATTGTCATAAAATGATGATTTTACATCAGAAATGTTCTAAATTTCTACATAAAAAGAGACCAGTGTTCAGAAAGTATGAAATTGTATATCTAAATGCTTTTTTCTGCCCTGGTTCCTGGTTTATTGATAAAGCACAGTGGTAGTGATAAGGTCAAAGAATCTTTGAAGTACGGATTTTGTTTTCATATGTTTTTTTTACATGTTAATGTTTGTTAACTTTTATTTGTTTCATATTTAGATACAATAATAAACTCAAACAACAGTGTAGAGGAGAAGAAGCCACTTGCAGTGGAATAATGGAAGGATGCTTCTGCCCAGAAGGAACCATTTTGTTTGGTCCAGGCTCTGAAACTTGTGTCTCATCCTGTGAGAATATCTTCGGTTCTTTTTCAGAAAATTAACTTTTCATAGAAATTGAAAATTCACATGTTATTTCTAATGCTTTATAAGGTTGCACTGGACCTGCTGGAGAACCTGAACAGGTTAATATGACTACTATTATTATTATTATTATTGTTAGATTAGATTATTATTTTTTATTACTTTTAGAATTATCCGACTGATGTAATTTCATTTTTTTTTTTTACACAGATTGGTGACACATGGATAAGTAATTGCAAGCTGTGCAGGTGTGACAAGGACACACTGAGTGTTGTGTGTGAGCCTCTAGTGTGCCCTACACCAGAACCCATAACGTGCACAGAGAATGGTGAGGTGTTGGTGAACCAGACAGTGAACTGCTGCCGGGAACTAACATGTGGTGAGTGCATGTGTGCCAAGAGTCTCTATCAACAGGAAAGCTGACAGGCAGAGAGATGTGACTCAAAATCAGAGGCGTCGTTTATCAAAGATGGTTTTGAATTTATATGAAAAGCGAAAGAAAAAACATTTTGGATTTATTTCAGTTTATTTCTATAGCTCCAATTCACATCATGTCATCTCAGGTCACTTTCCAGTTCACCAGATCATCCAGTCAGATTGATTCAAAGTTTTCTATCTAAGGAAAACCAGCTGATTGCATCGACTCATTGACTCTTCAGCAATCCCTCACACTAAGCATGCTTGTAGCGACAGTGGAGAGGAAAAACTCCCTTTGAACAGGAAGAAACCTCCAGCAGAACCAGGCTCAGTGTGAGCGGCCATCTGCTGAGGCCCACTGGGGTTCAAGGAGACAGAAGCAGACATAGAAAAAGAAGCATAGATACAAAAGGCAACTGTCAACCAGCTCCACAGGCGGCCTCGTCCAGGAAACACACAGCCAGGCAGACGAGCTCCGAGCCAGCTCCCATGTCAGAGGATGAAGAGAGCACATCCAGTTAGTCACAGTCAGAGAAACAGGACTACACTGGAAAACAGGCCAAGCTCCAATATCTAGAAACAAAGGTGTTGATGGCAGCAGCACAGCTGATATTTCTCTCCAGGATGGAGTCACAGCCAAACAGGAACAGACCAGATGAAGCTACTCTGAGGAAAAGCAGAGAGAGCAGAACGTTAGAGATTGAACTAACAGATTCTGCAGAGTGGGAGAATAGAGATAGAATGAAGCAGAATGATGAAAAAGGGGTCCCTATGTCCTTCAGCAGTCTAAGCCTATAGCAGCAGAACTATAGAGATACTCTAACTAGAAGCTTTATCAAAAAGGAAAGTTTTAAGCCTAGCCTTAAAAGTAGACAGGGTGTCTGCCTCACGGACTAAAACTGGTAGTTGGTTCCACAGGAGAGGAGCCTGATAACTAAAAGAGATATGATCTCTCTTTTTCATTTTCATCAGAACAAGCAAATTTCCTAATAAATCTTAACTGTGTTTGCATCCAAGCTTCCACCCCCAAGCTGCTTTGGGCAGAGAGTGAATTATTATTGATTATGTTTAACACCTGTTAGAGACGAGAATAGACCTTGGAAAAAGAGGATTATCTGAATAAGCTGCCCAGAAATTAATTATAAGATTTAATATAGGCTGGAAATATCTGTAACAACTTATTCAATTTAGATTTGTGTAATTTTAGTACATAAAAAATTCCTATTTTGCATTTTAAGACAAATATAAGACAAAAGTATTAAAGAAACCTAACATGACCCCTATTCAATAATTTTATATAGCGTAGTTAATTAGAATACATAAATATTAGGTTTATCTATTTTGAATTATTTCAAATACATAAGAATTATTTGTTTTAATGGCATAATAATCAGATTACCTATATGCAGTTCAAATATTATGTATTTAAAATAAATACACTAGTATTCATTGTGAGTAAGTATACTTTACTAAATACCTAAACTTGATGATTATGTATTTCAAACAAATGAGCTTTATTATACTGATGGATATGGATCATTTAAGGTTTATTTAAAATGATTTTTTTATGTAATAATTGTACATAAATCTTAAATATTGGTGTGAAAATTTTCTCCGAGTGTATTTTGGAGGCTTAAAAAGTTTGTGGAAAATATGTACAAAAGAATCCCTACAGAAAGAGTAGATTTTATAGTATAGTGATATTAGCATCAGCTTCTGTAATTATATGTTTTTATGACATCAAAATATAGAGTTGTAATACTATGAATTATTAAGTGTTAATTCTATAAAACTGTTGTTGCATTTATGTTATTTAATGAAGATGCATTTGTTAAAATAATAAACTTTTGGATCTTTGTTCCAACAGAGTGTGATAAGAACAGCTGTGCTAAACCAACACTGAAGTGTCCGCCTGGCTTTGAGCGAAATATCCAATTATCAAAAGAAAGCTGCTGCCCACGCTACAGCTGTGGTAAGCTTCCCATATAGCTCATACTTTTAATTTGTTTGAAATATTTAACACTCTAAACACGGCTTTTCTAAGGTTAATTTAACAAAACAAAGCTGGATAATAGGTTTGATCAAATGACCGGGGGTCTGTTTCACAAAGCAGGTTTAAAAAAACTCAGAATCAAATACACAACTCTGCATTGATTAGGGCTGAATACAGAACATGAAGAACTACTGAAATAATTTCAGATTACACATAAATAGATAAATTAATATTGTGTTTTACCTTATGGTTAGGGCTAGGATTCATTCTATGAAAACAACCTACTGATAACCGCTAATAACGACCATTTATTGGGATAATAACATCCAAAGAGACTGGGAACAGCCACTTAGTATTTACTGTGTGATGGGAGACAGGATCAACATGAGGAGGAACCCATGAGATGATGAACAGGTTCCAGCTATTAGAACAACGTTTTTATTCTTCATTTTCACCTGCTGCCAGATTATTTCACCTGAACAGACACATTGATCCACTACCATTCAAGAAATCAACCCGTAATGCTATTATGGTCACCACATCTACGGCAAGCCGTTTTGATATATATTAGTTTGACTGAATGTGTATTTCTGATATATGAAAAAATATGTATCTTTGTCAAAATGACCATTTAAAACAAAATGGTTTGTCTCATCTAGAATAAATATTCTGTATTCCTATAAATGAATTTCAGATCTACATATGTCAATGGTTTCTGTTCAGCAATTGTTTTATTTTGACTGTGAAGAAATGTACAGTATTTCAGATATCATAAATACATATTCAGACAAGCGGATAAATGTCAGAACAACAATTTTGTATTTTTACTTTTTGAAATTCAGTTTCTCTTGCAAAAATGTAATTTAGAAAATCTATTATTACAGTTCCAACTAGGAATGTGATTTTGATCAGGAAGAATCTTATTTTTTATTTACATATGGAAAAACATTTCTTCATTAAAATGTCTAGTTCCAGTGGGGTGAAATGGGTAAATGTCCTGTACTTATATAGCGCCTTTATTCAAGTCAGGAGACTTGACCAAAGCGCTTTACACTACATTCATTCATCCATTCACTCACACACTGATGGTGGCAAGCTACATTGTAGCCACAGCTGCCCTGGGGCTCACTGCCAGAAGCGGGGCTGCCGTACACTGGCGCCACCCTCTGACCACCATCAGTAGACAATGCAGGTGAAGTGTCTTGCCCAAGGACACAACGACACTGAAGGTCGGAGTCGGGGCTTGAACCGCCAACCCTTTGATTTCAGGGCAAACTCCTACATCCAACGCCACTGTTGCCCTCAAATAGGAACTTGTTGTTGCCTGTTGCCATGGTGACTTATCGAATCAGGGCTCCACTAATAATGGCGTTTCATACTTGTTACGCACGCGTTCAACTCTGAGTGGACCTGGTTAAAATTGATTGAACTAATTCATAGCAGCCTCATTGAAACCAAATATCCAGGCTCTGTCCGAATTTCTGCCCTAATTACTATGCAGTGTCAGACATCTTTTCCTGTCAGTTAATATTAATATCCATGGAGGAAAAAGGAGAAGGGAAAAAAGCAGATTTTAAGTTGTAAACCTGTTAAAACATGACATCAGTCCTACTACCAACCCTGCTTGGTCATCCTTGCCTTCATTCTCCAGAATGCTATCTGGTTCTGTGTCAACTAAAATTAAACAATATACTTTTATCAGAAGTTTATTTTATTGATAGAATAATCAGGTTTCTATGATGATATATATTGATATAATTTTATTGCACAGCCCTACATTAACACTATTTGTTGTCTCATCTAGAGCCTAAAGGTGTATGTGTCTATAACGATACCGAGTATAAGGTACTGGAACTGGTCTTTTTTTATATTTTTATAACGTATATTGTATTCCGAATACTTTAAAACACCTCTGTCTCTTTACTTTTTTTACAGCCGGGTACAAACTTTTCCAAGAGCCTTTGTGAATACTGCCACTGTACCGATAAACAGGATCCCCAAACTAAGCTGAACACTGCAGTGTGCTATCAAATACGTTGTTCCATCTCTTGTAGCGAGGTAATTTGTTTAAGCTAATACCAAAAAGCTGTAAAGAGGCACTGCAAATAATCTCTTTAATAAACAATGTGTGTTTGATAGGGCTACACGTACGTAAATGAGGCTGGGCAGTGCTGTGGATCATGTAAACAGACCAGCTGTATTTTTGACGTCCCGGGCTTGAACTCTCCAGTAATTGCTAAGGTGAGGAAAAGTTCAAATAAAAGAGAATTATAATCCGGAACTTTTAGTTACTTTATAAATCTGATTATAACTTCACTAAACCGAATCTTCCACACATTTCACAGCCTTCACAGTCGTATTCATCTCCGAACGACAACTGCACCACATATAACTGTGAGAAGGTGAAGAACGAATTCGTTGTTTTCAGAAACCAAACCACATGTCCAGAGTTTGACCCAGACAACTGTGTCCCAGTGAGTATAATTAAGACACTGTAAATCACTGCTTTGGTTTAAGATGTTCATAAAGTAAATACAGTGTTTATGTATGTATGTACCAAAATTATCATCAGAATCTCCAAAAAAGTTTAAAAAAATAGACGTTTCTCTTCCATCCAGGAAGATTTTTCAATTCAAAATGTCAGAAATAGCGTTTAGTTCCAGGTTTTATCCAGCAGCCCAACAAAGCCTGGTTTTAGTTTAGAAAACATGCAAATAGAAACGGATGAACGGGTCCCCCCCTTTGGAATGGGGGTCGTTTGGCTTCTTTGTTAGCCTGCAATGCCCCATACCTGTCTATGTCTCTGAAAGGGGGGGCGTTAGAGAGAATTGTTGGTCAGGATGAATAGGTGAGGTCTTCTGTTCTCCTGTAAAGTGGTTGGAGCTGCTATGATAGCTGGAAGGAATCAGTCCCCCCCCCCCCCCCCTCTGTTTAAGGTTGGGTCTTAAACCTTAAACCACCTGTCTTCTTTGTCCAAAATGTGAACATTCTGGTCCTCCTAAGAATGTTCTTTGTCCATAAGATGTAGATGGACTGCAGGGTCTTGTCCAGAGGAGAGCGCTCTTCTGTGTTAGGCCATGCGTCTGTTTTTCCAGGACATAGACAGGTATGGGGCATTGCAGGCTAACAAAGAAGCCAAACGACCCCCATTCCAAAGGGGGGGACCCGTTCATCCGTTTCTATCTGCATGTTTTCTAAACTAAAACCAGGCTTTGTTGGGCTGCTGGATAAAACCTGGAACTAAACGCTATTTCTGACATTTTGTCCAGTGAATTCTTTGTAATTTTCTTTTTTTTGGAATGACTCTGACCTGGACGACTGAGAATCTTCAGCAGCATATCATCAGAATCTTCTAAAGCAGAATTTAAAAAATATATTTTTTTCAAATAGAAATAAACTATTAATAGAGATCTGGTGGATCATTATTGTACTTCAATAAGAAGTGAGGTATTGGTGACCACGGTCACTCATGATCTTTTTGCAATGTTTACAGGGAACAGAAGTGAGTGACATGAATGGATGCTGCAGACGCTGTAAGTATTGGGCTATGAAGAAAACATACAAAAGACTTTGTGATGTTTTGGACGAAATTAGCATCAGCGTTCACAATCTAAATAAAGTTTCTTTGTTTTTTTAAACAACTTTCAGGCCTTACAGTTCTTCTAATATTTTACCTCAAGAAAAATTAAAAGGATGTAAAGATTTATAGAGGATTTTTCAAACTGAAGAGAACTATATACAACTAATATGATATTTTCACACAAAAGATATTAACCTTAAATTTTTCTTACGTTGACCCAATGATCTTACAAAGCCGCAAAGCTGTGTGGCATCCACTGTGCGATTTTTCCAATCTTTGCACGCAGCTACAGCTCACACTGTACGACGAAACTACAGGGTTTAAAAATTCTCAACTTACGATTTTTTTATTTTTATTTTATTTCGAACAGACAATAAAAACAATGAAGAAAGAAAAAAAATTTGAATGAAACAAACTTAAGAATGAAAATATAAAACAAATTATTTTGCGCATGTCACATGCAAATTTTATATACGATGTTTGTTCTCACGCTGTGTGACCCGACGCTCTGATGCGATCTACCTGCTCACACTGTACGTCTAAAAACCAGGTGGGACTCAGCTCCGCAGTGAGATGGCGCTACTCGGACTCGTCTATCTGGAAGCCAAACCAGTAGCAGAGGAACATGAAGCTCACTAGAGTGAAACGCGCTGCCTTGGATATTTGGGCGATTTTGTGCTGAAAGCCCTAAAAAGAAAAGGAGACGACGTATTTGGACAAAGACATGGCTGAGCTAACGTGGCTACTACGGTCTGTCAGTTTGACAGAAAGAACTCCATTTCACTCATTGCCCCCCCGCCATGCTGCTGGGTTTTCCTCTGAGAGGAAGAAGAAGAAGAAGAATCCTTGTTTGCCCACTGAGTGATTTGCCCACGACCACCTTATGACGGCCGCCTGAATTTCAAACATGTTTGATTTTCTCCTGACCTTAAGATTCCTGATGGGGAGGTGGTCGTTAGAGGCTGATCGCCCCTCGTTACCCCCTGTTCACTACACCACGCACCATCAGGAAGAAAGTCGGCCCGATCGAAAAAATCCTTCCGCAACTGGAGAATCGGCCCGAAAAGGTCAAAAAATCGTACCGTGTACGCCCGGCTTTAGTCAGCCTATAGCAGGATTCTGCAACCTTTGGCTCAGACACAGCAGGAGCTTCTTTACACACTCTTCATCACTTTAGTTAAAAATGATGAGGAGCCATATCTCCTGAAGAATAGACATGCTAACAAATGCTAGTTAGTTTTCTTCCATGACTAATCGCATTGAAATTACCAAAAGAAAATGGTTCTAAATGTAACAGAGACATATTTTTATCTTTTTGAGTAGAAAGTAGAAAGTATGTCGTTTTTTAACCATAATTTTCCTGAAATCTCAGAAAGCCATTGAAGACGTGTTTATTCTCTTTTTGCATGTTTTTTTTCTTCATTTTTAAACTTTAGATTTTAAATGGCACAATGATTATTTAAAAACAACAAATATAGATTTGGTAGATTTATTGAAATTATGCTATCTTTTTCTTTCTTTTTTTTTTTAGAAAAGGTAATGTGATGTCTGCATCTCTAAACCAGTTTTATGAGCTGGACTGAAGTCAAAAGCGTCTTTAGTTAGTTTGGTCTACAGTGGCTCTCCTGCAGCCGTGAGCTGTGAAGTTAGGACACTGAGGCATTTCTTGCAAGAAATAAGGCTCAATTTTATTTAACATCCTCAGACAGAGAGATCTCTGAAGCAACCTCAGCACATACATTTATACCTTACAATTTCCCAACACACACACCCCCGCCCAGAGGAACCAACCCACCATAAAGAACTTTCTCACACTTGAGGATTGAAGCAAAACAGCTCCAGTTCATGAAGGCCGTTCCCTGTTAGGTTAATATATCTTTCACTGACCAGATTGATCTCCTTAAAACAGCAGTCCTCCCCTTCATGCCATGAAGGAAGCTGTGTAACTCATTGTCTTTAAGGATAAAAACAGACAAACCTCAACAATTTTTAAACTAATTATGTGCTGTTCACAGGTACGCCTCGTTATAACTGTCAGCTGCACAGGAACACCACCAAACTGAACAGAAATAACTGTGAAACCCTTGAGCCAGTGGAGCTCACATTCTGTGAGGGATCCTGCATGGCATCCTCTTCCATGTAAGATTTGTCAACATTTAACTGAGGATTATGCAGCAGAATCGTCTCAGTTGTGTCAAAATCTACACAAAATGACCAGATCGACATGGATATAAAACCCCTCTTTTTTTCTTTTGCAGGTACTCTGCGGAGGTCAACAAAATCATGCATACATGTACTTGTTGTCGAGAAGTTGCCACCAGCCAGAAAGAAGTGGAGATGAAATGTCAAGATGGCAGTATAATTAAGCACAAATATACTTCAGTTGATAAGTGCGAATGCCGAGTTGCTGAGTGTAAAGAGTGGGCCAAACGTTAAAGAGACACATGAGAAAAGTTAAAACGGAACATTTAAGCTCTATAGGGGAAATAATCTGCGGTCTCAATAAGCGCTTGCATGCTGATGCTTTGAAATACACAACTCTGAGGATTAAACAAATCCAGAAAGCAGAGGAGTTCTAGTCTGAAATATGCGTTTGGGTGGAGTAGCTTTCTTTAACTTTCAATGCGTAGTTATTTTTTGGGTGGCAGTAAAATACTCTACGCTGTTTTAAACTTTTGCCTCAATAAATTCTTATTCATCAATGATCGGAGTGTTTTGCTTTTTTTCTCATAATGAAGTCAAGTTTCACTGAATTATATTCCCAAAAATTCATTTTTATCATTCGTCTTTAGTGTGTAAATATTATTGTTAAGTTACCGATTATTGGAAAAATGCACAATATTTAATAAATGCTTAATAATGACCCAAATAGTTACCATATATAAATAGAATATTACAGGCATCGTGTTTCTGAATATTCACCATTTAGTGATTGGTTGTCTCAAGTTTTCATGAAATAGAATAAGGGTTTTAACCAAATAGCAAGACAAAATCTATCTAGAATATCTTTTCCTTTTATGCTCAGGACTAGCTTTGATTTCTATTCACTCATTAAAGAAAATTCTATTGTGAAGAAATAGAAGCGAAAACATGAAGCTGCACATTTATTTTCCCAAGAATAAGTCATGTGCCTTTGTCTACATGAGTGAAATAACATTGTGTCATTTATATCATTGTGAACAGGGGGAGCTTTACCATTAGGCAATACTAGGCAGCTGCCTAGGGCCCCAAGTTCCTGGGGGCCCCATAAAACTCTGTTTCCATGTATGGTTGATACAACTATTCCTTATTTAAGCACATAAATTATGTTTCTCCTTTTCCTAAAATGCCATCAGAACGCTGATAATATTAAGTGTGTCTCAGCCCCCCCCTTCAGTGTCCACCATATTGGATCAGTCCATTTGCTGCACATGTTCAGAAAGGTCCAAACAGACAGCAGCAAACCATTTGAAAACAAACCATGCAAAGAGCAGTGTTGCTAACTTAGCGCTTTAGTCGCTATATTTAGCCACTTTTCAGACCCCTCTAGCACTTTGATTTCTAAAAAGCTCCTAGCGCCAAATCTAGAGACTTTTTTCTGCTACTGGAGACTTTGGAGACAACATCTAAAAGCAGCGAACTCTGCTCTCCAGAGCCAGTAGATTGGTAACCCCGCCTCCTGCTCTCCTCTATGTTGTCTGCTGTCATGATTCATGCAGCTATTATTTCATCCAAATGAAAAATGGAGAACAGAGAAGCAGATCATGGCTTGTCTACAGTGAAAAGAAGGACTGGGTTATTTACTTTGGCCTTTTTGGAAACACAGGAAGGAGCAATCAGCTAAGTGAGCTTAGTGCTTGGAAAAAATCTTTCATTCCTTTAGAGACAGCATGAAAAGTCAGCTGAGTACAAAACATAGAGAGGAAAACAAGAAGAAAAGGGACAAGAAGAGAGGGACACAACCTAGAACAGATAATGGATGTCTATTCTATTAACATTTCTACATCTGGAGAATGGGGCTGTTCTATGTTTATATCAATGCAGAGGGCCCCCTGCCTGTCTTTGCCTAGGGCCCCACATTTCCTAAATCCACCCCTGGGTTGTGAAACCTATAAGACAAACGGCCTTTTATTTGCCACTTTGATCAGGACAGAAACCAAATCTGCTGAGTGCTGTTTGAATAGTTTTTTTCGTTTGTTTGTTTTTTTTTATCAAACTTTATTCATAAAAGCCAGTACAGATGTAATACAGAAAAATACTAACAGAGAGCAACATGCATTCAAAAGTTAAACGTCAGAGTATCAGATTACATAAATACATGAAAGGGAGCACATCAATTTCGAAGTTTTAACAGGTTCCCATTAATGGGAATTCGCTTTTTAATGCAACGTTTGATCTAATTTTTTAAATATGGAGAGGAGTGGTTATTTTATTGCATGTATGTGTTCCATTTATTAGATTAATAATATGAAATTGCTTCTTCCTCACAGAGGGATAGTCAATGAAAACATCTGTTCAAAGTAGAGAAAAATGCTTCAATGGAAGTAATAAAATGATTTCCCCAAATTTATTATAGAAGACAAAAAATAAAAGCAAAACATTTTCAAGGTTTTTTATTGCTAAAAGGGCAGTTAAGGTCAATATCAGGGATGTCAGACACTATTCCTCTAGCTCCAGTGTCCTACACCCTTTAGGTAGGTCTCTACTTTGACAAACCTGAATCAAATATTTAGGTCCTTTACCAGACTGCATAACTTCATTTTAATTAAGGAGGTAATTAAGCCATTTAATTTAAGCATGTTGGACCAGGGAAGCATCCATACGAGCCAAGATAAACCAGCCCTCCAGGACTTTAGTCTGACATCCTGGGTCTGTATGTGTCTTCAAACGCATACAAGCTATACAGTTTCCCACAATCCTTTGCATGATGGGACATATTTGCACAATCCCTTCATATGTTTTTGGTTTTATAATGGAAAGCTCAAAGACTTTGCATATATCATGATAGGCTTAAGAGACTTAACCCACATGCAGAACACCACACGAAACTGAGTAAAAGTTTAACAGAGTGTATTGAGGAAACAAACAGAGTAATTATGAACTGGTTCTGGTACAGGTCAGGGACTGGAATCACTGATATCTGCAGAGATGGATAGTTTGATTAGCCAGGCAACTTAGATGGCTTGTCGAGTGTGTTAATTCAGAATGTACCTAGATGAGGTTCTGGCAGATCCTTTGAGAGGGGGGGAACCGGTTGGGTCCAGAGACTGTAGATTCAGCAGGGAGCTCAGCAGCAGCAGCGTCTAGCTTCTGACTTGTGAGTTTCAGAACTTGACTTGGTTTCCTAGCTCTTCCTTGAGAGCTGTTGGAGGAATCCAGACTGAAATCTTCAGGTTTGGCTTCCTTGGGCAGGCAGGCAGGTTTCCTGGCAAAGCTCATCCAGAGCTTCAGACTTCAGTCGGGTTTTCTGTGAGCAAAGAAGACAGAGGCAGGTTAGAATCTAGTTTCTCTCTAGAGCCAACTAAGATTCTCTAAGATTAACAGAGGCTCAGGTTCGCTAACCAAACTTGGTCAACACTGCGGCGTTGAAGGAAGGTCTGACTGCTGTTTATGTAGGAGGTCTCCTGATGGGCTGACGATCCTCAGGTGTGCTGGGGGCTCCAGCCCAGGAGACCCACAGTGCTCTCTGCTGGAGACAGGTGGCAGATCTCCAGATCCCAACAGCATATCTGCAAGGCATTGCATAAACCTCTGGTCCTCTGGTGCAGGAGCACTCACAGCGCCAGAAACATCTCAATTTTGTTAAATTTATGACATCATAGCATAAAGCTTGATTTCTGAATGTTTATGACAATTTGCAAATCTTCCTGGTTACCTTATAACTTTTATTTGAACAAAAAAAAAATGCAGTTTAGAAAACAGTTACATCTAAAAAACAAATTTTGTTAAACGTTACATGAAAATAAGAAATTCATCTAAATCTAATAGAAGTATATATTTATAAACATGTCTTATTTCACTGCAATCCTTATAGTAAATTAGGTCAATAATTTTGTTTGTTGTTTGTTTTTTTGTAGTTAAAAATAGGTTATTCCCTCACTACTCCTGGCTGCACTCGCCCGCGGCCACATTAAAGGAATAGTACACCCAAAACATGATTAGCCTTCATTTTCTACTCACCCCCATGCTGAACAACACTCTGGAGTACTTTTTTGATATCTCAAATGCATCTGGAGATCTGGGAGGCTTCTTGCTGTCTGCTGACATTCAAATAATGGAGGTCTATGGCGCCCGAGGCAGAAAGGTCCATAAAAGTCCACAAAAAACGTGTCAATATTCCTCCATACTGCTCGTCCAATGTATTCCAAGTGTCCTGAGTGGGTAGCGTCCAGAATTTACTCGAAACGAAGTCATTTAGAATGTTTTTAGAGCATAAACAGTAGTGTATAGGATTTCCTGAAAGCGCGCGCCTGCCCGTTCACGACGCTACGGAAGCCGGCAGACCAAACCAGATGAAAGTGCGCATTCAGCGTCTGCTCTGCCGATAATGCAAGCGTAGAAGAAGAAATGTGCTGTTTACCTGTGCAAAGAAAGAAACAACGAAAGAAAAATGTCTGAGGACTTCAGTGTTGAGGAAGAGCATGAGTTCTTTGCCGAGCTGAATGCGCACTTTCATCTGGTTTGGTCTGCCGCGGTTTCCGTAGACTCGTGAACGCGCTTTCAGGAAATCCTATACACTACTGTTTATGCTCTAAAAACATTCTAAATGACTTCGTTTCGAGTAAATTCTGGACGCTACCCACTCAGGACACTTGGAATACATTGGACCAGCAGTATGGAGGAATATTGACCAGTTTTTTGTGGACTTTTATGGACCTTTCTGCCTCGGGCGCCATAGACCTCCATTATTTGAATGTCAGCAGACAGCAAGAAGCCTCCCAGATCTCCAGATGCATTTGAGATATCAAAAAAGTACTCCAGAGTGTTGTTCAGCATGGGGGTGAGTAGAAAATGAAGGCTAATCATGTTTTGGGTGTACTATTCCTTTAAAGTATAAAAGTATAAAGTAACCTTTAAAAAAAAAACAGCCAGATGCCGCTATATGAATTAAAGCTCAATTTTACGACTATTTCTAAAAATTCTCAGAGATAGGGCCAAGGATGAGGGAGGTCTGGTTGGTCTCCGTCTCCCGATACGCTCTCGCCTGTGTCCGACCTTTCAGACATTTCAGAATCTTTTTCTGAATCCCACATTGTAGCATGGCATAGACAATTCACGTTAGCAGTTTGAAGAACACCTGCTTGCTTCTGATGATTTCCTTTAGCTAACCAATGAGTGTTTGCGTTCTATGACTCATCCAATCACACTAGTTTTCACTAGATGTGGGTGGAGCCAATGATCTGCATTGGATGGAGCACATGACGGGAAATAAATATTTAGAAACATTAAACCGAAGCCAAGAGTAACGAGTAACGATTGTTTGAAAAATGTAAGGAATAGAAAGTACAGATACTTGTGTGAAAATGTAATGAGTAGAAGAAGTAGGAGGGAAAATAAGTAATGGAGTAAAGTATAGATCCCTAAAAAGTGTACTTAAGTACAGTAACGAAGTATTTGTACTTTGTTACTTGACATCTCTGCACATTAATGCTGTGAGGTTTGTTCAAATGTTCTGCTGCAGGTTTTTTTGCTGTTTCCTCATGTTTGCTTCAGGAACAGTTTAAAAGCAGCTGCTTGTTGGATTCTGTTATGTTGTTTCTTTTATATGTTCCCCCTCACTCTACACCCCTCCTCTGTTTTCTCTCCAGTCATGTTTGGCATCAGAATGCATGTAGTATCCTAAGAATAAAAAGATCCTTTATATTTGTAGAGGTTAAAAATTTGAGAATATTTTGTGACTCATAAAAAATGTAATAATGCCATGCTTGTGACTGCCTTCAAATTTAAATTATTTATTGATTACTATAATAGTTTTTTGACAACTGATTTGCCATTATTTGAGAAGGTGTTCTCTAAGTTTGTTAAATGGACGGTTTCACCAAAGGTTAAAGAGATTCATCTAAAAAAAATCTCTACCAATATTTACCCAGTGTCAGAATTTTTGCACAAAACATTTAAATTTGATTTAACATGCTGTGTCTTTTGAGAATCTCCAGATGAATCCCTTAATCATCTCTTTTTTGTGTGTCCCTTTTCTTTTAAACTATGGAGAGACATTAAAAATTGGTTGTCCCTTAAATTGAGGACATTCAAGAAATAACAATTACCCACGTGTTGTATTATGTTGATGACCTTGACAGTAAAATTATATGTTTGATATTGTTTTCTTGTTAAATATCATGAACATTGCTGTAAATGGAGAGGTTCTACTCCTTGTTTTAAATGTTTTTCTTAACCAATATAAATTTTATTGCACCTCATTGAAAAATTTGAAATCTGTTTCTGCCAAAAAAAATAACTGCCAGTATTTCTACTTTTCTTTTGTTTTAAATCTTGCTCTTTATTTCTTCATTGGCCTTATTGTTTACGTATCTGTTCTTGTTGTTAGCCCCATGTTCTGTCTATTTTTTGTCAACCCATTTTGTAATAGTTGTACGTCAACAAGTCTTTGTACACTATTGGTTTGTTATATAAATAAAGTAAAAAAAAAGAAAAAAAATGTGTGCCCTAGGGTGGAAATTATATATATATATATATATATATATATATATATATATATATATATATATATATATATATATATATATATATATATATATATATATATATATATATATATATATATATATATATATATTCACACACACACAAATCTACATTCTTAACTTTGTATTCTACCCATTTATAACATACACACATTCACCCTCTCTATAATCAAATTCTATGAAATAATTTAGTTTTCTTCCTCAAAATATCAAATAAATTAATCTTTTCCTTCATACATTCAAACTCTCTCCTCATATATCTTATCCGGCTTTCATATTGATGACATTCCAGTATAACATGTTCTATTGTTTCATATTTTCCAGTAATCATATTTTCAAGTAATTTGCTTTTGAATTTTGAAAAGTGTTCAATTAAGTCCTGTTTGCCCAAATCTTAGCCTAGTCGTCTCTCTCTCCTCCTTTCTATTTCGTCTTCCATTTCTTATTTTTCCAGCTATCTTCTTAATTTTATAAAACTATCTTCCTGTTTTTTCTTCATCCCACCTTTTTGCCTTTTTTCCATCAGTTTTTCTTTCCCTCTGATTTACTTGTTTACTGTAAAACTAATAGGATTATGAATTGCCCTCTTTGTCATTTTATTTGCCCTCTCGTTTCCTTCTTCTCCAATCTGTGCTGGAACAAATACAACAATCAAACCCATATTTTTTTATTCTGAATAATGTATGAAATATTTCTAATAAAATGTCCATCCTAATATGTGACTGATTATATTTTAAACTTAACAATGCAGAGCTTGAATCTGAACAAATTGCTGTTTTTATCCATTGTAAAGCTAATAATTCCCCTTTCAGTCTAAATGCCATGATGCTGAGCAGGACAGGAAGAAAAAGTTATTCCATGATTCTGTCGCTGTGTGGCGCTGTGGCGAGTGTAGCGTTTCCGGGGGAACCGTCCTATGTAACTATTTGCAGACAGTCGATTTTCCGAGTCGGAATCTTTTCGGTGTAACACATCTTCTGGCAGTTATGTCGCCGGGCGCAGAAAGTGAGCTCGTTCACTATTAGAGTGCATTAAATTCATCTTAAATGATTGATTTATCAGATCTCTGAGGCCATAACAGCATCTTTAACATCATGTGTTTAGATAGAAGGAGCTAATCGCTGCAGTATTGATTCATTTTGAGGTGAAGTAAGTTTGCTGCCTGTTTTTCCTGTTAGCTAACATCAGTGTGCTTAGCTGCTCTAAGGAGATAGAAATGTGCATAAAGCGGCGATATAAGCGCTGAACTTATGAATATTTTTTAGTATTTTGTGATTTATGTTGGATTCTATCGTTTTGTTCATGTTTTTAACGCGGCTAACTGTTTTAGTTAAAAGTCTTCATGCTTCTGTTCGTCATTGTTTAGTTTTTTGGTTTGTTTGCGGGTTTTCATTAGTCACTGTTTGTTTCCCTTGTTTATTTGTGCGCTTATATTTATCATCTCTCTGTTTTAGCCTCTGCCTGTTTGGGAGATGGCATCTCTGTCAGAGGAGGTGCTGCTGGTGGTGAAGAAAGTCCGTCAGAGGAAGCAGGATGGGACCCTCTACCTGATGGCAGAAAGAATAGCTTGGGGTCCAGAAGGCAAAGACCGCTTCACTGTCAGCCACCTCTATTCAGATATCCGCTGTGAGTCCCACTTAAATCCACAAAGCTTACAAAGACGTGTGATGACGTTGGTCTTTATCTGATTCTGGCATTTCCTGGTTCCCATGTTTAGGTCAGAAGATCAGTCCTGACGGCAAAGCCAAGATTCAGCTCCAGCTGGTTCTTCACACCGGAGAAAGTACCACATTCCACTTCGCCAATGAGAGCACTGCGCTGAAAGACCGAGATGCTGCCAAGGAGCTGCTGCAGCAGCTGCTGCCAAAGTTCAAGAAGAAGGCCAACAAGGAGCTGGAGGAGAAAAACAGGTAAGAGTTAATCATTGGAGAAATTAAGCTCTGCATTTAACCCCTCCCCTGGGGAGCAGTGGGCTGCCATTGTGCGGCGCCCGGGGAGCAGTGTGGGGTTAAGGGTCTTGTTCAGGGACCCAGAGTGGAGGCTGTGGGGATCGACCCAGGTATGTCCAGCTCTCTCGGAGCAGAAATGCGCTGCTGTAATCCACTAGGCCGTCATTCCACCCTGAGAGTCGTTCTCTGAAGTCGGGCTGAACCAAAATATTTGAATATTTTCCATTTCCTGCTGTGAAAAAAGCTGCTTGGAACAGAATCATTTTAATATTTAATCCTCTACAATTAATTAATGAGAGCTGTTCCACATCTATCGTTACTCTTTCGCACGTCACCGTCCATGTATGTCTTCTCCGTCCTTCACCATCAAAATACGGAGCTAAGCTATTTTTAGCTCCGGTCCGACCAGGGTCCACAATTACAATCTCACCAATCAGGAAAAAGAACATTAAGAAGATCCGCTGTCACTAATTAAAATATTGTAACGATGGATAATTAACTACTAATTAAAGCATGATTCTCATATATTCCCTAAAAATAACTTTATTAAATGATTGAATAAAAACTATTGGTGCTTCAACAGACTAGGAAGCAGATTTCTCATCTCGATCAAAATATTTATTTTATACCGAGAGGCTTAAATTTTAATCAAATCCAGTCAAAAGAAACTTCTTATTAAAGGAATGGATGAAGAGATGCTGAGTTTGGAGATAGAACAACCAGTTCATTAAAAAAATGTTTTGCGTAATCCTAGTTATCCCTGTTACAAAAATCCACAACAAAAAGAAAATATTTGGGCGGAAACTGCTCATATGCTAGATTCTGATTGGGATTTTTTTAATGTGTCATATATCAAGGTCTCCCTCGAAAAAGAGATTTACTTCCTGGTAAAATAAAGGTTAAATAAAAAAAATAAAAATAAATATTAAATTTGGGAGTGGGATTTGGGGTTATGTGTGAACATTTTGCTTAACTGGAATGTTTGCTGTTGCTCCTGCAGGATGCTTCAGGAAGATCCGGTGCTTTTCCAGCTTTATAAAGACCTTGTGGTGAGCCAAGTCATCAGTGCTGAGGAGTTTTGGGCCAACAGGTTAGGAGGCGTTAATAATGGGGAACCTGCGCCTTACAACAACAAACAGGAAGTCGGGATATCTGGAGCATTTCTAGTAAGAACATCTAATATGATCCATAGCTCTATGCTCCTTTATGACATTTATTTTACTAATAAAATGCTTCACTTGAGTAAGCTTCGTGTTTTTTCTTTACAGGCGGATATCAGACCACAGACTGATGGCTGTAACGGCTTGAAGTATAATCTGACGGCGGACATTATTGAGTCCATTTTTAGAACATATCCTGCAGGTAAACAAAAACATCATCTGGCACAGGAATTTACCCCCCACCCCCTTTTTTCCCTGTTTGGTTACTTTGATGAACCATCTATATATCAGGGAAAATTAATTCTTTGGTGGGATGAATCTGGGGTGAAAGCTGGTGGGGGCGCTCTAAGGGTGGGGGCTGATGGACCTACAGTTACTCCAGCCAAATGCTTCATTGGGTTTTTGTATTTTTCAAAAATGAGCTCAAACATCTATTTATTAAATGCTTTCCTATCGTTGAAAATGCAAGAGAACCATAAAACAATGATATTTACATTTATCGATGTTAGAGAGATGCCTTGTAGTGCCTTCTATATATATATATATATATATATAAATCAAATAGATGTCACACTTTTCAGGTCTTTATTCATATAAAAAAAAAGAATTGGAAAAAAAAATGTCTCCCTCTCTCTCCACCACTGATAGAATTAGCCCCGCCTCTTTCTGCATGGAGTTTGCATGTTCTTCCTGAGCATGTGTGGGTTCTCTCCGGGTACTCCGGCTTCCTCCCACAGTCCCAAAACATGAATGTTAGGTTAATTGGCTTCTCTAGATTCTCCTTACGTGTGTGTGTGAATGGTTGTATAACCTGTTTGTCTGGCGATCTGTCCAGGGTGGACCCCGCCTCTCGCCCGTAGACAGCTGGAGATGGGCACCAGCACCCCTCGCCACCCCAATTAGGACCAGCGTGTCAGATAATGGATGGATAGAATTAGCATAAAGTAACAGCCTGTTTGTAAACGTGTTTTGCAGTGAAGCAGAAGTATAGCGAGAACGTGCCTCATAACCTGACGGAGAAGGAGTTCTGGACCCGTTTTTTCCAGTCCCATTATTTCCACAGAGACCGAATCAACACCAGTTCACAGGATATCTTCTCAGAGTGTGCCAAGCAGGATGAAAAAGGTTCCCACTTCAGACCATTGGATGTTCTGCTGCATGTTTAATTATTCACAGTAAACAACATTTGGTTCTACTGTTAAGCTGTTTGTTCTTAACTTGCAGGTTTAAAATCCCTGGTGACCCAAGGAGTAAAGAATCCATTGGTCGACCTTTTGTCCTTGGAGGATAAAACACTCGACGAGGTGAGAAAAGTTATCAAACACCACCTAGGAATTCACATTACCGCTGTAATTTCCATCTTTAACACAACTTTTTATTGAGACAGGGTTATGGAATAAGCAAAACCCTACCTTCAACTTCAAATGCAAACAAGACGGTGAAGGAGAGCAGCAACTCTGCAATTATAAAGCGATTTAATCATCACAGCGCCATGGTGCTGGCAGCCGGCTCACGCAAAGGGTACACAACAAAATTTCTAACACTTTCAAGTTGCTCCCATGTTGTGTTTTATCTTCTAACTGTGTTCTGGGTTTAAAGAGATGTGCCCAACGATCAAGCTAGTGAGACTAGCAGCACTGATGGCAACTCCAGAGATTCTGATTTCTTTCAGCCTCCTCTGAAGAAGGTAGGAGGCTTCTCTAGGCTTATTGTCTACTCTCTCCCCACACAAAGATCGTCCCTATGAAGTGATTAGCTTAAACTTTTCTTTCTTTCCAGGTGAAACTACAAGAAGCCATAGAATATGAGGATCTTCAAAGGGAAAATGCACCTAAAACAGTGGCGTTAAAACTGAAGAAGTCTGACCGGTATAGTCTCTTTTGTTGGTCTGTTTCACACAGAGTCTTTGGAATTATTATAATCTATAATCTCTTTTCTGTTAAGGTACGCTCATGGTCCCGTTCCTCTTCAGTCTCAACAGTATACAACCAGCCAAGACATCATCAACTCCGTCAACTATATCCGTCAAGAGATGGCGAATTACAAACCCCGCCTCACTCAGGTTAGATCTGGTTACGTATTTTGGTACATTATTCTTTTATTTCTAAGGTTTAACACCAGGACTCCCAGAATTCTGATCCTAGAACTCCCACTGGCCCTCAGTTTGATGGGTGACATTTTTCCCTATGGAACAGATGAGTCGTGATGATGTCATCGACTGAAATGGTTCTAGTGCGCGAAATATATGTAAACTTTAAAAATAGTCTGATGTATATTTTTTAAAGGCTGTATTGTATGCTATTATTATCGATTAATTAAATCGATTGTTTCCGCAGACCACCTTTTCACATTTATGTTACGTTCACACCTAAAGCAGCAGGAGCAGCAAAAACTCACCTGCTGCTTCATTTCTGATGTTTGTACCAGTTTAGTTCTGACACGTAGCTGAAGCATCTTTGCTGCTCTAGCTGCGCGGTGGTAAAGTGGGTCTGATGCGCGGTGGGCGGAGCTACTCTATCCTTTCTCTGCCTGGAACAATGGCAGCTATATTTGCTGTGATCAGCGGGTAAAAAGTCGTGTCACTAGGAACCCCATTTAACAGCATCCTCTGGCGCGGTCGCCTCTTCGCGGTTTGCCGCAGCGGCTGGAAGGCGTTTTTCATGTATGTAATCCAAGCTTCAGACACCCGGATAATAAAAGCCAACATATTCTGCCGGCAGGTTTCTACATTTGAAGTTAATGTAGGCGTTAATAAACTGTTTCAGAGGAGAGATCATAGCGCTCTGCATCAGCAGTGCTGCGTCTGACTCCCTGCCAGCTCCCAGATCAGCTCCTCTGATTGGTTGATGAGTCGCGTCGAGCAGCTAAAGATACATTTTTCCAGCTCCATTACCTGCTGCTTTTGCAGGACGTTTTGCTGCGCCTTGATGCGCATCAACCATTGAGTTTGCATGTAAAACTGCTGCCTCTGTTGCTTTAGGTGTGACTGTAGCAATATGACAAACATTATATGAGCGTTTTTTATTTTTTATTTTGCAGTACTGAAGCACCTGTCACTGATTTCTTTACCTGGCCACAGCTGCTCTACTGTGGGGGAGGGGTTGGTAACCTGTGGAGCGCGTGTAGTCGGCATGCAACTGTTTCACCAGTTCAAGGATAAAATCTCTGCGCGAGACGGTGATGTTCAAACGGCTCCTGAGCAAAACCAACGCGTTTATGGCTGATATGTCCAGGAAACCGTAAAATAAATTAACACGCCACCTTCGCTTTTCCAGAATCCTTTCTAATCATCTGATCCAACACATCCAGGCCCACCTGTGTGTGGTTATAGTAGACCATGAGCTCTGGTTTCGCTTTGGGGCCGCTGAGTGGACCGGCTGAGGTGTTGAACAAAAGTTTCCCTGTTTTCTGATTGGTCACTGATACGTCTGCATTGATCATCCTCAGAATCTCAGCCGCTTCCTCCCCAGTCCTCCTCATCAGTCCCTCCCTCTCCACCCGAATCGCTATCATCAATATTTTGAAGTCTTTCTAAAGCCTGTTTCTCTGTTAGATTTCTTCTGAAAGCCATTTTCCATTTTAGCTAAAAAGTTCTAGGTTGAATGTTGGTTGCTAGGCAACGGTACGATTGTCAACCAACCGTGGGAAGAATTTACCATGCAGCTAATAGAGCCATCAGAATCACAGCTGTGGGAGATCGAGGTCAAATTAACCAGATTTATTTTTGACGTTTTTTATTTTAAAAAAACGACGTGAAAATGAAGGAAATATAGAAACAGGAAAATATGAATGATTAATGTAAATAAAGTTATTTCCCTTTTAAAATCTCAGAATCGTCAAAATGACGGCCTTGGCAGTTCCAGTGTTAAATGAATGTTCTCACATTTTTATTAGATGATATAAAAACCCTGAATCAGGTGAACTCAGACTAGTGATTAAGACATATTATTTGTGTTTCAGGCGCAGGTATTAAACCAAGCTTTGCAGAGGAAATTCTTTTATGTTTTTAATGAAAATCAAACTAGAGATTTGATCTGTTCCAGCAGATCTATTTGTACAGTTCTTTCTTTTGTTTCTGAAACGGCTCCAGTCCAATTAAAGTCCCAATTCTAATTGGAGTCACAAAGTTGCCTAAAAAGATTTTTCAGCGGCCTCAGTGAGACACGGATAGATATAAATAAAATGGTCGCCTGTTTTTCTACCATGATGTTTGTCTGACATTAAATGGCATTTCTTGCATATTTAAAATGTTTTAAAGCACTTTTAAAATGACAGAACTTTGAGTTTCTCTTGTTTTTTAAAACGGTCTGTTTTTTGTATTTATATTCAGGTGTTGTCCAGCACAACAGCAACGTCCGCCATTGCATCTCTCTCTCCAGGAGGGGTCCTTATGCAAACTGTTGGACAGCAATCAATAAACCGTGAGTGTGCTATAAACATGGGATTTTAGGTTTTTTTTGTTGTTTGTGTGTTACTTAAAACTAAAACATCTTGTTACTGTTTTTATTCATGTTGTTTATTTCTTTTCCCAGAAATGGTTCCCACTGATATTCAAGGAGAGCTGAAGCACCTTTATATTGCTGCTGGGGAGCTACTGAGACACTTCTGGTCCTGTTTTCCTGTAAATACGCCATTTTTGGAGGAAAAGGTGACAAATATTTCGTTGTTAAATCCCATGTTGGTAAACGCTGTACCATATTTTTCAATCGCAGCACGCAGCTACAGCTCACACTGTAATATCAATGGGGAATATTGTTTGATGAAATTTGATGGTTCTTACGGCAAATTGTATTCTGTATGTTATCAACATAAAAAAAGTTTAAAAAACAAGAACAATTGGCCTAATTATGTGGCAGGTAATAGTAGTTATGTTCTTGATTTGACAAGTTTTCTCAATTTAAAGCTATTAAGAAAAAATGTGGGCTTTTTTCATACTGCAAATGTAAATATACCTGCTTAATGGACTTCCTTATCAATAAAGTATCTTGGTCGCCTAAACATCTAAAGCCGGGCGTACACCGCACCATATTTCCAATCGTTGCACGAAGCTACAGCTCACACTTTACGACGAAACCGCAGGGTTTAAAAGTTCTCAGCTCACGATGTTTGTTCTCACGCTGTGCGACCCGACGCTTTGATGCGATCTACCTGCTCACACCGTACGTCTAAAAACCAGGTGGGACTCAGCTCCGCAGTGAGATGGCGCTACTCGGACTCGTCTATCTGGAAGCCAAACCAGTAGAAGAGGAACATGAAGCTCACTAGAGTGAAACGCGCTGCCTTGGATATTTGGGCGATTTAGTGCTGAAAGCCCTAAAAAGAAAAGGAGACGACGTATTTGGACAAAGACATGGCTGAGCTAACATGGCTACTACGGTCTGTCAGTTTGACAGAAAGAACTCCATTTCACTCATTGCCCCCCCGCCATGCTGCTGGGTTTTCCTGATGGAGGGGTGTTAGTGTGAAAGTGTGAAAGCACCACTTACAGCAAAGTTCCTACCACTCCATCATGTCCTCGTTAGCCCCTGTACAGCTACACCATGCACCATCAGGATGAAAGTCGGCCCGATCCAAAAATTCGCTAGCCTGGGGGCCATTCCGAACTTAGTCCCGCCCACAACGTTTGAGGTCGGGAAGTTCGGTCTGGCATTGCTCAACAGTAGCGCGAGTATGATCGCACAATATCTGGCGAGCCAATCAAATTGTCAGGGCGGGCTTTATACGATGATGGACAGATGATCAACAGTAACGTAATCAACCACGTGACCAAAGCGCGCTTGGGTGACAACAACAATGGCTGCCGCTGGAGAGTTTGGGTGAGTAGATTCTGCTATTAGGTCTGTTCTAGAAGATATCGACAGCAAATTAATTTTAAAAGAGGAACAGAGAAACGCGATCAAGGCTCATCTTCTTATTCTAGGTGTGAAACTGCACGCTTTGATTTTTGTTGACAACAACTATGCGTCGCTTAACATACGTCACGCACTCCGTTGCTCTTATTGGTTGTAGGTCTATCCAATTGAGTGCAGAGGCATTTTTTTTCCTGGTTCGTTCGAAACACGCCCCATAATCACAGCTCTATGGAGCAGCATCAGACTCATTCTGACTAGAATTGAGTCGGACTACGCCAGGCTAAAAATTCGCAAAAAAAATTGTACAGTGTACGCCTGGCTTTAGGGTATATGTCGTTTTAGCAGAAACGCTTGAGTTTGTGAACTTTAATTGTGTATTTTTATACCATTCAGGTGACAAAAATGAAGACAAACTTGGAACGGTTTCAAATGACCAAGCTTCGTCCTTTTCAGGAGAAAATCCAGCGTCAGTACTTAAGTACAAACGTAAGTCAGATGGATTTTCATGGACAGAAGCTTCTTACTCTGCTGAACCTAAACTGAATATCTGCTCTTTCCACAGCTTACAGGCCACCTGGAGGACATGTTTCAGACGGCCTATAACAAGTTTCATATTTGGCAGACCCGTAGGATGATGAGGAAAACCTGACCTGGGATTATTATGAGAAGACAGGAGAGACTTTATAAGTTTGGATAAAAGATTCTGGAAGATCCTCTGCTGTGAGAGACCCTGTGAAACAGTTCACAGGGTCTTAAAGAGGATATAGACGGATGCTGCTGTGGCCCAAAGCGCTAAACAGAGTAAAACTGATCTCAGCCGCAGATAATTAATAGTTTCATTGTTTTTTTCTTGTGTTTCCTTTATTGTTGAGAGATCTTTGCTCAAAACGGGTTAGCAGCAGCACTTTGAAAGCAGCGGAAAATGACCAAACTTCTGCTGGAAGTCGGACAAATGGCTCCAACACAGAGAGAGGATGTGAAGAAAGGCTGTTGTGCAGAGTAGAAGAAAAAAATACTCTTTGTCAAACAAACAGCCTGGATGTGAAAGTATTAAACACCTGAAGGTTGAGGGAGCGTAAACAAAGCAATACTGTTCAGGCATTTCATGTTTGACTGCATCAATGTGTGAACCAATGGAAATTGTCACTGGTTTCTAATGTCTGCATTGAAGACAAAAAAAAAAAATTAAAATGAGTCTTTTGTTTATGTCAGTGTTTCCTCTAAATTTTATGTTTTATTTTGTTTTAAAATATGCTGAATTATCTAATTGACTGACAGGAGTCTGTTGTGGAGCTGTGACTGTGGTACGATGGTGGTGCTTGAGCTTTCATTTGGTACAAAGAAGAAATGTCAGTAAAGTTCTGTCAGGCAAATACAGAAGTAACCATTCAAACTTTCCTCAGTTTCCTTGATGGGTCCTTGGCTGATATTACTTAATATAGATTAATTCAATTAAATTTATTTCTATAGCGTCAATTCACAACACACTTCATCTCAGGTCACTTTCCAGTTCACCAGATCATCCAGTCAGATTGATTAAAAGTTTTCTATCTAAGGAAATCCAGCTGATTGCATTGACTCTTCAGCAATCCCTCACACGGCGCGACAGTGGAGAGGAAAAACTTCCAGGAAACACACAGCCAGGCAGACGAGCTCCGAGCCAGCTCCCATGTCGGAGGATGAAGAGAGCACATCCAGTTAGTCACAGTCAGAGAAACAGGACTGCACTGGAAAACAGGCCAAGCTCCAACATCTAGAAACAAAGGTGTTGATGGCAGCAGCACAGCTGATATTTCTCTCCAGGATGGAGTCACAGCCAAACAGGAACAGACCAGATGAAGCTACTATGAGAAAAAGCAGAGAGAGCAGAACGTTAGAGATTGAACTAACAGATTCTGCAGAGTGGGAGAATAGAGATAGAATGAAGCAGAATGATGAAAAAGGGGTCCCTATGTCCTCTAGCAGTCTAAGCCTATAGCAGCAGAACTATAGAGATAGCTCAGGATAACCTGAGCCACTCTAACTAGAAGCTTTATCAAAGCCCGATAAGATGTAAATAACCAAACGGTTCCTTTTATTTTACTAATCTGTACTCTTTTATTACTTTTATATTTTTGACAGACATCCAAAACCATTTTTTAACTTGCCAAGAATATTTCTAGACTTAAATCTACATGAGGTGTTAAAATTGGTCTATATGTTTTGTGATGGATAATGCAAACATATCTACTGTTCTAATATTTTATACTGCTGAAGAAATAAAAGGAACCCTGAAATAACACATGCTAGATCTGAATGAATTAAATGTTCTTATTACTTACTTTGTTCTGTACAAAGATGAATGTGCTCACAACAAAATAGTCGATGCAAATCAAACGTATTAACCAATTAACTATTTGGAGTCATACATGTAATGTAATGATGTAATGTCTTTTAAACGGGTCAGAATGAGGCTCAGTATTGTGTGTGGCCTGCACCTGCCTCTATGACCTCCCTACAACACCTGGGCTGCTCCTGATGTGCTGGACGATGGTCTCCTGAGGGATCTCCTCCCAGACCTGGGGTCCGTTTCACCAAGCAGGTTTAACAAATTCAGATTCAAATCACCCACTCTAAATTGATCTTGCCTAAAGTTGGAAACTGAGTGTTTGGTTTCACAACAGAGGCTGTCAATTAGTTCAACCAATTTTAACTGGGTCCACTCAGAGTTAAAAGCGTGCGCAACAATTATGAAAACCCATCATCAGTGGAGCCCTGAGTTACCATGACAACAGGCAACAGGAAGTTCCTATTTCACCCCACTGGAACTAAAGATTTAATGAAGAAATGCAAAAAAATTAAATAAAAAAGGAGAATGTTTAAAAGAGAAACTGCACTACAGCTGCAAAGGAGGAGAAGATTGTTGCACAAGTTTTTACATTTATTAAAAGCTCTCTCCTCTCTGTTGTTCCATTTTTAGATCACTAAAACAAGATTCTTCCGGATCAAAATCACCCTCCTAAACTGAACTGCAATAATATATTTTCTAAATTACATTTTTGTAGCAGAAACGGAATTGTAGAAAGTAAAAAAAAATTATACTGGTAAGAATTAAAGTTTATTAATCTAGAAATATTTACACATTTTAAGTGGCTGATCTGACATGTATGTATCATCCCAATAAATGGTGATTATAAGCGGCTATCAGTCCCATAGAATGGCTTCAGATTGATCCACTAGGCTCAGTAGGTTATCATACAGTGAATCCTAATCCTAACCCTACAGTCATTCCTTTTCCCCTGTGGAATTAATGAATCTTTTTATAGGTAATCTGAAAATAGTTTCATTAGTTTTTCATGTACTGTAAATATAACTAAATAAAATAAAATGATCCGCATCTCGCTCACATTAAACAAACCAAAAACAAATAAATCTCATATCCTGTCACTGAGTAGTAGAATCCTCTCCCTATAAATATTTTATTCTGTGTATTAATGCCGATCATTCTTTGATAAGATCCTCGTCAAACTGACATGTAATGTTTGTTTTTAAAACCTAATATACAATCTGACTGAATCAGGAAATAAAATGGCGTGATTGGCTGTAAGGAGAGCAGAGACAGAGGAGACTGTGTTTACTGAAGAAAAACTTACTGCTGACCAGGTTAGCTCTGTGAGGATGTTACTATGGCAACAGAAACAGAGGATTAGGAAACTCTGTCAACCGGAATAGTGAGAGTTTCCCTGATTTTGGGTTTAGAATACTTAGAGTTTCCAGTAAACCTGCGTCTTGAAACGGATCCCTAGACTAAAGCATTCTCCACCTCCTGGACAGCCTCAGGGTGGATGGATCCAGGATCCAGGCATCTGTGGATGTCAGGCCCTCATACCATCCTCCTGGAGTCTGTTTCTATCAGTTTGTGCAGACATACACTATATTGCCAAAAGTATTTGCTCACCCATCCAAATTATTGGAATCAGGTGTTCCAATCACTTCCATGGCCACAGGTGTATAAATTCAAGCACCTAGGCATGCAGACTGTTTTTACAAACATTTGTGAAAGAATGGGTCGCTCTCAGGAGCTCAGTGAATTCCAGCGTGGAACTGTGATAGGATGCCACCTGTGCAACAAATCCAGTCGTGAAATTTCCTCGCTCCTAAATATTCCACAGTCAACTGTCAGCTGTATTATAAGAAAATGGAAGTGTTTGGGAACGACAGCAACTCAGCCACGAAGTGGTAGGCCACGTAAACTGACGGAGCGGGGTCAGCGGATGCTGACGCGCATAGTGCGAAGAGGTCGCCAACTTTCTGCAGAGTCAATCACTACAGACCTCCAAACTTCATGTGGCCTTCAGATTAGCTATAGAACAGTGCGCAGAGAGCTTCATGGAATGGGTTTCCATGGTCGAGCAGCTGCATCCAAGCCATACATCACCAAGTGCAATGCAAAGCGTCGGATGCGGTGGTGTAAAGCACGCCGCCACTGGACTCTAGAGCAGTGGAGACGCGTTCTCTGGAGTGACGAATCGCGCTTCTCCATCTGGCAATCTGATGGACGGGTCTGGGTTTGGCGGTTGCCAGGAGAACGGTACTTGTCTGACTGCATTGTGCCAAGTGTAAAGTTTGGTGGAGGGGGGATTATGGTGTGGGGTTGTTTTTCAGGAGCTGGGCTTGGCCCCTTAGTTCCAGTGAAAGGAACTCTGAATGCTTCAGCATACCAAGACATTTTGGACAATTCCATGCTCCCAACTTTGTGGGAACAGTTTGGAGCTGGCCCCTTCCTCTTCCAACATGACTGTGCACCAGTGCACAAAGCAAGGTCCATAAAGACATGGATGACAGAGTCTGGTGTGGATGAACTTGACTGGCCTGCACAGAGTCCTGACCTCAACCCGATAGAACACCTTTGGGATGAATTAGAGCGGAGACTGAGAGCCAGGCCTTCTCGTCCAACATCAGTGTGCGACCTCACAAATGCGCTTCTGGAAGAATGGTCAAAAATTCCCATAAACACACTCCTAAACCTTGTGGACAGCCTTCCCAGAAGAGTTGAAGCTGTTCTAGCTGCAAAGGGTGGACCGACGTCATATTGAACCCTATGGATTAGGAACGGGATGTCACTTAAGCTCATATGTGAGTCAAGGCAGGTGAGCAAATACTTTTGGCAATATAGTGTATGTTTGGCTTACAGCCTCCTCCACACCCCCTGGTATGGCCTCCACCATGTGCACACTATGATGACAAACACAGCAAACCTTCCAGCCACTGCTGGCATTGATGTGCCATCCTGGATGAGCTGCACTACCTGAGCACCTGTGTGAGTGGCAGAGTTTGTCACACACTAAAATGAGTGTGAAAGCACCACTAACATTAAATAGTGACCAAAACATCAGCCAGAAAGCAAAGATACTGAGAAGTGATCGGTGGTCCCTTCCTGTAGAATCAATCCTTTATTCAATTCTATTCAGTTTATTTCTATAGCGTCAATTCACTTCATGTAATCTCAAGGCACTTTACTGTTCACTAGATCATCCTGTCAGATTGATTCCAGAAAAGTTTTGATTGAAGTTATATTGTGCCACTTTTTTAGGCAGTGTATTTTGTCATTAACTGAAAGAAGTCAAACTACTAACTATTAATTTCTGTAAATCATCCATTGTAGTTTTAAGAAAACCCTTTCTAGTTAGTGAACTCATCCAGAACTGTTTGGTTCCGTTTGGGTTTAAACTGGTTTAAACCGGTTTTTGATCATATTTTCTGATTCCAGGTTATTTTCCTCCCAGGAAGCAGCAGCGCCGCCCTCAGGAAGTGTCCCAGACTTCAGTAACTGACAGCGGGTTGGATGTCACGGGTTTCCTGGCTCACCCAGCCGCAGGTCAGCGGAGATGAGCGCCTAAACCTCCGCTAACCCGTGGCTGTGTGATCGGAGCGCGGCGGTATCATCCCATCCACCCGGTGAGTTCAGCTCATCACCAGCAGTTAGCTGCTGATGCTAATAGCATGCTAACATGTCTGTGATGCTAACCCAATGCTCCCAAATCAGACTGGAACCAGTTGACACTCAACATCTATTCGCTTTATTCTCATAGAAACAAAATGGCACCAAGTTAAGGATGTTTGTGAAATAATCAGACGGTGGTTTCGGTAGTTTTAGAGGCTTTGCTAGCAGCAGAGGGATCAGCTGAGTCTCGTGATGCAGACAGGAGGCTAACCCCCCCCTTAGAAATCATTTCATTATGAAGCTACTGATCATTTTAAAATGTATAATTTTAAAAGGACCCCAGGAAGAGTAGCTGCCAAATTACTGACAGCTAATGGGGATCCAAATTAATAAACAATAAACAATTTAAAGGCTGCAAACAGCCTGGATTTAAGACTTTTTAATGGGGGTTACCATAAAACTCTGTTTCCATGTATGGTTAATACAACTATTCCTGATTTGTGCACATTAATTATGTTTCTGATAATCCTTTGGCTAAAATGCCATCAGAACGCTGATAACATTCAGTGTGTCTCAGCCCCCCCCCCCTTCAGTGTCCACCACATTGGATCAGTCCATTTGCTGCACATGTTCAGAAAGGTCCAAACAGACAGCAGCAAACCATTTGAAAACAAACCATGCAAAGAGCAGTGTTGCCAACTTAGCGCTTTAGTCGCTATATTTAGCCACTTTTCAGACCCCTCTAGCACTTTGATTTCTAAAAAGCTCCTAGCGCCAAATCTAGAGACTTTTTTCTGCTACTGGAGACTTTGGAGACAACATCTAAAAGCAGCGAACTCTGCTCTCCAGAGCGAGTAGATTGGTAACCCCGCCTCCTGCTCTCCTCTATCTTGTCTGCTGTCATGATTCATGCAGCTATTATTTCATCCAAATGAAAAATGGAGAACAGATAAGCAGATCATGGCTTGTCTACAGTGAAAAGAAGGACTGGGTTATTTACTTTGGCCTTTTTGGAAACACAGGAAGGAGCAATCAGCTAAGTGAGCTTAGTGCTTGGAAAAAATCTTTCATTCCCTTAGAGACAGCATGAAAAGTCAGCTGAGTACAAAACATAGAGAGGAAAACAAGAAGAAAAGGGACAAGAACAGAGGGACACAACCTAGAACAGATAATGGATGTCTATTCTATTAACATTTCTCTATCTGCAGAATGGGGCTGTTTATGTGTTGTCTTCTCCATTCAGAGGGCCCCATGCCGGTCTTTGCCTAGGTCCCCACATTTCCTAAATCCGCCCCTGCTTAAAAGTCTGATGGTTGAGCGTTTTTGAATGTTTTGCACTAATCACGACTAGTGCAAACATCACAGGGAGGCCTTCCCTGCAGATTAGATTAATTAATATTAACCTAAAGAAAATTACTAATATATTAGCCTTAAATGTAAAAGAGAATCTTTAAAAACGTCCCAAATTACACTGATTATTTTATTGTAACTATAAAACAGTTACCAGTCTAGAATTAACTTGAAATGTGATTAAAAGCATTTCTGTTTTTCTTTATGCAACATTTAGTTCAGGATAAAGAGCAGAAATCTTTCATCTCTGCCTTTTTTAATGAGCATTTCACTTTTCTTTTTAGCTGCTTATTTTTTTAACAATTTCCACTATGTTGCAGTATTTTCATTTACGTCCTCCCAACAAACAGCAGAGTGGTAGAAAATAGCTGTACAAAAGTTAAGGATTTGTTTTTTCCTACTTTTTAGCTTCTTGTGAATTCCTTTCTCACTACTGAGAGTCTGGGAAGTTGTTGTTTTTAGTGTTTTGTCTTGAAGTGTTTCCCACCAGCTCAGAGTTAATATTACTTACAGTTATTTCGGTCACAGATTTAGTTTCACTTCTGCTGCTTTGTGAATTTACGCAAATTACTGAGAAGTCAGTTTAGATCAAACTGGAGCCGTTTCTCTTCACTTGGTTTCATTTTCATCTGTTTGTTGGGAGTAAAAACTTTATAGAGTCCTAAAGAAGAAAACAGCAGCGAGTTAGTTGGTGATCTCTGGACCAGCCTGATTGATTTTTTTCACAGCTTGTTTTCCTTAAAACTGCAGATGATTTAAAGTCACGGCTCTTCAATTTTATTGGGCAAGTAGCTGATAAAAGTCATGTGACCTCCCACAGCGTCACATGTCTCCATGTCAGCAGTACATGCTCGTGTTGTTGTTGTCAGATTGTGCTGCTGTTGGAGCTGCAGTGACGATGCCTCTGGTTGTGCCTGAGAACCACAGTCATGTCCTGGCAGAGTTCGACTGCCTCGACCCGCTGCTCTCTGCTCTGCGTTTGGACTCCGGCAGACTGAAGGTAGAATCCACCGTTCAATCTCATCTAACCAGCTGTTTTAGTTAAAGAGGCCTTTTCATCGCTATTGGATGTTTCAGTCATTTAAAATGATGTAAACTAGATTAGCAATTATTCGCTTTTATCCCACTAACTTTATTAACTTACACAGACGGATTTCTGTGGTTGACAGAATATATTTTACAGAGTTAAAACAGATTAAACTACAACTTTTCCATTTCTGGATTGAGCATATTTACAGATGAAAAGTGTAGTTTATCTTATATGCAAAATATTTATGTATTCACAATATGAGGATAATTCCTGCTCTAAGTGGGTTTCTTCATCTAAAGGCACGTTTTAGAGTCTCTATACTCCAGTTAACAATTATTATTAATTGCTAAATTATTTGAAGATTATTTCTATAACAGGTTAATCATGTTGAATCAGATGAATTATTTCAGTCATTTATATATATATATATATATATATATATATATAAATATATATATATAAATGCAATATTTATGGTTATTTAGTGTGTTTTAAGAGAAAAATTAGGGGGTTATTTTTTTCACTCATACATTCATTTATAATAAAAAAAATACTTAAAATATTATTAAATATTAAAAAAAATTTTTTATAAAAAAATAAAAAAATATTAAATATTTCGTTGCAAATTTAATATTTTGTCTTCAAATAAATATTTAGCTCCCAACTAAATATAATTTTTTTAAAATAAATATTTAATTCCATATTAAAAATTTATTTAACAAAAAAAATATTAGCTAGCTTGGTGCTAGCTAAATATTTAGCTAATATGCTAACTGACTTGCCGAAAAGCGGAAGCGAACTACCAAAGTAAAAGCCTGGGAATCTCTAAGCATCTCCTACGGCATCTTCGTCACACTGACAGAAAATCACAAGTTAGTTTATGAAAAAAAAAATGTAATTAATTCAAAATGGAAGCTCGTCTATGAAGTAGTTGTATTTGACCGTATACATTTGTCTAAGAAATGGGCAAATGTTTATGTTAACCTGCGCCACAGAGCTACAGCCACGCACAGGCGGCAGTGTGTTGCTATAGCAACGACTGCTTTCCTTTCCGCTGGGCTGGAGGGAAGAAGCCGTCCCACTTTCCTTCATTACTAAATATTTAGTTTGTTAAATAATATTTAATTTGAAGGTAAGTATTTATTTAATAAACAAAATATTTAGTTTTAATCTAAATATTAACAAAGTAAGATTTTTATCAATGAATGAATGACATAGGGGGAAAAATTGAGAGGGGGGGTAATAATCTCCTTAATTTTCTCTTTAAACTCGCTAAATAAAAATATTGTTCATAATGTTCAACTGCTTAATTTAAAAACGGTGCCCATAAAATCCACGGCATTTATTTCTGTTATTGCAGTTCTTTGCAATGTGCGTTTAGCATGAAGCCATATTTAAGATCTAATATGCAGTAGAGTGTTTTTTTTTGTTTTGTTTTTCTAACGCTGCCTGTCGGTTTTTAATGCGGCCGTTGCGTTCCAGTGTACCTGTCTGGCTGTGTCGAGGAAGTGGCTGGCACTGGGAACATCGACAGGAGGGCTGCACCTGATTCAGAAAGAAGGCTGGAAACAGAGACTCATTCTGACTCACAAGGTAGATGATTTATTGTTTATTTCACCTACTGGTTACTGACGCAGTAGAGTGTTTGTTCATAGATCATCTAGAGGTTTCCAACCCAAAACTGAAAGTGTTTTATGTCATTATGTGTCATTTTTATTCAGCCCCCTTCTCTGATGCTTCTAAATTAAAACTCAATTCAACCATTTTTTCCCTCTTTGTTCAAATCTGTCATTTGATTTAAAGGTGTGGAGGCCTAATAGGCTTCTTGGAGAACATTAGTGAGCTAGCTTCTCTATAAAGAACAATGAACATGGCTGATAGCTCAGCATTTCCAGATGATCTAAAATTGCAAAGATTATGGAACAACAGAAAACTACAGTAGCAGGGTTCCCGCGGGTCCTTAAAAAGTCTTAAAAGGCATTGAATTCTTCAAAATAAAATTAAGGCCTTAATTGGTATTAAAATGTCTTAAATCAGTCTTTCGTAGGTCTTAATTTTTTAAAAACATCATAAAGAGGATTATTTTTATTACGATTTATTTTTGTAATCTTAAAAAAACTTTAAAATTGGCAATTAAAAAAAAATAAATAAAAAATAGCAGCTCTCCATTAGCGGTTCCGTCCCGATAGCGGAACCAATAAAGCGTTGTTGCGGCCGGGACATTTGGGAGATGCGCCATTAACTTTTTGTCTGGAAAATCTGAGCAAGTGTAAATGTAACCAAAATTGTCTCCAGCCAAGAGTTTCCTCCATGGCTAAAACCAGGGAACATACATGAGGCTCAGTGGATTTAGTGCAAGAAGTCATTCAAGCTGGGAACAATGGGAATTAAGGCAGTGGAGTCACACATGCGAAGCACGAAACACAAAGTGTCAAAATGGAGTTACAGAGAAACAGCCGGTATTTCTCAGTTTAGTTCCACCCTTGTCTCTGCAACGCCTCCACTTATCACCAAATCAAACATACTAAGAAAACCATACAAAGAAAAATAGCTGCTAAAAAGACTTAGCACTGGTTATGTTGGGGCTTTAAAACTGATTTGTTTTGTTCCCTGCTAAAACGAAGTTTGTGAATTCAGTTAAATAATTGTTAAAATATATCTGTCATTTGTGTGTTTTTAGCTTTCTTCCTGTATGGGAAGCTTTTCAACATTTGAAACATTAGTGCAGTGGTTTATGTTAAAATAAACCTTTGGGTTAAGTTGTTGCAAGCAGGTTTTTCTTGTGTTTCTTTTGAATTTGATCTTAAATTTTTATTTCAAGTGGCATTAAAAAGTCTTAAAAAGTATTGAATTTAACTCGCCTTATGCTGCAGGAACCCTGAGTAGTGTAAAGCACCAATCCAGAAATCAAATCTCACGAGACACTGTGGACATTTGCATATTGCAATGAAATGCTTGGACTGCATGAAGATCTACCTAATTGTCTATGGACCCTAACATGCATTCAAGCTCTCTATTCCTGAAGTATTAGAAGAAAATTGTTGTTTAGGGCAGCTTGAATATCTTTCACATGTTTAAGGTGGTGAAACCATTAGATAACTCCTTGATGCTGAGATTTAAACCTTTGTTTCCTTTTTTTTCTTTGCTGATACATTACTTTTATATCTGGGGTTTTATATCTGCTATCAATCATGTTTTAAAAGATTAATTCCGTTTAATTTTTTAGAATAGAATAGAATAGAAAATCCCTTTATTGTCCTCCAATGGGGAAGTTCTGGTGTTTACAGAAGCAAAAATATTAAAGAAAAAACGGTCACACAAATGCGGACCTTAGAAAAATGTATAAGAATAACATCATAGTTTAAAAGATAAACAATAAAATACTGTAAAGTGTTTTAACGATATAAAACTGGAGAATAAATAACCAATATCCAGCTATGGACATTTTCCCAGTAATGGATGTTTGAAAATAGCAGCAACATCAGAGATGTGCAGAATGACAGCAGCAGGCATCCAATCACAGAGCTGGCCTTCCTCATCAGCTGATCCAGCCATATTTGTTGGTTTATTTATTAAAAGTGGTATTATTATCCTTATATTAGTGTTCCTCATATGGTGCAGCCTTACCCCAAGCCTTCCAAAGTCCAGTTTACCACAGACCATGTGGGGGGAAGTTATCTGGTCTGATTACGTCAGTTTAAAAACTTTTCGACTGAAATGCAAAATGCCAGGTGAGGCATGTAACTAAATCTACGCTCTGGATAGAGGATTCCTGCAGTGAAGTATGGTGAAGGCAGCATCATGCTATGGGAGGAGATGGAAAAGCTGATGAATATCCAGATGTATGCAAGAGAAGAAAAAGCTGCATCATTCTCCTCTGCTCCTCTTGGTGTTAATCTGTCACATAATATCTTATTAAGACACATTTTGACCTCTCTCTCTCTCTCTCTCTCTCAGGAGGGATCAATCACTCAGGTGGCATGTTGCCCTCATGATGAAGATTTTATTGCTGTTGCAACAAGGTCCGGTTATTTTCCCTTTAGATAAAGACATGTTTTGTCTCTTTAATTAAAATGAGTGTTATTGCTGTTCTCCTTGCTGCTGTTTTCATCATGGCTGCTGTTCAGTCAGGGTCTGGTGGTTGTTTGGGAGCTGCAGCTGGAGCGGCGTGGTCGTCCAGAGCGCGTCAGCGTGTCTTCAGAGCACAGAGGACACGACATCACCGCCCTCTGCTGGGATACAAACGCACTGCGGGTTTTTGTTGGGGACTCTGCAGGCAAAGTGTCCTGTCTGCGGGCAGGATCGTCTAAACTGGGCAAGGTGCTGATAAAACCTCATTATTTATAGCTCCACAGCAGATGTTTTAATTACGTTTAGAAATATTTGTTATAGACCCTGAAATCTATGCCTGATCCAAATGTTTAATATTCGTTCTTGTCCCTAGGGGGCAGCATTTGTCATCTTTCCTGTCCAAACTGTTACTACTGTTGACTCCAGAGTGGTTCAGCTTGGATATTATGAAGGGCGCCTCCTTGTGTCTTCTCTCAGTCGCTGCTACCTTTGTGACACAGAGAAGTAAGTTGATTAGAGCCTCTAACTGAGGAGGGTAGAAATCTTTTGATGAATCCAGAAACTCTCAATTTCACCAAGATGTTAAAGGAAAAGTCCGGTCAGCAAAAAATATCCAATGGATCTAAAACTAATACGTTCATCATGATTTAATGAATTTAATCAGTAAAAAAAAAGTTAAAACAATAATTTTCCTGGCGATCACTGAGTCTGGGAGCGGCCATTTTTGCCCGAATATAGTAGCCCCTCCCTCCTGCCATCCTCCAGCAGTGACGTCACGGTGCGGTAAGCCTAGCGCCATTCTCCCCGCTTTCCAAGCTAAATCAATGGGAACTACTAGACACATCTGCAATCAATAACAATTATTGAAGATTTCCAGAGGACTTCACCATTGAAATTCACCAGAGCTATAGTGAAACTGACAATGCCCACGTGCATGGCAGCTGGATGCTGGAATACATCGGGTGTCATGTTTGGCTTGACGTGTTTGGCCCACATGCAGAATACACTCGGAAACAGGCAGATCTTTAAAGGAATAGTACACCCAAAACATGATTAGGCTTCATTTTCTACTCACCCCCATGCTGAACAACACTCTGGAGTACTTTTTTGATATCTCAAATGCATCTGGAGATCTGGGAGGCTTCTTGCTGTCTGCTGACATTCAAATAATGGAGGTCTATGGCGCCCGAGTCAGAAAGGTCCATAAAAGTCCACAAAAAACGTGTCAATATTCCTCCATACTGCTCCTCCAATGTATTCCAAGTGTCCTGAGTGGGTAGCGTCCAGAATTTACTCGAAACGAAGTCATTTAGAATGTTTTTAGAGCATAAACAGTAGTGTATAGGATTTCCTGAAAGCGCGTTCACGACGCTACGGAAACCGCGGCAGACCAAACCAGATGAAAGTGCGCATTCAGCTCGGCAAAGAACTCATGCTCTTCCTCAACACTGAAGTCCTCAGACATTTTTCTTTCGTTGTTTCTTTCTTTGCACAGGTAAACAGCACATTTCTTCTTCTACGCTTGCATTATCGGCAGAGCAGACGCTGAATGCGCACTTTCATCTGGTTTGGTCTGCCGCGGTTTCCGTAGACTCGTGAACGCGCTTTTAGGAAATCCTATACACTACTGTTTATGCTCTAAAAACATTCTATACACTACACTTGGAATACATTGGACGAGCAGTATGGAGGAATATTGACACGTTTTTTGTGGACTTTTATGGACCTTTCTGCCTCGGGCGCCATAGACCTCCATTATTTGAATGTCAGCAGACAGCAAGAAGCCTCCCAGATCTCCAGATGCAGTTGAGATATCAAAAAAGTACTCCAGAGTGTTGTTCAGCATGGGGGTGAGTAGAAAATGAAGGCTAATCATGTTTTGGGTGTAATATTCCTTTAAGGGTTTTATTGAAAAACTTAACGAAAGGGGATTCTGCAACTGCAGACCGAAGCTCAGCACAGGGAGCTGGAACCAGGGAACGTCTAAGGGAATAAGAAGGGCGGTTAACCAGGGACTGGGCAGGGGAATGTACAGCTGGATGAACGCTTACCTCAGAGCGGGGAGAGCCGAACCGGGGAGAAGGCGGGTTGGACTCTATGCTAACCTGAAGGTGGATAAGGCGATCGTCCAGGTGACCAGAGAGCTGAAGCCAGAGAGGGTCTGAGCAGCACCGGGAAAATCCAGGGATCCAGAACAGCGGGGGAAACCTGATGGAGGTCCGTGAGGGTGATTGGACCAGTGGGGGGAAGGAACCGGGGGAACCACTCAGAGGAATCCACCACGAGAGGGATAACTTGGACTCGAGAGGAAGGGGAGACACAAAGGTAAGATTGGTTACTCAAAGAGCTTTGGAAGGCTAGAGACTGTGGTAGGTTTGCATACCACTACAGTAACACTCAGGCGTCCTCCCGCTGTCTGAGCGCAGTTCTTATAGAGCGCCTCGGTGCTGCAGAACCACCTGCAGGTGTGCGGGCACCAATCAGTCAACCTGGAACACCTGTGGAGAAGGCAGAGGCAGCAGAGTCCTGACATCGGGTAAAAGTGTAAAAAAGAGTTATTCCACCTTTCTGATTCCTGATCCTCCACGGACGGGTTGGTCGTTGGATCGCCAACTTGAAGAGGGAGGATTTGCCATCGAACTTCTGGCCAGAGAAAAAACCCGTAATATGTAGCCAACATTTGGAAGAAGAATGTTTTCAAGATGACTTGGATAATAGCGCGTTGTGACAAACACCAGATACAGCACTGGGACTTGATCAACAGCCGATACCGCACCGTGACGTCACTAACCAGTAGGTGGCAGTAGTGTTCTTTGACAAACATGGATGCCTCCAGTAAAGCACATTCACATGAAAATTACTCTGAATTAAAAACACTGATCATTTATTGAACAGGATGGAATCATTTCAGATTTAAAGAACTTTCAGAAGTTTGGATTCTGAATATAAGCGACTTTTCCTTTAACAGAATACCCACAAATCTGAAAATCTGAGAAAATTTAATATCGGAAGCACAAACTGTTTTGTTATTCATTTTAGAGCAACATTTCTACAAAGAAAATAAATTAGCTTTTTTTTAAATATTTTTTTTTATTTTTTTGACACATGGCTCTTTTAGAAGAGCTGAAACTGAAACAATATTTTCTTATAAGTTTACAATATAAAATTTAAATATTATATATGAATAAATAATAAGTATTTTTCAGATTCATCCTCAGACATTAAGAGCAATATTTGTTTATATTTTTCTTTCTCGCCAGTTTAGAGTCATTTAGCAAATTCCAACGTTTCCTTTTTATCTCTTTATTTTTCTTCCTGCAGGGAGAAATTTTGGCGCGTAGGCAACAAGGAGCGAGACGGGGAATACGGAGCCTGCTTCTTCCCCCTGAGCAGGGGTTTACTTGTGGGACAGCCCCCCCTGCTGTACTGCGCTCGGCCTGGGTCCCGGATATGGGAGGCCAATTTTAACGGCGAGGTTCTGAGTACTCATCAGTTCAAACAACTGCTCGCCTGCCCCCCCCTACCTTTAATCACTTACAGGTGCATTTAGTTCTCTTTGTTTTGGGATCCAAGAAAAACTGGATTTATTAACTCGTCGTTTCTTCTTCTTTTTGCAGAAATGAGCCAAATTACAATCCAACACATAAAAGTGCGCAGTCTCTCTGCTTCCCTAAGCTGCTTTATTTTGGGTAAGATCTAAAAACAAAACCTCTTTGAGCTAGTCGTGCATTACAGTATTAGGGCCTGGCTAGAGTAGTCGTAAACATTAAGACTAAAGTCGTAATATGACGAGAATGAAGTCATCATACTACAACCCGTTTCAGAAGGAAAGCTTGGAGCTCCGCCCAGCAGATGACGGCCAACCAGCTCCACCAATCAGCAATTCCATGTTCCTCATTTTAGAGAAGAAAGAGCTTCTGGTAGGAGTTGTCATAAAATAAAACTTGTTTCTCGTAATTTTAGGACTATTCTCGTGACTTTTTTGTTGTAATGTTACGACTTTATGCTCGAAATAGAAGAAAAAAACTCTCGCCTGGCCCTTATACTCCGTCGTAACGGAAACCTGTCGATGGATTCAGTTTTTGCTTTACGTGTTTTTGCAGAGACCAAAACCTGCTTACCTGGACGGATTCAGCCATTTTCATCTTTACACCTCAAAATGGACAAGTCTTGCTGTGGACTGAAGTTAAAGGTTTGTTTTCTAACTCTAAATCTCTGAAGTGTCATTTTAAAAGTTGAATTTCATCACATAAACATCCTAAAGTCGCCGTTGCACAAATCGAACGTTTGTTTCGTTTTATTTGATTCAACAAAGCAATGTGCTGAAATGAAAACTGTTTTGCAGACCTGGCTGATGTTGCCGTCCACCGTAACGAGCTGTTCTGTCTCCACGGCAGCGGCCGTCTGTCCCACCTGTCTCTGCTGTCTGCGGAGCGCTGTGTTGAACGTCTGCTGCGGAAAGAGTCTTGGACTCTGGCGGCTACCGTCTGCTGCATGTTTCAGCACGCCGTCATGACGAGCAGGGTGAGGCGTACTTTCAATGACCCCGCCTCTCTGGGTGTAGCGTGTAGTTGGATATTCATATTCACGTCCTCTGCGATGAAATACAGAGCTAACCTTTTAACTGATAAGCTAACAAGAAACGATAATTAATTCTGTTTATTTAAATATATTGAATTACCAGAAACGGTAATTGCTGGAAGTGGCAGCCTAGTGGTTAGGGCACTCTGGGTCCCTGAGCAAGACCCTAAACCCCACACTGCTCCCCAGGCGCCACACCATGACAGCCCCCTACTCCCCAAGGGGAGGGGTTAAATGCAGAGGTGACATTTCTCCATTTGGAGAATAAAGTTCAATTATATTATTAATTATATGAAAAAAATACTTAAGGGCACATGTGTGAAAACCAGTGGCGGCTGATTAATAAAGGGCACAGCAACACTCACCCAGTGTTGATTAAAACATTAAGAAAAAAAATTTAATTATAGAATTAAAATATTCTTTAAATATACTAATATATTTTTAAGCTGTGCAAGACAAATATTTAATCTTTAATAACGAGTAAAGCTGATTGGTTTTTCGTCAGATTAGTGATGTATTTTCATAAATCTTCCACCATAGACTCTGTTTAAAAGCTGTCCATGCGCAGGGCGTGCTTTGGTGGCGCAGTGGTTGTGCGCACGATCCAGGTACCGAGGCCTTAAGGCGTGGTTATCCTCCCGCAGCAGCGTGTGGCAGATATTTTTGATTTATGTCCAATATTGAAACTTGGTCTGCGCTATGTTATTCCACGCCACAACACCAGAGGGCCAATCAGGAACTAGCTTTGGGTCTAGATACGGCCGAGGAGGTGAGGAAGTGGGGGCAGGTTTGTGCGACAACGGAGGGACATGAGGGCCAAAAAGAGCGGGGATCCAGGTGGAAAAAGGGTCCCAGCGTTCTCACGCACCTCGCTCTGCTAGCTGCTCCATCTTCACCAGCCGTTTTCCGCAATGGCGGTCAGACAAACAAAACAAGCCGCTAAGGAACTGACCAGGAAATACTTATAGTGTAGAGGGGATGGAGATTTGACCAATCAGAGGCCTCTGAGAGGAAGAAGAAGAATCCTTGTTTGCCCACTGGCGGGGGGGCAATGAGTGAAATGGAGTTCTTTCTGTCAAACTGACAGACCGTAGTAGCCACGTTAGCTCAGCCATGTCTTTGTCCAAATACGTCGTCTCCTTTTCTTTTTAGGGCTTTCAGCACTAAATCGCCCAAATATCCAAGGCAGCGCGTTTCACTCTAGTGAGCTTCATGTTCCTCTGCTACTGGTTTGGTTTCCAGATAGACCAGTCCAAGTAGTGCCATCTCACTGCGGAGCTGAGTCCCACCTGGTTTTTAGACGTACGGTGTGAGCAGGTAGATCGCATCAGAGCGTCGGGTCGCGCAGTGAGAGAACAAACATCCTGACCTGTGAACTTTTAAACCCTGTGGTTTCGTCATACAGTGGATGCCCTGCTTTAGAAAGTGCGGCTGATTGACAGGATTATAGAATAATTTAGCTCCAAGGCTAGGCTAACTGCATGCAGCGAGGCTAACTGCATGCAGCGAGGCTAAGGACTGATTGCAGAACATTTTGTTGCTTTTTGTTGTTGTAATTCATATAAAATGTAGTGGTGATTGTTTGCCAAGACAAACATCACAAAAGGTTCCATTTAGCCACTAGAAGGCGCTGGGCTCAGGTTTCTGTATGCAGGCAAAAGAAGGTTCAATGTCCAAACTTGTTGATTGTTCTGGATGATTTATTTTCCTTCTTCAGCCAGAGATTACAGAGTTCAAATTTTCCTTTGTTCTTTCTGCTTCCTCTCTTGCTCTGGTAAAAACCAAAACCCAACATGCGTGTTGGTCCCTTCCCAGGCCCCTACATTTATAGAAAGTGGACTGATCCACATCACTTCCTGTCTGACCTCAGAACCAAAAATAAATAAATAAGAGAACATAATAAAACAAAGATAAATAGAATCAAAAATTATTAACCTGCAAATAAACTCTGTAAATAATACAAAAATATGAATTTATGATTTTACTAACAAACTTCAAATGGATAAAGAAATAAAGAATAAATAGCTCCACCATTATATATACAGGTGTAATACCTTAGTATACGTCTATTCTGAAGTTATAGCGCCTCCTAGAGGAAACCCCACCAGCCTCCAGTGGTGAAAACTACACCGACATCAAATAGAAGCGGCCTCCTTTAGCTAAAGACAGAAACTAGCATGCAGGTGTGATTTTTAAAGCTCTTCTTCATTTCAGGCCAGGAAGTGCGTTCCCATGGATCACCTTGAACAGCTGAAGTCTCAGCTCAGTTCCAGCTCGCAGGCAGAGCTGATTCACCAGCTGGAGGAAGTCATCCTGAAGCTGGAGCCGCTGGACTCTGCTTGCAGCAGCCGCAGAAGCAGCATCTCTTCACATGTAAGAACAAATATGTTGCTGAAAGCTTTTACATTTATTTTTTTTGAGTAGAGACTTGAAAACGACAGAAACACAAATCCTGTTAACATATAGCTGTATATTTTTTATCTGGAGGGAGTGCTCAGGTAATCAGGTAAATTTTTTTTCAGAACTACTTCAGACACTAAAAATGATTTTGCATTACTTTCAAAGACCTACAATTCAGCAATAGAGTTGATTCCTTCCTGATATCATCGCCCGGTACCAAATGACCCACGGACCGGTCCACGGCCCGGTGGTTGGGGACCGCTGCACTAGACCCCGAGTACGGACTCATGTTCTCGCCAAGTCTGTTCTTGACAAGAAGAAGTCAGTAAAGTCTGAACTCGGGGAGAACGGGAGAACACAGAACAAATCTGGGTCATTTGGAACAGAAGCGTACCTATGACATCACCACATTCAAAGCTAGTCTGGAGTTGCGTTTCACCTCCTTTTATTAATAGTCTCTAGATAGATAGTTATATATTTTGAGTTTTTCATTTATTGGGGGAATAATAATGAACACAGTCAGATAAACACAAATCAAATTAACATTTTACCAAATAAAAGCAAAAAACTCGCCATCAGAGCCAGCGGTCCTTCACACACGGCTACGCAGAGAGAGAGCTGCTGGATAAAACCTGGAACTAAACGCTATTTTTGAAATTTTGAATTGAAAAATCTTCCTGGATGGAAGAGAAACGTCTTCAAACTTGGAAACAAAGTCCAGTGTAACTTTTTTTTTAATGATTTTATCAGGTTTGTTTTTTACAAAATGTGTATTGAATATAATCTGGTTAATCTAGGAGAGTTTTAACATCCTGGACTGCGGGATCTACCGCGTGATCAGCCGTAGAGGAAGCCAGTCGGACGAGGAGACGGGATCGCTCCTCAATCAGTCCGTGTCGGAGGAGGAGCGGCTCAAGGAGTTCAGCTTCGTTCAGGAGGAGGATCAGGTGGATCATGGTAAGAAGCCGCTAGATCCGGTGTTATTAGGAGATGTCATACTATAACATGTTAAAGTTATTAGGGATGCACGTTATAATCGGCCCCCCATCGGTATCGGCCTTAAAACTGAATATCGGACATCGGCCACCCCACCGATATTTAACCCGATATTTGATCAGCTTTTGAGTTTCTAAAGTCTAAAAAAAATAAATTAAATACTACTTCTTCTTCTTCCTCAAAAACTTCTTTTTTACAGACATAAAAACTTCTAAAGACGAGGGAAAAAATATTGATCCATTAAAATATCCCAATATCTTCATATGCTGATATATTGCCATTTAAAAACACCATATCAATCTCTTTTACTAATGAAATATTGCTATATGTCATCGTTATGCTACGAAATCCCCCGAAAATTCACCAAATGTTGCCATATTTTTATATGTTGATATATTGACGCGGTATCGATCTATTTTACTAACAAAATCTCACAAGAATTTGCAAAATATCACGAGAGTTTGTAACAGAACGATGAAATTTCACGAGATTTTGAGAGTAAAATAGATCGATACCGCGTTTTTAAAAATCAATTTGATATCAGCATATGAAAATATATTTGAGTATATTATTTTTCAAAGTGTCAGAAATGGATAACAAAACTGCTATTTTCAATGACTACTTATTTTTGTCCAGCTTTAACATCGGTATCGATATCGGTTATCGGCTAGATGAGTTTTAAAATATCGGCATATCGGATATCGGCCAAAATCCCAATATCGTGCATCCCTAAAAGTTATCCATTTATATTGTTTTAATGGTTTGATTAAAATCACTTATTTTGTTTCTTTTAGACTTTGCGCTTCTGTTTAAATTGAAATAAATAAAGACAACCTTTCTTTTTCCAGACTGAGATTTTTACAGTTATATTAACATTAAGAAGTTGAATCTGAATAAATACTAAAAAGTGACATTTTTCTTTTCTACGTGTTACTTTTCTCTTTTTTTATGTTTCCTCTTTATGAAAATGTTTGAAGCAAGAAGAAATTTCTTTTCTTCCTCTGATTACAGCCTTTAAAAAGAGTGAAGTTATTTTCAGTTTAACAACAGAGAGAAACCAAAAAAGAAAAGTCTTATCTTTGCTAACTGATTATAACTTGACTCTTGTTCTCTTTCGACTGATATTTTAATCTTTGTTGCTTTTTCTGTTTCCCTTTTAAATGAGCTACAAATGAATAATAAAAAAAAGAAAAACTGCCTGATTTCTGTGAAATTGTTTACGTGAAATGTCTCCTCTGTTTCACCGCATCTCACATTCGTCTCCATCTTGGTTCTGTTGTTTTGCGCCATATTTGATTTTGGGTCTCGCTCCGCTTGCATTACGTCCTCTGATCATTCCCCTCCAGCTACTCCATCCATCTGTGTTTTTCCTCCCACTCCTGCCCCCATCTTCGCTTAGATCCACAGAGCGGCGAGCGCCCGGACGCCGATCGACCCGACCAGGGCCTGCAGTTCCACCTGCCGCTCTCTTTCCGCTCCAAACCCCCCCGCATGGCTTTGCAGGCCGTCAAAGACAGGTGAATGAAAACCAAACCAACAATCCAGAGTCCATCTGCATTTATGCTCCTTTTAAATAGTTTTCTAATTTTACATCACTTTTAGTGTGAAATGAAACCATCGTGCAGCTGTGCTTCCTCATTCTGTTAAAATAAAACTCTTACAGTCTGAGCATCAGTCATTCGTTCTTCATGTGGACCCGTTTATTCACTGATTCTTGTCTGTCTGACATTTTGTTTAACATTTTAATTACTCAACAACATAAGATTTTTTTTCTCATCAGTGTTTCCAGTTTTGTCAAGAAGACGACGGAGAAGATCAACACCCTGCAGATGAACTCGGAGCTTCGCCAGCGGCCTGAGTTTAAAGAGAGCTCCCAGCCCGACGCGTTAGCGGGCGCGCCGTCGTACTCGGAGGAAATGGAGAATGAGTAAGTTAAGATCTAAGGTCATCTTAACCCTTTTAAGCTTTTTAACGTTGCAGCCAAAGGCTTCCGTGGGTTTTTATTTGGAGCTTATCGGAGGAACCGACACTGAACTAGTGAATAATCATTAAATAAATATTATTTTAGGGTTTTAAAAGAATATGTATTAAACATTCAAAACTACGTAGAACATCTTTGCTGAAATGAGACCAAGGGGTAGATTTATCTCTACCATCTTTGTGAATCTAGGAGGAGGTCTTTGTTCTCCTTCGGTCTGAACTGTTGTTAGATGGTTTGTTAGATGGGATGGAAAGTGTTAACAGAGGCTCTGTCCGTCCGTCCGTCCTGACCTCCTAATCCCTCCATCACTATAGAGAGCGGGGACTCTATAGTGAACTTTATAGTGAACTCAGTTCACTGACCGTTCAGACAGATGATCACTGCTTTTTGCTCCATTGGTCACGTAACTCCGCCTCCATGCAAGGAGCCTGCGCCATCTTTATTTGTCACCGCTGTCGCAGCGGGCCACTTTCACTGCAAATCCCATAATCAGTGTTGTGCCTGAACGTGTTCATTGAACGAAAGTTCATGAACTCGTTCATATTTTGGGCGAACGTGAACTGAACGTACTGCATTACTGCCTGATGAACGTTATTGTGAACTCGTTCATTCTGGTGTCTGTGAACGGCATGCTCTCTCAGTTCAACTCCGTTCAATAGGTTGCCAGATTTCTATAGAGTCCTCCAGGCGAAACCCCGGCTAAATCAAACCGTAAACAGGCCTTAATATGTAGCGGGAAAAACACCCAATCTGGCAACACCAGCTACCAGCGTTGTAGCCTACAGCCGCGTGCGTCATCAAAACAAAATGCAGCGTGGAAGCCACAGCAGCAGTATGATGACTTAAAACAGTTCTATTTCATCCCTACTGACCGCCAGAGGGCGGTGCTGAAAGCACTGAATGTTCCCTTCGGGCATGCGCAGTTCGAGTAATTATACCAACAGAGTCACACCTGTGACACCGGATGACCACTCAGAAGCTATATAGCCTGGTGTCATCCTTTGCTCTGCTCCTTTTTTCTTCTCGCAAGCGGTTCGCTAACTTCCCCGTTGTCTGAAGCCCCTGTATCTTGACCGGAGTTGCGGTTATTCTCCGCCCTCCCAGGGCTGCAACGGGTCGATTCTGAGGATTACGGAAGTTAAGTGAGTTGTTTGCTGGTGATGGTAGCGTCCGCGCCCCCTCTCCCGGCTCACGACTTTAGCTTTTTACCTACAGCTTCGTGCTGTTTTGTTTCGAACTGGTGACGGCAGCGTTTTCGCCCCTACTCCCAGTGTGAATAACTTCACTGCCGAAGTTATATACGGCTAACGTAGTTAGCTTCTTTAGTTTGTTGGTGTTATACCTGGTGACGGCAGCGGTTTTCGCCCCCTCTCCCAGTATATTCCCTACTTTTGCATCCTTTTTTTCACCGGTCTGCGCTGCTATAATTACTGACGGCCGCGGTTTTCGCCCCCTCTCCCAACCAAGTGTGGTCTACTTCGTTTGCCGAAGTTGGAGATGGCTAACGTTGTTAGCCTTTTTTGGTTTGTTTGCAGCCTTCTTCATCGGTCTGCTTAGTTATGAATGGTGACGGCAGCGTTTTCGCCCCCTCTCCCAAAATCAACCTTTTTTGCAGCCTTTTCGTTGGTCTGCTCTCTTAATTGGTGACGGCATCGTTGTTCGCTCCTACTCCCAACTTAAGTTTCCATACAGCTAACGTTGTTAGCTTTTTTGGTTTATTGGTTTTATACCTGGTGACGGTAGCGGTTCTCGCCCCCTCTCCCAGTATCGGCTGCCTTGTGCTCGCAGCCTCTTTCGTTTCTCTGCTGTAATTGGTGACGGCTGCGTTTGCGCCCCCTCTCCCGATTTTCGATAACTTTCTGTTCTTTAAGCCTTGTCGGCCTTCGACATGGATGGCTCTCACAGCTGCATGGACTGTGGGGCTGCCCTGCAGGCAGAGGATGGCCACGACCTGTGCCCTACCTGCCTTGGACATGAGCACATTTTGGAGGCGCTGTCTGAGAACCCCTGTATGAACTGCAGCTTTATGCCCCATGCAGTGAGGGTGGCCCGGTTGGCCCAGTTGTGCCCCCAGGAGGGCTCGGACCTTCCGCCCTCTGGGCAGGTGGTTCCCCCCAAGCGTTCTAAGCGCCGTGGTGGGACCACAGCATCTGTGCCCCTCCCCCGGAGGAAGCGGGCCAAACCTGACCAGGGCCTGTCCACAAGGGTGGAGCAGTTGTCAGCAGAGCTGGCAGAGATGAAGTCCTTGTTGCAGACACGGCAATCTGATCCCTCGCTCCCAGTGGTTGGGCTCTCTTCCCCACCAATGCCCGAGCTGGTTGTAGAGGATGACGTTATCTCTCTGGCTGCTTCCGCTTCTCATTTTAGAGATGAGGAGGAGGCAGGGTCCTCTCAAGCCTCTGAGGCTGGTTCATTTTCATCTCAGAGTGCGGTTGGAGAGGCCAGTGACGGTTCCATGCGGGAGGTCATGTCTATGGCCCTGAAGCAGCTGCAGCTGGAACTCCCACAAGGAGAGGCATCCAGCTCCGGCAGTGCCTTTTTCAGACGTGGAAGGGCTCCTACTCCTTTTTCTGTACCTCCATCAGAGGAGTACTTGAAGGAGTTACACGCCTGTTGGCGGGAACCGAGAGCGCTGTCGCGTCTCTCAATGGATGGTCGTGTATTAGCTGCCATGCATGAGTCGGTGAAGGCCGACAGCAATTGAACCAGCTGTTGCTTCACTGATTGTGTCACCAGATGAAGCCCTGCGTCCTGATGTCCGGTGCCCGCGGACTCAATGTTGGGTTACAGATGACCTCCTCTGTAAGGCGTACAATGCAGGAGCGCGTGCTGGCCGCCTTGGCAATTCTCTGGCGCACCTCATGTTTGCCCTGTCTGCATCTGTTCAGGACACTGGTGGTGCAAGTGCGGCGGTTGGTTATAGTGACGCAGCGCTGCAGGCCTTCGCGCTGATGACCAGAGAGCTTGGACGGGTCATGTCTTTCCTTGTCCAAGCTCGTAGACAGGTCTGGTTGGCACAGTCTCCTCTGACTGAAGCATGCCGTAGGACCCTCAGGGGTGTCCCGGTTGTACCAGGGGAGCTGTTTGGATCAGCTGCCTTGGAGGCGCTGGAACGGACTGCTCAAGCACGTCAGACTAGCCAGCAGCTTTCCGGCCTTCGCAGGAGCATACTTGCCTTTCCCCAGCGTTCGGGCCGCCCTGCCACTACCCCCAGCGTTCAGCCACGACCTCAGACTGGTGGCAGACCTGTTGGTTCCTATCCCCATGATGTGCGGCAGAGACCGAGGAGGGACTTTCGTGAGCCAGTCTGCCGCCCTGTTAGACAGACCCGGGCCTCAAATCCTGGACGCCCTCCCCCCAGAGCCCCCAGGGGCCGTGGGGATAGAAGATGATGCCACCGGGCCAGCCGTCGGACATTTTTCCCATCAGCAGCTGAATTTCTGGGCTGCTCATGCCGTAGATCCATGAGTGGTTGCCACCTTAACCAATGGCTACAGGCTCCAGTTCCGACGGCGGCCCCCCCTCTCACACCGGGTCAAGATGACTGTCATCACAGACCCGGTGAAATCTCAGGCACTAGACCAGGAGCTTTCCGCCCTCCTGGGCAAGGGGGCAATCGAGTCTGTAGATCCTCTGCGGCAACCCAGAGGCTTCTACTCCACATACTTCCTTGTGGCCAGGAAGACCGGCGGTTTTCGCCCCATTTTAGATCTAAGGGGACTGAATTGGTACCTTAAGGTCCTTCCCTTCCACATGCTCACCATAACAGGGGTCCTTCAGACCATTGTGGCGGGAGATGGGTTTACATCAGTAGATCTGACAGACGCCTACTTTCACGTGCCTATTGCGGCAGAACATCGCCGTTTTCTCAGGTTTGCCTATCGGGGGCGCCATTGGCAATTCCGGGTGCTCCCATTCGGGCTCTCCCTTTCCCCGAGGGTGTTTACTCGATGCGTGAAAGCAGCCCTCTCTCCTCTACAGGCCTCCGGAGTCAGGATTCTGCCATACCTGGACGATTGGCTTCTTTGTGCTCCCTCTCAGGTAGCTGCCTCTCGGGATACGTCCCAGCTTCTACTTCATGTGTCACTGTTAGGCCTCAAAGTCAACTTGGCAAAGAGTTGTCTTGTTCCATCTCAGACAACCACCTTTCTTGGGATGCATCTGGACTCTGCTACCATGATGGCCCGTCCATCTGTTCACAGGGTGGACGACATACTCCAGCTTGTCCGTCGATTCAGACTGGGCAGGGATTTTCCCTACATCATCTTCCTGCGAATGCTGGGCAAACTGACATCAGTCACTCGTGTCGTGCCCTTAGGGCTGCTCCTTCTGCGTCCTTTGCAGCGATGGCTCAACAGCTTTCGCCTAGACGCCAGGCTGCACAGGCATCGCAGGCTAATGGTGACCAGGAGCTGCCTCCATGCCCTAGCTCCTTGGCGAGACGGGACCCTTTTGTCCAGTGGTGTTCCAATGGGGCTAGTAGTGTGTCGAAGGGAGGTGGTCACCACGGATGCCAGCCTCATGGGCTGGGGTGCCGTGTGGCAACACAGAGCTGTTCGGGGTCTCTGGGACCCAAGGGAGCGCACCGAACACATAAATGTGCTGGAGCTGCGGGCTGTGCACATGGCCCTCACGTGCCTTCTGCCCCACCTAGAGGGAAGGCACGTGCTGATTCGGACAGACAACACCTCTGTTGTTTATCATATAAACCACCAAGGTGGCACCAGGTCAGCACGTCTCTTGAAGGTGTTGAGGGATCTCCTGGAATGGGCGTTTCCCCGTCTGTGTACCCTGCGCGCAGCGTATCTGCCAGGACGGCAGAACCAGGTTGCCGACTCTCTATCCCGCCAGGCACCTGCTCCGGGAGAGTGGTCTCTTCACCGCGACGTAGTGCGCATAATCTGGAACCTCTTTGGGCAGGCAGAGGTAGATCTGTTCGCCACAGAGGAGTCGACCCATTGCCCCCTATGGTATTCCCTAACCGGGATGGCGGGCGCACTGGGCCAGGATGCACTGGCTCATCCATGGCCGCAGGTTCTCCTGTATGCCTTTCCACCCCTCTCACTGATTTGGCCGACTCTACGGAGGGTTCTCGAGCAGGGCCACAGAGTGTTGCTGGTAGCTCCGTTCTGGCCAGCAAGGAGGGATCTGCTGTCTCAGTTGGGGGGACAGATATGGCACCCCAACCCTCAACGTCTCCAGCTGTGGGCATGGCCCCTGGGAGGCTGACTGGGTGTTCAGACACCGTGAGACACACCGTATTGAGTGCTAGGGCTTCCTCCACTCGGCTGCAGTATGCTAACAGATGGTGCCTCTTTTCTCAGTGGTGCTCTGCCCACAATGAGAACCCAGTTTCCTGCTCGGTGCCCACTATTTTGGAGTTCCTCCAGTCTCTCCTTGATAAGGGCCGCTCTCCTTCGACCCTTAAAGTGTATGTTGCAGCAATTTCATGTCTTCACCGAACTGTTGACAACCGTACAGTGGGGCGCCATGAACTGGTTTCACTTTTTCTGCGTGGTGCTCGTAGGTTGTGCCAGCAGCCAGCCCCACGAGCCCCAGATTGGGATCTGCCGTTGGTTCTCACAGCTCTGTGCCACCCTCCATTCGAGCCTTTGGCACAAGCAGAACTCAAGTGGCTTTCCTGCAAGACTGCTTTCCTGATGGCTATCGTCTCAGCTAAGAGGGTCAGCGAGCTACATGCTCTTTCTGTCAGCCCTAGGTGTATCAGGTGGAATCCAGATGGCTCTGGTGTTACCCTGTGGCCTAATACTGCGTTTGTGCCTAAGGTGTTGTCTCCTTTTCACCGTAACCAGCCATTGCGGCTGGCTCGGTTTCAGCCTCAATCTGGTGCAACTGAGAATGAGTCTGAGTTGTTGTGCCCAGTAAGAGCGTTGGAGGCATACATTGCAGCCACCGCCAATCTGAGACGCTCGGACCAGCTTTTCCTATGCTATGGGGGTCCAAGGTTAGGCTGTCCTCTTTCTAAACAGCGTCTGTCCCATTGGATTGTGAGTGTCATCTGCCACGCCTACGCTGCAGGTCACTGCTCCCTGCCAGTCGGTGTGAAAGCACGTTCCACCAGGAGCGTCACGGCTTCCTGGGCTGCTTTGAGAGGGGTTCCGCTGGAAGCTATATGTGCTGCTGCTTCATGGGCTTCCCCAACCACCTTCACCAGGTTCTACAGTGTCAATGTGGCTGCCCCTCATCCCCTGGGTCAGGTCCTTTTACAAGGTTCTGCTGGGCCTCCTCTGTGAGGTATGTGCTCAGGATTCCTTGTGACATCGTTGGCATTAGTCATTCAGTGCTTTCAGCACCGCCCTTTGGCGGTCAGTAGGGATGAAATAGAACGAAAGTTACGTATGTAACTACGGTTCTATGAATCCCGGATGACCGCCAGAGCTTCTCTGTCACTCAGAATCCTTGCTTTTGCGAGAAGATTCTGTAGGAGCAGAGCAAAGGATGACACCAGGCTATATAGCTTCTGAGTGGTCATCCGGTGTCACAGGTGTGACTCTGTTGGTATAATTACTCGAACTGCGCATGCCCGAAGGGAACATTCAGTGCTTTCAGCACCGCCCTCTGGCGGTCATCCGGGATTCATAGAACCGTAGTTACATACGTAACTTTCGTTTTATGACCAGGTGGTCGGTGAGGATGATGGCAACAAGTTTGCCCGCCGGCTTTCAGTAAAAAAATCCGCACTTCAGTAACCTTAAATTCCTACCTCAGCCTGGTCCCTCAGTTTGTGTTAGTAAAATCTTCTTGAGCGGAGGTCTTCAACAGGGGATCCGCGACCCCTAGGGGGTCTACGGAGGTACTGCATGAGGGTCTGCATGGTTAGTTGATATTTTTATATTCCCCCCCTGCATTTTTTCCCCCCACTAATTGAAATGTCTTTAAATACTCATTAACATGAAATCAACACACTGTAGTAAACAGATAAATGGAGACAAAAGATGTCTTTCAGTCATCAATGCACACATTCAGCGACACACAGGAGCTCTTTCAAGCTGGGCACCGTTTCCTTCACAACAACCAGGAATCAGAATCAGAAAAACTTTAATAATCCCAGGGAGAAATTAATTTCTTTACATTACTCCATCTGTAATAAAGTGACTATAGGACACAATTTCATACAATATATATAGTTAGGGGGTCCCCGCTCCATCTCACCATCAGTTTGGGGGTCCTTGGTCTGGAAAACATAGAAGACCCCTGTTCTTGAGGGTTTTACTATCCATGTAACTTGTTTGTTAAACCTGCCTGGTATAATTTTCCAGGATTCCAGGATTCCTTTTTAGTATGTATTGAAATGGAATTTCAAATGGAAAAAATTATTAAAATAAAAAAAAAACATTTGCACCTTAAAGACTACTTTCCTATTTTTCTTTTAATAATTTCTCATAAAAAAGACCATTCAAGCAGCACATTTTTCCTGATGTTTCTGAGAATATACTGTAGGGGTGAAAGCTGCAGCTGCTACTAGTGTGAAGTGAATGGACAGCAACAAAGCATTAAAGCAACAATGGGGAAATGCTGTCCCCTCAATGCTAATGTAAACCCTGGTTGGATAAGGATTCAAAACTGGATATGAAGATGAAATCTGACGCACAGTTTCAGAGTTACAACTGATAAAATAATTGCTGTCTGTGGTTCTACAGTAGGCTATGGTGTAATTGAGCAATATATGAAAAAATAACTATGAACTAGTTCATTTTTTGGTTTTGAATTATGAACTATGAACTGAACTAGTTCATTTTAAAATGTGTGAACTGAACTTTGAACTAGTTCACGTAGAAAGAGAACTTTCCCAACACTGCCCATAATGCTTTGCGAGGCAAACTCTCCTTGCAAACCTCCACCCTTCTAGTGACCATGGACGATCACTACTTTTCCAGGTTCATTGTTGGAGATTTCAAGTCCACGACTTTTTCCTCCACTAGACGTTCGGACACTCGTCTAAAATGGCGGAACCACTGATTAGTGCGGATGTTCGGACACAGCCAATGATTTCTCATTCTTGCCATAAACCATAATTAGATGGACTGGCCTATTTCCACTAGCCCTCAGAAACCATCCGATCCGCGCCGAGTTCAGAGCTTTGATCGATTAGCCGTGCAGAGCTTGGTTCTTACGACCGTTTACACGCCACACTTCGCCGGTCCTTCGCCTCCTAATGGTGGTCCGCGATACTACAGCTCTCAAGGCAAGAATTACGCAAACAAAAATTTCGGTGCCCTAACATTCAGGAACTTATGTTTAAATCAGTGGTATTTGGTGGTTTGCCAAATGTCAGGCGAAGACGGCATCCTTCCCGGTATCAGCATCCTCCCAGGCCGCATCGCGCTCTTTTGATGCCGTTTATTGTTAATAAGCTGAGAAAAAGGTTTGTTTTGTAAACAGGTGAAGAGATCTGGGAACTGCAAAGCCGGAGATGCCGGAAAAAACCCGCAAAATGAGTCAGCTGACTGTAAATAGGAGATTAATAGAGATTCTGCTGATGATATATTCTGGTTCTTGCAGTTTTTACCCCAAACCTTAAAAACTATTTCTGTTCACTTCCAGCTGCTTCGTACGACGGAATATTAGAGCCAGGCTAGAGATTTATTCTTTCTATTTCGAGAATAAAGTCTTAGAATTATGAGAATAGAGTTGCAAAGAGAATAGTCGTAACCTTACGAGAATAAAGTCATATCATTAGGAGAGTAAAGTCCTAGCATGAAGAGAATAAAGTTATATTTTATGACAACTCTTCCTAGAATCCCTTTCTTCCCTTAAATGAGGAATGTGGAGCATCATGTGAAGTTAGACTTCTGGGCGGAGCTTGAAGCTTTATTTCTGAAACGGGTTGTGGTACAATGACTTGGTTCTCGTAATGTTACGACTTTACTCTCAAAATGAAAAAAGAAATTAAAAACAATTTTAGCCTGTCCCTAATACTTGGAACGGCAGCGGGAAATTCGCCACAAATGAATAAAACCAAGCTGCTCTCTAGCTTGAAGCTACAGATCAGACAAACAACCAGATGGCCGAGCATAAAAGCAACTTCAACACTGTCGATCTAGCGTCCAAATTTCTGCGTTTCGGCGTCGTTGACGTCTAGAACGCCTTCGCTGTGAACACAGCGTAAGAGTTTAAAGTTTGAATGCATCAGTGACGGTTCCCCTCACGGCCTTTCTGATCAACACATCTGAACCAGAGTCATCATCTTTCCAACATTCAATAAAAAAACTTTGTTTTTTATTTAAAAAAGGAAAAAATATACATATTGCTTTTTTAGGCAGTGATCTCTCTTATATTATTACTTGATGTCTTTAATAAAGCTTTGATAATAACATCTTTGCTAACAGATGATGTTTTTCTTCACAGCGTTTATAATGAAGTATCTAACGCTGAGGTTGCTATGGAGGTACTGCGTGCAGCAACAGAGCGAGCCGTGTAAGTCCAACGCAGCATTTAGCATCAAACGATTTTTACTTTTATTTTACCAATTTATTATTTTTCATGTTTTCACTGACATCAGCTCCCAGATACACGATCCTTTGGCGGTGCTTGATCCAGTCTGCCTCAGAGAAGCGCTGATGGAGTGGCTGCCGGTGTTGGAGCGAACTTTGGGCCCTGCTAACCTCCTGTCAGCTTCTGTAACCAATTCCAGCCTGGATGGATCCGAGGAGCAATGGGAGAGAGATTATCTAAGCCCCTGCACAGATCAACAACAACCAACAGAAAGTCTAACAGTAGAAGCCAAAGCCGTAGAACTAGAAGAAAAAGAAGTGGTCTGTGAGAAACCGCAGACGTTAAACATCAGTTCACTAGATGATCAAACCGAGCCGGTTCGAGTGGCACCTCCTACTCCTCTACCCACGGATCTGGAAGCTAATCTCAGCGAGCTAGCTACGCTTCACATGGAGCTGAGCTGCTTCAGGAACCAGCAGGACGTTCTGGGAGGCTCTACTTTCCTGCGTCGCTACTTCTTCCTGCTGGACACGGAGCGAGTGAGAAGAATGTGTCTTCTCTGTTACCGGCAGCAGCCCAAGATCATGAGCTCCTTCTCTGAGGCCATGCTAGGTACAGACGCCACAACGCTGCAGTTTCAAGCTTTTTCTTTAGTTTTTTCACATAAAGTCTCTGTTATTTCCCCGCAGAGCTGACTCAGTCCAGCAAGGTGGTGGAAGTTATTCAGAAAGGAGATTTGCTGAAATCTCTTCGAAGCCTTAAGGATCTGCAGCCGTGTGCAGCGTCTCATCTGCTGGCTCACTTCCACAGGTACCAGCATTCACTTTCTATAGATGCATCGTTTTACCAACACTTCTGCTGGTGACTCTGAAACAAGAGAATCTGTTTAACGTAGAAAAAACTATTTACTGTCTTTAACCCTTCATCCTAGGGATGCAGGATATTGGGATTTTGGCCGATATCCGATATGCCGATATTTTAAAACTCATGTAGCCGATAACCGATATCGATACCGATGTTAAAGCTGGACAAAAATAAGTAGTCATTGAAAATAGCAGTTTTGTTATCCATTTCTGACACTTTGAAAAATAATATACTCAAATATATTTTCATATGCTGATATCAAATAGATTTTTAAAAACGCGGTATCGATCTATTTTACTTTCAAAATCTGGTGAAATTTCATCGTTCTGTTACAAACTCTCGTGATATTTTGCAAATTCTTGTGAGATTTTGTTAGTAAAATAGATCGATACCGCGTCAATATATCAACATATAAAAATATGGCAACATTTGGTGAATTTTCGGGGGATTTCGTAGCATAACGATGACATATAGCAATATTTCATTAGTAAAAGAGATTGATATGGTGTTTTTAAAAGGCAATATATCAGCATAGGAAGATATTGGGATATTTTAATGGAACAATATTTTTTACCTCGTCTTTAGAAGTTTTTAAGTCTGTAAAAAAGAAGTTTTTGAGGAAGAAGAAGAAGTAGTATTTTCTTTTTTTTTTTTTTAGACTTTAGAAACTCAGAAGCTGATCAAATATCGGGTTAAATATCGGTGGGGTGGCCGATGTCTGATATTCAGTTTTAAGGCCGATACCGATAGGGGGCCGATTATATCGTGCATGCCTACTTCATCCATTTTCGTCCATGTTGAAATAGTCCTTTAGGTAGAATAGAATAGAATAGAAAATTCCAGCAGTGTTACAGCAGCAAAAGGTTATAGTAGAAGTGGTCAAACAATCTGGATCTTAGAAAGTATAAAAATAACAGAAGAATAAACAGAGTGAAGAAAATAAACAATAAAATCCTGTAAAGTGTTTTAATAATATAAAACTGGAGAATAAATAACCAGATGTGCAGAATGACAGCAGCAGGTTATTTAACTGACTAAGGTAGAAACTGAGCAGAATCAGCATGAATGGAAGAACTGATTGAGGTTGTTGGGAACAGTGTTGGGAGCACTGGTGGATACAGTGATGGGAGCAGTGGTGGGAGCAGTGGGTTGGAAGTTCTCCACCTTATGAATCTCTCCGTTACATTGCAGGCTATATGAGAAGCACGGGGAGGCAGCCGTCCGCTCGTTTGCCCAGTTCTTTCCTGTGATAACTCCTGCTGACGTGGCGGCGGTGGCTCAGCAAAGCCACTTTCTGGCTTACCTGGATAACCTTGTGCAATCAAGACCCGAGGAGCACAGGTGCTACTTTAGCGTTTGCTAAATAAACATTTCTGCTTTTGTTGGGAGAGTTTATAGCATTTTTATTTTTCCTTTAGGTTATCGTTTTTGCAGTCGCTTCTCGAACCTGAATCACTGAGACACGATTGGCTGGAGTTGGCGCTGACTCATGATGCCCCTCAGCTGACCGATACCCTGACCTCTGATGGACGGCCCAGGTACTACGCCGGGATGCAGAGAAAACATTCCTCAGTGTAGACTCTGTCATAGCATGATTCAGTTTCTTTCATTTGTTTAAAATAAAGACGGAGGAAATGCTGCATTATGAGATATCTGGGTTTGATTTACTGATTTAAAAAAATATCATTCATTTTTTGGCTTTTTTGGGCCGATTCTCCAGTCGTGCGAGAATGTTTCGATAGGCAGCCTTTCATCCTCATGGTGCGTGGTGTAGCTGTACAGGGGGTAATGAGGGGCGATCAGCCTCTAGTAGCGTTCCTTGACAGCGTCGTTTCTCTGTCACCAATTTAGCGCTACTTGGTCCCAATGGAATTTCCCATTGGGAACCTGCTAGCGCTAAGATGCTAACTGATTAGCAAGATGCTTCCCACAAACCGGCCACATTTAAACTAGCTTGTGAACCTTCCGCCACAACAATCCCGCCCCCTTATAATTGACCAATCACATTCACTTTATTCACTCGTGTAAAATCGGCACCACTCGGGAGAATTCAGAAATGCAACGGTTGTAACGCCCGCTTCCCTACGACTTTAAAAATGTTTCGTCTTGCTGCAGGTGGCATTCACACCGCTTCACTTGGGGCTACCGACGTCTGCTGTCTCTCCTGATTCGCCTTCCTGCAGACATTTCATCTAAAGAGAAGATGACCGAGATGTGCCGCAGTCATGGGTAGGTTGGGTTTTCACCTCATGGGGGTTTTTTTTTGTGTTTTAGATATGATGCAGCCTGCTAGATGTTGACATGTGTGCAGGTACTGGACGGGATACCTGTACCTCTGCAAAGAGCTGCAGAGTCGCACCGAAGCGTTTTCCACCATCTGTCAGCTGGATGACGTCAGCCTCCTGGAGGATCCTGATGGTAAATCTGTTTGCATCAAATGTGATGATAATCCAATCAAATAAATCTCTTTAAATTAAACTTTAATTCACTAAACATTCAGCGTTGGATCATTAACATTTAATAATGCAAACATCCAAATTTATTTATTTAAACCAACCCTGAGATGGAAACGCTGAGTTTTCATCCAACACCTCTGGTTTGGTTTTGACTTTTCTTCCAAGGCCGTTTTTTTCCTGCCAGTTACGACTAACTGAAGACGTGACTAAAGCTGCTTATGAAGCAGCGATGCTAGCCGGTAATAACCCAAACATTCATGAGCCGTAGAGCCAGTCAATCATGTGATCTTCAGATCTACGTTATTTTCACTGTTTGGGAACCTTATGCCCCCAGTGGTAAAACTTACCCGACTGTAATTGTGTTTTTTTTTCCTTTTTAAATACTTTATAAATTCCAGCCTTTTGGATGAGAAATAATGTTTTGAAAAATAGGTGATGAAGCACTTTGACCACTGAAATGATTTCCATTAAAATTTCAGTTAGAGATACTCAGCATAGATATGGCTGCAGGTGTTATTTTTGCCTGGACGTATTAACCCAGCCCTACATTAAATTAACCCTTTATAGGCACTCAGCTAAATACTTTGAAAATCAAGATTCCAAGCAAATAGTGTTGTTGGAATCCAGGATCAGACCTTATTTCCTTTGTAACATTAAAAAAATTTATATTCTGACAGCAAAAATGAATGTAAATGTAATAACTAGAAAAACCAACTTGCCCGAATATATTAAGAAAAATAACAAAAGTGTTTCTATAAGAAATTCATAAAAAACACTCTGAGTGAAAGAAAAACTTTTTTTTCTGGTCCAACATAACCTTAGAGACATTAATGCTGAGACTGACAGTTTTTAGTTTTTTAGTCGAAAAAAAAAAATACAACTATTGACCCCAGTTAATAAACGTCGATTGATGGATTTCACTCAGTGGCTCCTCCCTCTGACCTCCAAGGACCTCCATGCCAGAAGTCCTCACTCCCCTAAACTTCTTTTTTTTTCTTTCTTTTTTTTAACAGTGTCCTGTCTGGCAATGTGGCAATAAGAATAATTGTCTTGATGCCAAAAAGAGCCCAACAGATTTTCCTTTCACCAGTGGAGCAGTACGGCTATCGCCATATAGCTCCACTTGTTTCATGCATATAAATTGCTTTATTATAATTATGCAGGGAGTTTTACAGTTTATATGGACACTGCAATGTAAGCAGAGCAGAAAAACAGAAGAAGAAAAGAAAAAGTGAAAAGATGAAAGAAAGAGGAGATAGAAAGGAGACAATGACAAAACATTTTCAGTCTGCTTCATCACCTGCAATGAGATGAAGAAAGAACAGCCCAACCGAAAGACATGGTACGAGATATAAAGCAACACCTTGAAACTATCACTAAAGTAATATTATTAAGTCTGACATGTACTCTGTGTTCCCTTAAACTTCTAAACGGGGTACTGAGGCTGGACTGCCCCCCCCCTGGGTAATACCTGACCCTTCTGACGATCGATGACCTCGGAAAAAATCAGTCGCAGGAGAATCCTGCCCTCACAACGACAAATAGTAGTCGGCAAAAAGTATTCTACTTTTCACCCCAGTTAAATAAACGGAGATCGATGGATTTCACTCAGTCTGCGTTTTATTTTCATATCTTTGCAAAGAGGGAACAGTTCATCATGCGGCCCTTAATGCATCGTAATCCTGTTCTGATCTGAACAGCGTTCGTTCCTCCTTACTGACAATCATGGAAATTAGTCAGAGTCAAAACTAATTACAGACACTTTGGTTAAACAGCAACATGTTATGAATAAACCTGAGAAATAATCTGGTTTGTTATGGGAAGAAGCTACGTCTACAAACATCCTCACTCTGGGGAATTGTTTGGCCTTTAAGTTGAAACAGACTGAGTGAAAACTTTTATAGTGAGTAAATAGCATCAATTTATATTTGAAATAAGAAAAATCTAAGTTTTACAACCACAGTTTATAAACCTAAATAGAATTGTTAACTAGGCTTATTAACTTTTTAAGTTTCCAATTAATTCTTCAATTCTTGACTTAACTTTTTTTTCAAACTTAATTTCCAGCAGGTAATCTATCATTCAAGGGATCATCTAACTGGTCAAATGCAAAAATTAGATGTACAGTCAGGTAGCAGGATCTTTTCTGAATGGATGGATATAGATCTAGTGCTTCTAGACCTGAGGTGAGGGATGGGGGGGGGGCTCTATTAGTGATTAAAAACAGTAGCTTCCCATTAAGTTGGAAAGAAAAGTTAAGTAAAAAGAAGGGAAAGGGGCCAATTGAAAAGTTAGTAAGTAAAAAAAAAAAAAAAAAGTATTATTCCCTGCATCTAAAATGTTGTTTTATATATACATTAGGGCACGTTTCCTTTTATTGTTGTTAGGTTGACTTAAATTTTTTTCCATCTAAATATCCATATTTTCTAAATGTTACAAAAGCAATAAGTTGTTGGTCTGTTCTATAAAAACACTCTTAGCTTAAAATGTTTTATTTTCCAAGGATTTCACGGAGTGCTCTATGAAGGTTTAAAGAGGCCTTTCTGATGATACTGCCCCCCTGTGGCTAAATGAATTTATTTTATTAGATCATGTCTCTCACAGAGGACATGAACCTTTTCAGACGCCTCCATGATTTCTAGGAGGGGGAACGTGCAAAAAAGCAGGAAGTTCAAATATTCCTGACTGTATATAAATCACCTGTGCAAAGCAAAGCTGAACAGAACAGGTAAAACAAAGTAGAAAAATCACCAAGTAAATCATTTATTTTATGTTCAATTTTAATAATTGTTCCAGAACCGTTTGTTTCTGTATCTTTAAAAGGTGTCCGTCATTAGAGCAACTTGACTAGTGGTTGACGGCTGGCAGCCATGTTTGTTTCCATCCAGCAGTGACCTCTGATCATCTCCCTGGTTTCAGGTGTTGAACCTGAAACCCTGGACGAGTGGAAGCTTCTGCTGCAGCTCTCTCAGCAGTACTGCGGTGTGGCGGCTGCACCGCCGGCCGCAGACGTTAACGGGACCGGCTGGTCCAACGGTTCCACAGACTGCCAGGGACGGATCACCCCGGAGAGCCTGACCCTGATGCTGGCTCGCACGGTGGGGCCGGACCGGGCCCTGGCGCTGCTCCATGAATGCGGAGTTCAAGTGGTCCTTTCCCCCCATTCCAAACTGGTGTGTGACCTGCTGAGAGTCACGGAGAAGCGGCAGAGGTGGGTCAGGCTCCAACGTGATATATTTCTATAGATTCAACCCTTTATAGTCTTTTTCTATGTCTGCTTCTGTCTCCTTGAACCCCAGTGGGCCTCAGCAGATGGCCGCTCACACTGAGCCTGGTTCTGCTGGAGGTTTCTTCCTGTTCAAAGGGAGTTTTTCCTCTCCACTGTCGCTACAAGCATGCTTAGTGTGAGGGATTGCTGAAGAGTCAATGAGTCGATGCAATCAGCTGGTTTTCCTTAGATAGAAAACTTTGAATCAATCTGACTGGATGATCTGGTGAACTGGAAAGTGACCTGAGATGACATGATGTGAATTGGAGCTATAGAAATAAACTGAATAGAATTAGATTATAGAGCAAGTTGCCGTCGTTGATCACTGCATCCCCCTTACAAATGGAGTCCCCTCCCAGTCCCTCAGTGAGGCCTAGAAGCACTAGATCTATATCCAGCCATAGAGCATAGATCTTGCTACATGGCTGCACATGTTATGTTGGCATTTTACCAATTAGATGATCCTTTAATGATAGATTACCTACTGGAAATTAAAAAAAATAAAAAATAAAAAATGTTTTAAAGCTACTTGTAAAGTTAAAAAGTTAATAAGCCGAGTTAACGATTATATTTAGGTTTATAAACTAATAATGTGCCAGTATCAGCATTAATGCCTCTAAGGTTACGTTGGACCAAAATGTGTTTTTCATGAATTTCTTCTAGAAGCAAGTTGTTTTTTCTTCTTATTACATTGGAATTCATTTTGACATCAAAATATCCAGATTTTTTTTACGTTCCAAAGGTAATAAGGTCCTGGATTCAATAACACTATTGGCTGGAAGGGTTGATTTTCAAAGTATTTCACTGAGGATCCTATAAAAGGTTGAAACTAATGTATCATTTAACTTATTTTTCTAAGAAAATCTGTTTTTTCTTCTTTCTGTTTTTCAGGGCGATGATTCAGACCATGCTGGAGCGGTGCGATCGGTTCCTCTGGTCTCAGCACGCCTGAATGCTGACCGGTGCATCATTCGCTGACTCAGCACCTTTTAAACTCTCCTCAGCTCTTCAAGATAAAATCTTATTTATTCCACCCAGGCCAAAACGATGCACTTGTGCTTTAGTGAGAAATGTTGTCTTTTCCTTTAAAGCAGCGCCTCGTCGCTTCTGTCAGTATTCATGCGCTTGTTTGCATCATTCTCTGTCTATTTCTGTTTTTGCATGCTTGTACGAGTACTAATATAGATGCTGTAACTTATCTTTCTGTTGTTGAAGGCCAAAGAAATCAGTCTTCCTGCTATGAAAATAAATACTTGAAGTAATTAAAGGGTTGTGTTAAAAGCAAGTTTTATCAGGTGAATAAAGTCGTCTGTGAAAATTTAAGAGATTGAAGGTTTTTACTCAACTCAACTCAAACTTTATTTATAAAGCACATTTAAAACAACCGGGGTTGACCAAAGAGCTGTACAGGAATCACAGTTAAGGAACATAAGATAAAAACTGAAGGCTAAAATACATAAACACATAAAAATAGAATAAGATAAATGTTTCAATTAAAATACATTTTAGAATAAAATAAACTTTCAAATAAAATGTTGCCAAATGTCCACTTAGACATGATTAAAAGCCAGGGATTGTATTCATGTCATGGCTGCACAAAACAAGGTCTAACTTAAACCCTGATGGAAAACTATGAGTAAGATTGATTTAATGATTGAATGATTGACTTTATTGATCTCACAGTGGAGAAATGTTCTCGTTTCTTCAGCTCAAATAGTCAAAGACAAGAAGAATGTGACAAAGAAAAAGGTGCATGGGGTATATACAGATATATATACAACAAGTAATTTTTTTCTTTAAAAAAAGTGAGACACTTTGCAAATGAAATGAAACAATTTACACTAAAATAAGAAAAGATTATTGCTTTGTCTTATTTCAAGTGCATATTGTCTAATTTTCTTATTTTAAGGTTAAAAATACTCATTCCATTCGCAGATCATCATATCTACATATTCAAATTAAGAGTACATACTTAATTTAACACATTTTTACTTATTTCTAGATTTTTTTTGCAATGTATTATCCAGGGTTATTGCACATGGTGTTTATATAGATGGATATTTATATATACAGTTATTTCACAGGGTATTTAATAGTAATTATTCTCCATTGCAGCAGTTATTGTGGTTGTAATGCTGCATTGTAGAGTCTGGTTGCAGCAGGATGAATGACCTGCAGTGGCGCTCCTTTTTTCAAACAGGCTGTAAAAGTCTTTGACTAAAGGAGCTGCTCAGCTCCTCTCCAGTCTGCTGCAGAGGGTGGAAGGTGGCGTCCATGATGGATGGAAGCTTGGACAGCAGCCTCCTCTCAGCTACTGAGTCCAGAGTGCAGCCTAGGACAGAAACGGCCTTTCTCAGCAGGTTGTTCAGTCTCTTTCTGTCCCGCTCTGAGCTGCCAGGGGCCCAGCAGACAACAGCGTAGAGGAGGGCTGATGCCTCCTCAGAGTCAGAGAAGGTTTGAAGCAGGAGCTGCTCACTGCAAAGGACCTCAGCCTCCTCAGGAGGTGGAGGCAGGCGGCTCTGGGCCTCCTTCTGCACCCCGTCGCTGTTATGAGTCCAGTTTATTATTGAGGTGAACACCCAGGGATTAAAACTCTCCACAGTTTCTACAAGGTTACAAATGCATCAACTAACTGCATCCAGTTAGACTGAAAAACGAAAAGTTAAAATGCTCTGAGAATCTGAACATCTAGAAGCCAAAGTTTAAACCGTTCCTTCCTCTTTTATCGACCCAATGTTCAATAAAATGACACATTTAAAATTAGCCGTACCTTAGCCGTACATTCTGCTGTGACCAAGTGCAATATAAAAAAAGGAAATTACTGCAAAAATTTACAGAGAAAGACGATTAAATGAAAACAGATTAGTTTGAACTCTGGTGTTGCATTAAAAACCTGAAAGTAAATGTTTTAGCTGAAAGACAAGTTTTCCATAACTGCCCCCCCACACACACACACACACATAATGTGTTTTTTTAATAAGGGAGCAGATTGTCTCTGATCTTCTAGCATTAGAGGATGAGTAATGTAGGTCAAATGAGAGAAAATGACTCAGAGAGAAATGAAATGAGGTCAGTGACCCATTTGATGTTATCACACACCTGCAGCAGCAGAGAGGAGCTTTCTGATGCGTCACGTTTGACTTTTAAAGACTGAAACTTGGCTAATTCACTGAGTGACGAAGACCAGAGTAATTAACTGATACCCCCCCCTTAATGTCACGTTTTGCTTCTGGTTATTTCCCAGAATCCTCTGCCTTTCCCGTCTTCCCGCTCATCCACCTGTCATTGGCATCGAGACGATCAGATGTGAACTGGTTGCAGGACACAGAAATCTATTGTATAAAATATAAAAGAATTCAAACTTTAAACCTTTTTCCATTATTTTTTATTATTTATTTTCTTTACATCGCAGCTCTCTGTTTAAAACTATTTTGTTGGGATTCATTTCCAAATAAACACAGAATATAGTAGATCATGGTTTTGAGCGTTGTATTAAAAAGATTTATTCTATTCAGTTTATTTCTATAGCTCCAATTCCCATCATGTCATCTCAGGTCACTTTCCAGTTCACCAGATCATCCAGTCAGATTGATTCAAAGTTTTCTATCTAAGGAAAACCAGCTGATTGCATCGACTCATTGACTCTTCAGCAATCCCTCACACTAAGCATGCTTGTAGCGACAGTGGAGAGGAAAAACTCCCTTTGAACAGGAAGAAACCTCCAGCAGAACCAGGCTCAGTGTGAGCGGCCATCTCACCAAAAATACAGCTTTTCAAAAAAATAGAATTAAAATCAATCCACTGGACTTTGTTTCCAAGTTTGAAGACGTTTCTCTTCCATCCAGGAAGCTTCTTCAATTCAAAATGTCAGAAATAGCATTTAGTTCCAGGTTTTATCCAGCAGCCCAACAAAGCCTGGTTTTAGTTTAGAAAACATGGAATGGGGACCAGAATGTTCACATTTTGGACAAAGCAGACAGGTTGTTTGAGAGGGACGTGAAGGAAGCCATCTATGATAAGAAAGAAAAACCAACCTCAAACAGAGGGGGGGTTAATTAAAAATCATTGGGGTCCGAATAAAGAAAATCATCAACCCATTAAAGGTCCGGAGACATTTTTAATTATAATCTGTTACTTTAAACATAATTTAAAACTAAAATAAAATGAGGTTTTTATGCATCCATGTTATACATTGATTTTTTAAATAGAAAAAATATATATAAAAAAAATCTAAAGTGTTTATTTTTTAAGTGGAGAAGAACAATCGTTGTTAATTAGAGATATTGGTTTATAATTGGTTCGGCAGCGTCTTTCACCTGGGATTACTTTTGATATTTTAATTTGATTGGGGAAATGAAAGACAAATTGAAAATGTGGCCTAATGGGTTCCTAATGAAGATCAACCGTGTGTTTATTTCGCCTCCACATCCCAGCTCTGTCTTTAAGATGATTGAAGGCTTTTTTTAAAGGAACCTTCTTGGGTGAAACACTTTTTTTTTCTCCAACTATTAATAACGTCATATCATAATCAGACATGTCGGCTCTCTCATCTTCAGTCTCTGTTCTTATGAGGTTTAAACATGAATTTATTGGAAACGTTGGCTTGACAGAAAGTTTTCATCATGGGTGAGAAGACAGATTTGGAAGGTTGTGGGTTCGAGGCAGGGAGTCAACTGTTTGATGTTGCCTCTCTGTCACCAGAAGCAGAGATAAGGAGATTCTGCACATACCTGCTGCCTCTGTATACAAAGCATCCCCAACACTCAGAGCCCATCACTGGGAAACCTGCCGCCTCCAGGGACGAGTCAGAGAGAGGTCTCCTGTTAGAAGCCTGGCCGGCATACAGAGCACCCAGAGTGAGTTTTTCTCTTTATTCTCAATATTTTAGTATTAATTTCATTTAGCAGCATCATATCCTTTGCTTGAATCACTTCATTTCAGATGTTTGCATCTGTGGTTGGACTTGCTGTTGTCCTAGTCACGTTTCCAGAGCACGGTGCATTTAGTAAAGTCTTCAACAGAACCTCAGGTAGGAGTTTCAGCTGATTATTTCCAATAAGTTCTCCTCTGACTGCCCCTTTGTTTACAGAAACCGCCTATTTGGGTTCAGCGTTTGTTCACCTAGCTCTTCAGAGAGCGATTGATCTGACGGATGCTGCTTATGCTCACACTAGAGAGAGGTATCATCTCCTAATATCGGTTTAACAGGAGCCTGAAAACGTCTCACTGGAAAACTGTTCTCATTTTTTTAGGGTGAAGAAGTCGTTTTCTGAAGGAGCTCTGAGACCAAGTGACCTGCTGGCCCAGTTTAAACAGGTGGAAACCAGAACCAGGACTCACATTCGCTCTGCTGAGCTGCTGGAAAACACAGTGGAGCTGATCAGAGAGATGGTCTACACCAGCACCATGCTGCAGCCCAGTCCATCTGGTATCAAACACATTTCAAATCTGATTACACTGCAAAAACAATCTAGATAGAAGTCAACATTTCTTAAATTAAGTGTAATTAGCCTTAATTTGAGTAGAAAACTAAGATTTACCAATGGAATGAGTATATTTCCTCTAAAAATAAGATAATTAGATATTATGCACTTGAAATAAGACAATGCAATTGTTTTTTCTTAATTTAAATGTAAATTGTCTTGTTCCAAGTTTTTGACTTACCTTCTCAATTTAAGAAAAAAATACACAAATTTTAAGAAAAACTGACTTATTGAGATTTCATTTTTTTCCACTTTCAGAGTATTTAATGTCTGTTTAATGTCCCATGTAGATTCAGGGAATTAAAAAAATAATAATAATGAAGGACCTATAAATGTTTATGTGTTTTCCAAAAAAAGTAAAAAAAAATCATTTCACTGGACTTTGTTTCCAAGTTTGAAGACATTTCTCTTCCATCTACACTGCAAAAACGATCCAGAAATAAGTAAAACATCTTAAATGAAGTATATTTACCCTTAATTTGAGCAGGTAAATAAGATGATCTGCCAATGGCGTGAGTATTTTTACTCTTTAAATAAGATAGTTAGATAATATGCACTTAAAATAAGACAATAATATTGTTTTTTTCTTATTTTAAAAGGACGTCTTGTTCCATTGGCAAAGTGTCTCACTTACCTCCTCAATTCAAAGAAAACTGCTTTTATTTTAAGAAAAAATAACTTATTGAGATTTCTATTTTCGCGGTGCAGGAAGCTTCTTCAATTCAAAATGTCAGAAATAGCGTTTAGTTCCAGGTTTTATCCAGCAACCCAACAAAGCCTGGTTTTAGTTTAGAAAACATGCAAATAGAAACGGATGAACGGGTCCCCCCCCCCTTTGGAAAAAAAGTCCAGTGGATTGTTTTTCATTTATTTTGGAATGACTATAACCTGGTTGACTGAGAATCTTCACCAGCAGACGAGTGTTTTATCCCATCTGTCCTCAGAGCTTCTGAGTGAAGGGGACGTGGAGGACCTGCTGCAGGTGACGGGCTGCTCCACGGAGCTGCACTCGCCCAGCTGTCAGACGGACTGTCTGTCTGAGCGCTACAGGTCCATCACAGGAGAGTGCAACAACAGGTGAGATCACATGGCTGCATGTGATTCAACTCCTTACAAAATAATTGTACCAGGGCCGTTCAATAAGAAATACTCCTGACCCACTTCCAGTTGCTTCAGCTAGATGAAATTTTGCAGGTGGAATTATTTAGATCTCTATAGATTAAGTGGAAAATTAAAGCTCTGAACTAACAGTGGTTTCTGATTTAGAGCCTGTTACTGAGCAGTGATCTGGTTTTCCTTTGGCCTCAAAAGGCCGTATGATGAAGCATCATCACCATAAATTACTGTCATTTAATCAAAAGTCTCCTGTTCGTCCTTTCAAATACAAAAAACTGATTTTGTATTTGAAGGTCACATTTTCTAAAGCTGCAGCTGATCATTTTATAGTATTTTATGGGTTTAACCTTCTGCCTTAAAACAGGTGCAAACACCTTTTTTACATGCAGAGTAGATCTTTTCTCTACGGTTGATGCGATTCGGTGGATGTAGAAGATTCTCCTTCAATTTTGGTTTATTTCATAAAGTTCCATCAAATTTCTGCCTGTTCTGTGTCTCCTTCAGGGAGCATCCAAAATGGGGTGCTGCAAACATCCCGTATTCCCGCTGGCTGCCTCCAGAATATGAAGATGTGTGGGGGACACCCAGAGGCTGGGAGCCCAAACACACCTACCACAATGTCAGCCTGCCTCCTGTAAGGGTCCCACTGCTGCACACACTCACCCTCCCTCCACCTCAGACTCCATCAGTTCTCCTCTAACTTATCCCGCAGGTACGGCTGGTGTCACAGGAAGTTCTGTTCACCCACAATGATAAAATCTCGGCAGACTCCTCTCTGTCCCACCTGCTGGTGGACTGGGGTCAGTGGATCGATCACGACATGGTGCTGACCCCTCAGAGCCCCAGCACAGCCACCTTTAAGACGGGTGACGACTGCACCCGCAGCTGCAGCCGGGACTCACCCTGCTTCCCTATTCAGGTGAGCTTCACTCGCCCTGGAGCACAACTTCAAATCTGTAAATCACCGACAGCAAGCACCTCAGTCCTTTGCTCCCCATCCCCGTAATCCTCCCTCTGCCTGCTCCATCACTCTGCCACACATGTAGGTTTTTGGGGAGGGGGTCGTTACTGGAAAGCCACACCTTCTGATGACGTCCCCCACCCCAATTTTATTTTGCATTTTAGACACTTCCATCTATCATTTTCACAACACACATCTATGTAGGGCATTTTTGGGGGGTGGGGGTCAGGGCCACCGGGGGCGTGCTTATTTTATGGGTGAGGTTGAAGCGGACTTTCTTTTTTTTTTTTTTTTTTTCGGGGAGGGGGGCGGTTCTGGTTGGGTGGCCGGCGCGGGATGGGGGGGCCCCGGTCCCGGGGGGGGCTCTTGCTGGGGGTGGTCAGGTCCGTGTGCGGGGTGGGGGGCCGGGCTTGAAGCAGGAAGGAGATGGGTAGGTTCACTTATTGGGTCATCCGATAGTCCCGGGACCGACCACCGGTGTCACCGGGGTTTTGGTCCTGGTATTATTGGATGTGAGTGTTATGTGTGAATGTGTGTCCGCGTTGTTATTTTCTTTATTTATTCTTATTATTATTATTTTATTTAATTAATTAATTTATTTATTTTTTTCTCTGTGGTACGAGTGGGGGCACTAGGGAGGGAAGGCATGACTGAGATGGTGTGTTTTTTTTCGTTTTTTTTTTTTGTTTTGTTTTTTTTTTCCCAGGTTGGGGTCTCAACCGCACCCTCTCCCAAATACATCTCAAGTCTCCGCTAAGTGCGGAACCCATTCCCCCCGTCCTGCTCTCCCTCCGCTGGCTGGCGTCGGGGCTCACCGGTGCACTGGTGGAGCTGGGGGTGGATGCCCGGGGGGCTGCTGGCTCATTCCTGGCGGCCTCTCCGCTGGCCCCGGCCGGCCGGGGCTTTGCTGGGGCTCCTGTCTGGGGGTCGGGTGCCCTTGGGGCCTCGGATCCCTGGGGCCCGGGACTGGATCCGCTTCGGGGTGGGGCTGGGTGTTGTTCGGGGATTTTCGGTGTCGGTGCCGGTGCCTTCGCTACGATGCCGGTTCCTGGGCGGTGTTTCTTTCCTATGCCGGTTCTGTGGTATCGGTTCGGGGGGGAGGGGAGCTGCACGGCATGGTGGAGTGCGAGTCTTGGGTCATATTTTGGGCTCCGATTTTTCCGCTCCCATTTCTCCTCTTGCATATTTATTTTAATTGTAATTATTAATTTATTAATTAATTTATTTACTCATTTATTATTATTAATATTATTATTTTTTTTTTCTTCTTCCTCGGTGGGGGGGAGTGGTTGCAGGCGGGTCGGTGTCTGGTGTCCACTGTCGCATTGTGGGGGCTCCTTTTTTTTTTTTTTTTGGGGGGGGTTTGGCATGTCTGTTTTCTCGGGGGGCAGGCGGGCCTGCTGGGTGGGGGTCCTGCTGGCAGCGCGCCGCTGGTGTGTGGGGGTCTGGGCGGCTGCGGCGGGGGTGGTGTTGGGGGGCCGGTGTGGGCGGGCTGGCTGCGCTGATTGGGTATTCGGGTGGGTTTTCCCTCTTGGAGGCATGGCGGAGCTGCTCTGTTACCGCTGATCGCGGCGGGTGAGGCTGCGGGGCGGGTGGGGGTTGGAGTGGCTCTGGCCGGCGCGCGTTGGGGGGCCGGGGCGGCGGCGCTGCTCTGGCCGCGTGTCAGGGCCTGGTGCGGGCGGCGGGGGGGGGGACGTGGCTGTGCTGCTTTGGCTTCGTCCGGTGGGGGAGCGGCGTGGTTCGCTCCGCTCTGGCTTTGTGCTGCCCCTCGGGCTGCGGGGGGGGGTGGTTGCGCCGGCTGCGGTCTGCTCTTCTTGCGGGTTTGCGCCGGGCGGCTTTTCTGCTCTTGGGCTGGGGGGCTTCTTCGTGGCTGCCTCTCCTCCTCCCTTGGTGGGGGTCTGATTTCCGGGGCTGGCCCCTCCTTGGTGCCTTCGCTTCTGGGGTCCCCTTGGGCGCCCGGGGCTTTGGGTCTCCCGGCGCTGGACTCAGTGCTCTGGGGGGTGTGCCTCTCCGGCTCTCCACAACCACTATTGAGCATTTTTTCTATGGTTAAAACTTTACATGCACAAGTTCACCCTCACAAACAATTACAGGTGCTAGGCTCCAGGTACTCAGAGATTCACTTCCAAACAGAAACCCCACATTCATATCTTCAGGTAACACAGAGTACATGTCAGACTTAATAATATTACGTTAGCGATATTTTCAAGGTGTTGCTTTATTGTATATCTCGTACTGTGTCTTTTGGTTGTGCTGTTCTTTTTTCATCTCATTACAGGTGATGAAGCAGACTGAAAATGTTTTGTCATTGTCTCCTTCCTATCTCCTCTGCAATAAAAAGTAACTTAAATGACAGTTAACTCGCTGTTTGATGAAAACCATAACAGACAGCATTTGAAAAACAAACAGCATCATGAAAACCAAGAAACACTTCAGGCAGGTCAGAGAAGAAATGCTAAATTCATCATCCAAAAATGGTTAGAGTGAAAAATAAGTGAGAAAACCGAATATAAACGGTGACAAGAACACTAGTTGTGTTCGGATATTTGAGGAAAAAACGTACAGATTTCTAGCTCTAATGACCTAATAAGGTTTATTATTTAAAACATGATTCAGTTTATTTCAATTGTGCATTTTATTTTTATTTTCCTGCTTTGTGTTTTTCTTTCATTATCAAATAAAACTTGGGGGAAAAAACTAGAAAAAACACTCAAAGGGTGCAGAGCTCCACCAACCAGATAATTTCACCCAGAATTGTGACTTAAAGGTATAGTGGAGGCAGGGGGGGATTTAATATTAGTTAATAGTAGGTAGTTGCTTAGGACCCCAAGTTCCTGGGGGCCCCATTGAAGCCAATTCCTTTCTCTAAAATGCCATCAGAACGCTGATAATATTAAGTGTGTCTCAGCCCCCCCCCTTCAGTGTCCACCATATTGGATCAGTCCATTTGCTGCACATGTTCAGAAAGGTCCAAACAGACAGCAGCAAACCATTTGAAAACAAACCATGCAAAGAGCAGTGTTGCCAACTTAGCGCTTTAGTCGCTATATTTAGCCACTTTTCAGACCCCTCTAGCACTTTGATTTCTAAAAAGCTCCTAGCGCCAAATCTAGAGACTTTTTTCTCTAAGAAAATCCTCCACTATACCTTTAAATCTATGGCTAAAACTCACAAATGTTCTGGAAAATTACCAAATATAAATGAACTGTTCGTTGGCACGAGGGGCACCTCGGGTAAAAACAATGACATAAAATCTGTTCACAAGTTTTCAGTTGATCCTGCTAACAAACAAACAAACATGGTTCCCTGAGTCCGATGCTGACAATACTCACTGCTGCCCCCCTCTGGTTAAGCAGGAAACTGCTAGTTCTGCAAAATATCATTATCTAACAATGTTAGAGAATCTTAAAAAAAAATCCCTGAATCCAGATTATGACCTGGATCATCACCAAAATGTAAAAATTTCCCATTTTCCCAAATGTAAAAAGTTAATCAGTTTCAGCTGCTTTGGTGTTAATGGAATGAACAACAGGTGAACTACAGGAATGGTTTTAAAGGTGGAGGCCACTGACATTTTCCCCTCCTCATCTTTTCTGACTCTTTTTCACCAGTTTTGCATTTGGCTAGGGTCACTGTCATTACTGTTAGCATGAGGCGCTACCTGGACCCTACAGAGGTAGCACAGGCAGTCCAACTCCTCCAGGATGGCGCATCAATACGTGCCATTGCCAGAAGGTTTGCTGTGTCTCCCAGCACAATCTGAAGAGCATGGAGGAGATTCCAGGAGACAGGCAGTTACTCCAGGAGAGTTGGACAGGGCCGCAGAAGGTCTACAACCCATCAGCAGGACCGCTATCTGCTCCTTTGTGCAAGGAGGAGCAGGAGGAGCACTGCCAGAGGCCTACACAATGACCTCCAGCAGGCCACTGGTGGGAATGTCTCTGACCAAACAATCAGAAACAGACTCCACCAGGGTGGCCTGAGGGCCCCACGTCCTCTAGTGGGCCCTGTGCTCACTGCCCGGCACCGTGGAGCTCCATCTGCATTTGCCGCAGAACACCAGAATTGGCAAGTCGGCCACTGGCGCCCTGTGCTTTTCACAGATGAGAGCCGATTCACCCTGAGCACATGTGACAGACATGAAAGGGTCTGGAGAAGCCGTGGAGAACGTTCTGCTGCCTGTAACATCGTTCAGCATGACCGGTTTGGTGGGGGGTCAGTGATGGTCTGGGGAGGCGATACCCCAGGACGCCATCCGTCGTCTCATTAGGAGCATGCCCTGACGTTGTCAGGCATGGATACACGCACGTGGGGGCCATGCAAATGGCTGAATATTATTTTGAGTTGCTGCAATGAAATTTCATCAAAATGGACTAGCCTGCAGCATCATTTTTTCACTGTAATTATTGGGGTGTCTTTGAATTCAGCACATCACCCAGTCCATATCAGGATAAATAAACAGCAGGATTTTTTCCCTGATTGAGTTCTGATGGGTTTTCAAAGTGTTCCTTTAATTTCTTTGAGCAGCGCATATATAAAGTAAGATTGCTGAATTTCCCTGGATAAGTGTTTCTCCAGCAGCTCCAGTCTAATCCTTTCCCCCAGATCCCCTCTTCTGATCCTCGCAGCGGCATCCAGAGCTGTATGCCTTTCTTCCGCTCCGCTCCCAGCTGTAACAGCAGAGTCCTGCCTCGTTCCCACCGAGAGCAGCTCAATGCCATCACCTCCTTTGTAGATGCCAGCATGGTGTACGGTAGCTCCCCCAGTTTGGCTTCAGCTCTCAGGAACCTCTCGTCACCTCTGGGCTCCATGAACCTCAACTCCCAGTTCTGGGATGAGGAGCTGCCCTACATGCCATTCCTGCCCCGCGTGCAGGCTCACCTGGACCCCTGCGGCCCCCGTAACTCCACCACTTTGGGGCCATCTAGTAGATCTCCGCTCCTAGAGAACACCACTTCATGCTTTCATGCAGGTGAGTGAAAAAACTTCTAAATCATCCAACCGTTTGCAGATATTAAGTCCTTTTTTTATGAATGCTTACATTTGCAGGGGATTCAAGAGTTAATGAGCATCTGGGACTGATTGTGCTGCACACACTTTTTCTGAGGGAGCACAACAGGCTGGTGAAAGAGCTGCACCAGCTCAACCCTCACTGGAGTCCAGAGACCCTCTACCAGGAAGCGAGGAAGATCATAGGAGCCATTCACCAGGTGTTTACAGCAGCTTCAGCTGGACCCAGAGCAGCGTTGGCATTTTAGGCCTTTTTGAAAGAATACTTCTTTTATCAGCCTTGTATGCTGGTGAAGATGCTCAGTCATCCAGGTCATATTTATTCCAAAAACTTCCACTAGCTTTTTCTATTCAAAATGTCAGGAATAGCGTTTAGTTCCAGGTTTTATACAGTAGCTCAACAAAGCCTTGTTTAGAAAAAATAAACTTTAGAATGGCTCAACACAGGAGAGCGCCCTCCTCTGGACAAGACTCTGCACTACATCTACACCTGATGGACAAAGGACATTCTTTGGAGGACCAGAATGTTCACATTTTGGAAAAAGAAGACAGGTAGTTTGAGAGGAAGGAAACCATCTTTGTTAAGAAAGAAAAACCAACCTTAAAGGGGGGGGGGGGGGGGATCTCAGATTTCAGCTTTCAAAAACCTGCAATGCAGCAATAGAGTTGATTCCTTCCCGCTTTCATCGCAGCTCCAACCCCTTTACAGGAGAACAGAAGACCTCACCTATTCAGCCAGGCCAACTATTCCCTCTAACGACCCCCCCTTTCAGAGACATAGACAGGTATGGGGCATTGCAGGCTAACAAAGAAGCCAAACGACCCCCATTCCAAAGGGGGGGACCCGTTCATCCGTTTCTATTTGCATGTTTTCTAAACTAAAACCAGGCTTTGTTGGGCTGCTGGATAAAACCTGGAACTAAACGCTATTTCTGACATTTTTAATTTAAAAAGCTTCCTGGATGGAAGAGAAACGTCTTCAAACTGGGAAACAAAGTCCAGAGGATTGATTTTTTTACTTTCTGGGGAATCATCAGTCTTGTATTTTTTCTTTTAGTTTAGTTTTATAGAAAACAGGACCACAGACCACAAGTGACCTAATATTAAAAACCTTGTTTGGACACCATTTAATTCAGTCAGTTTAATATCGGTTTATAAGGAAATATTTGACTATTTTTCACGGTGCAAAACCTGTAGCCACTCAAATGTTCAATCATTAAAAATAAATAAATGAATATTTATTCACCTTATGAAATTTTAACCTCAACACAATTTCATAGATAAAGGTTTGGACACCACTCTATCCTTTATAGCTGAATACCTGTTTTTCTAGCAGTCCAGCTAAATCAAACTTGTTAAGAATTCCAAATATTAGGGGCTTTTTTTAAGATATCTTATATTTTCCAATTGGAGTCTTTTTTAAAGAACCACAAGAAAAACAGAAAACTTTGCAGTCCTCCCTGGACCTCTAAATAAATAGAGGAATAGAATTTACTTCAATCAGAAGTTGGTATTTGTTGTAAATCATAAAGCAATAAAAATAAAAATAAATGTAGAAATATAACACTGGTACTTTTCTTACAGTTCCTAACTTCCTTTTTCCAGATCCTAACCTGGGAGCGCTACTTGCCACGAGTGCTGGGTGAGGGCGCCATGACCCGGCTGATGCCGCCCTACCAGGAGTATGATCCAGACATGGACCCAAGTATCGCCAACACCTTCGCTACTGCCGCCTTTCGTTTTGCACACGTCACCATACAGCCCATGGTGACCCGGCTGGGTCCAGAGTACACCCTTAACCCCAAATATCCTCCTCTGCCTCTTCATCACTCACTGTTTGCCTCCTGGAGGGTCGTGGAGGAAGGTGAAGGAGGTCCTATAACTAAACTCACCTGCATTGGTTAAGTTTTAGTGTTTTATTCTCTCCTGGCGTTTCATTAGGGGGTATTGACCCTGTGCTGCGAGGCATGCTGCTCTCTCCCGCCAAGCTGCAGACTGCAGGTCAGATGATGGTGGAGGAGCTCACAGAGAAGCTGTTTCAGGCACACGGAGGGATGCCTCTGGACCTGGGAGCGCTGAACCTGCAGAGGGGCCGGGACCACGGCCTGCCTGGTAACCAGCTTTTATAGTTCAGACACAGAGAAGCTTTATCACTGTACTTTGATGACCCTTAACCCCCGATGGCTCCCTGGGTGCTGCATCATCGCAGCCCCACCCCCTTTACAGGAGAACAGAAGACCTTCAGCCAGGCCAGCAATTCCCTCTAACGACCCCCGTTCCAAAGGGGGGGACCCGTTCATCCGTTTCTATTTGCATGTTTTCTAAACTAAAACCAGGCTTTGTTGGGCTGCTGGATAAAACCTGGAACTAAACGCTATTTCTGACATTTGGAATTGAAAAAGCTTCCTGGATGGAAGAGAAACGTCTTCAAACTTGGAAACAAAGTCCAGTGGATTGATTCCATGAACTCATAGATTATAATGTGGGTTTGCATTATTAGCTACGGTTCTGGCGTCTTTTGGGATCATAATTTATCTGAAAACTTAAATCTATTTCATAAATATTGCTGCATTATAGCTGCTTTAAAGTCTAAACACATGAGATAGAAATGATGCATTGTTGTTGCTTTGAACTGTGTAGAGCAGGCATCCCCAAACTCGGTCCTCGAGAGCCGCTGTCCTGCAGGTTTTAGATGTTTCTCTGCTCCAGCACAGCTGATTTTAATTAATAGTTGATTAACAGGCTTTTGCTCTACTGCAATCATTATAATCAGCTGTGCTAAAGCAAGGAAACCTCTAAAACCTGCAGGACAGCGGCCCTCGAGGACCGAGTTTGGGGATGCCTGGTGTAGAGTTTGGAAGCTGAGGCAAAAGCATTTCTTGCAAGAAATAAGGTTCAAATTTATTTAACGTCCTCAGAAGGAGAGATAGAGCTCTGACTGAGGCAAAGCTCAGTAAATACATTTATACAGCAACTCCCAACACACACTCTCCCTAGGAACTATCCCATCCCTACATAAAGAACTTTCTCACAGACGAACATTTGGTTATTCCCATGAAAAAACACTTCAATTCACCAAGGACATAAATTTTAGGCAGATAAACACTCAGAAAGAGGCTGTGAACTCATTCTTATCTCTCATGCATACAGACTGGTACAAGACTTCTAAACAATCTCCCCTATTTATGCAGAGAAAAGGCAAACTAAAAATGTTTTATCTCATAAATAGGCCAAGGAAAAATATGCTTCCACAACAGTTTCACCTGTCCTCAAGAAACCACTGAATTCTTTTTCTTTTCTGTATTTTCTTTCTCTCTCCTTTGTCGTTCATCAGGTTACAGCTCATGGCGACGGTTCTGTAATCTCTCTGCTCCCAACTCTACCTCAGAACTGGCAGAAATTTTAGGGAACTCCACCTTAGCTCATAAATTTAATGTTTTGTACGGGACCCCGCACAACATGGATGTGTGGGTGGGGGCCATATCTGAGCCCCCTCTGCCCGGGGGCCGAGTGGGACCGCTCCTGTCCTGCCTGCTGGCCAAACAGTTCAGAGCACTGAGAGACGGAGACAGGTAGGACTACAGAGGGAGCCAAACACTTATTGAAGAGGTGGACATTTTAATGGGTTTTCTTCCTTCCAGGTTCTGGTGGGAGAGGAACGGCGTCTTCACCAGAACCCAGAGGAGACACCTGCACAACGTCTCCCTGTCCCGCATCATTTGTGACAACAGCCACATCACCCATGTCCCTGCGGACCCGTTTTCACGGACGGAGAGCTCAGAGGACATGCTGACCTGTTCCCATCCACTCATCCCCCATCTGGACCTCAGCCCCTGGAAAGAGCCGCAAACCGGTGAGGAAGTGGAACTGAGGAGATGCTGAAATCTGCATTTTTAAAAATAACTGTCTCCTCCAGATCCCATCTGTGGTCCGATACCCAGGATCCACTCAGGCTACTCGCTGCTGTGCAACTCTACAGTCCTTTATGAGTGTCAGGCTGGATTCAAGCTGCTGGGCTCTCCACACATTAGATGTGATTCAGAGAGCCAGAGGTGGAGCTCGCCGCCTCCAACATGTCAAGGTGGAGGAAACATGTCTGAATCCCTCATCCTTTGCAAATTGCTAAAATGAATGAAATGATTCATTTTGCATGTTTACAGCAGGATCACTACCTCTAAACAAAGTTGGTACTAAACCTTCTCTATAGGGAGGATTGAAGAAGTATCGGTTAAAGTGCAAACTTTATTCTCTACAAAAGGGGAAAAAGTAAAAAAAATCAAGTCAGTTTTAGAGCAAATAGATTTAATATCATTTAATTTTAAAGATATATCATATCTGGTTTGCAGATATGATATATGGCTGAGTACAGTCACCATTTTACTGGATTTCTATATTGATTCTACGCTTTAAATACCAGAAGTATTCTGGATGGGGCCAGCTTTTAAAGTTGCCTTTTGTATCTATGCTTCTTTTTCTATGTCTGCTTCTGTCTCCTTGAACCCCAGTGGGCCTCAGCAGATGGCCGCTCACACTGAGCCTGGTTCTGCTGGAGGTTTCTTCCTGTTCAAAGGGAGTTTTTCCTCTCCACTGTCGCTACAAGCATGCTTAGTGTGAGGGATTGCTGAAGAGTCAATGAGTCGATGCAATCAGCTGGTTTTCCTTAGATAGAAAACTTTGAATCAATCTGACTGGATGATCTGGTTGAACTGGAAAGTGACCTGAGATGACATGATGTGAATTGGAGCTATAGAAATACACTGAATAGAATTGCGTAAAATTGCACCATGTGCATATTTTTATTTACAGTAGAATGTAAAGAAACATGTATTTGGCATGAATATGTTTTGGAAACTCTGTGCACTTTTGTAACGTTGCAAAAATGTAAAATCACCACCTGAGAAGTTCAGTTGTTAAACAATTAAAAGTTCTGGTCTGTTACATCTGGCTTAATGTTTGTGATCATTTTTGTTTTGTAGACATTAATGAGTGTGAAGGACTGGTTTCCTCTTGTCCACAGCATCTGGAATGCTTCAACACAGCAGGTTCCTTCCTTTGCTCAGGTCAGTTCACAAATTACATGTGAATACAGAACACACTAGTGACATCCTTGTGTTCTAATGGTGACCTGCTGTCATCCAGAGCCCGTCTCACTGTCTGCTGTCTCCATTGTGGCTGCGGTGATGGTGGTGATTGGTGGTGTAGCTGGGCTGGTGTTGGTCCTGATCTGTTATCGAAGGTAGGTTAGTGGAAGTTACAGACTTGGAAATGTTTTCATACATTTTTATCACATTATTAAAACCACCTCTGATTTATTTATTTTAATTATGTTTTTGTATTAATTAGATCAAAAAAATCCAAAGATTAAAATGGTTTAATAATAATAATACAAGGTTTTTAGGATAAATCTGAGAAATGAGCATGGGGTTGTGCTTCACACCTAGAGGAAATGTTGTGCAATCTGCATCCTTCGAGTTACCTAATCAGAAACCCTCAACACACTATCCACATGCTAAAACATGGTGGTGTCAGGATGGTGCTGTGGGCCTGTTTACCTTCATTAGGAAATCATGTTAAACAGAGCTTAACACAGAGGAATCATGGAAGAAAAACTATAGATGTCCAACTTGAGAAGCAAGTGCAATAACGTGCAAAAACATGCAATAACGTGCAATATTGTGCAACAATATGCAATAACGTGCAATAGCGGGCACAAACGTGCAATAATGTGCGAAAACGTGCCATAACATGCAATAACGTACAATAACATGCAATGACATGCAATAACGTGCAATAATGTGCAATAACATATGACCATGTGCAATAACGTGCAATAACATATAATCATGTGCAACAACATGTAATAACGTGCACAAACGTGCAATAACATACAATAATGTGCAAAAACGTGCAATAACATGCAATAACGTGCATGACATGCAATGACATGCAATAATGTGCAATAACGTGCAATAACGTGCAATAATGTGCAATAACATATGATCATGTGCAATAACGTGCAATAACATATAATCATGTGCAATAACGTGCAATAACATGCAATAACTTGCAATAACGTGCAATAATTTGCAATAACTTGCAATAACATGCAATAACTTGGAATAACGTGCAATAATTTGCAATAACTTGCAATAACATGCAATAACTTGGAATAACGTGCAATAATATGCAACAACTTAAAATAACATGCAATAACTTGCAATAACGTGCAATAATTTGCAACAACTTGCAATAACATGCAATAACTTGCAATAACGTGCAATAATATGCAACAACTTAAAATAACATGCAATAATTTGCAATAACGTGCAATAATGTATAATCATGCGCAATAACATGTAATAACATGCAAAAATTTACAATAACGCGCAATAACTTGCAACAACTTGCAATAATGTGCAAGATGTGTAATAATATGCAATAACATGCAATAACGTATAATGATGTGCAATAACGTGCAATAACATATAATCATGTGCAATAACGTGCAAAAACATGCAATAACTTGCAATAACATGCAATAATTTGCAACAACTTGCAATAACATGCAATAATTTGCAATAACTTTCAATAACATGCAATAACTTGCAATAACGTGCAATAATTTGCAACAACTTGCAATAACATGCAATAACTTGGAATAACGTGCAATAATATGCAACAACTTAAAATAACATGCAATAACTTGCAATAACGTGCAATAATTTGCAACAACTTGCAATAACATGCAATAACTTGCAATAACGTGCAATAATATGCAACAACTTAAAATAACATGCAATAATTTGCAATAACGTGCAATAATGTATAATCATGCGCAATAACATGTAATAACATGCAAAAATTTACAATAACGCGCAATAACATGCAACAACTTGCAATAATGTGCAAGATGTGTAATAATATGCAATAACATGCAATAACGTATAATGATGTGCAATAACGTGCAATAACATATAATCATGTGCAATAACGTGCAAAAACATGCAATAACTTGCAATAACATGCAATAATTTGCAACAACTTGCAATAACATGCAATAATTTGCAATAACTTTCAATAACATGCAATAACTTGCAATAACGTGCAATAATTTGCAACAACTTGCAATAACATGCAATAACTTGCAATAACGTGCAATAATTTGCAACAACTTGCAATAACATGCAATGACTTGCAATAACATGCAATAACTTGCAATAACATGCAATAACTTGCAATAACGTGCAATAATTTGCAACAACTTGCAATAACATGCAATAACTTGCAATAACGTGCAATAATTTGCAACAACTTGCAATAACATGCAATGACTTGCAATAACATGCAATAACTTGCAATAACATGCAATAATTTGCAACAACTTGCAATAACATGCAATAACTTGCAATAACGTGCAATAATTTGCAACAACTTGCAATAACATGCAATGATTTGCAATAACATGCAATAACTTGCAATAATGTGCAATAATTTGCAATAACGTATAATCATGCGCAATAACGTGCAATAATTGGCAATAACGTATATCATGTGCAATAACGTGCAATAACATGCAACAACTTGCAATAACATGCAATAACGTGCAATAATATGCAATAAAGTGTAATCATATGCAATAACATGCAATAATGTATAATGATGTGCAATAACATGCAATAACGTATAATGATATGCAATAACATGCAATAACGTATAATCATGCGCAATAACGTGCAATAATTTGCAATAACGTGCAATAACGTATATCATGTGCAATAACGTGCAATAACATGCAACAACTTGCAATAACATGCAATAACGTGCAATAATATGCAATAAAGTGTAATAATATGCAATAACATGCAATAACGTATAATGATGTGCAATAACATGGAACAAAGTGCAATAATATATAATGATCTACAATCTACTATCAATAAAGTCAATCAATCAATTTTCCTTCAACTTCACAACTGCATGAAACACAAATACTCTGTTACTTCATGTTACTTGTTTTACTTCTAGAAATGTTGGCTATCTATACTTAGTGGGGTAATTATTTTCGAGACAATCTTTTACTTTCTTCTCTTTGCATTTTAAAAATAGACTTTTCTATTTTCTTTATGGTCTGTTGGTATTTAAAAAAAAAAAAATCATCAAAATAATTAGTTTCATCCAAACAATTAATTTCTTTGTGGTTGGACTCGGTGCTGCCCCAACTTGTTGCTCACTACATACCAAAATAAATAGTTTTTCCAGATGATGCAAAGTTAAATGTGACGCTGTTACCATTCGTTATAAAACTAAGAAAATAAAGTCTAAGGAAGTTATCATCCAGAATTGTAGAAAAATGTTTCTTTAATAGAGCAGAGCAGTAAAGCTTCTGGCCTAAACAGTTTTTTCCTGCATTACTTTTACTTTTATACTTTAAGTAGTTTTACAAAATGGTACTTTTACACTTTCACTGGAGTAAAAAGCTGAAGTTGATCCTCTAACTTCTAAAAAAGTGTTTTTAAACAGCAGGATTTATACTTCTACTTCAGTAATAAATATTAATACTTTTGAAAGCTCTGAATAAGAAACAGAGACCGCTTTATTTTATAAATGAAATAAAAAAAGCCAACATGTTACTTTAGCAAAAAGCACTGAATAAGTTAGAAGCCTTTTATATTTCCATATATTTTTAAAACAGTTGATTCTTTGTTTTTTTCTATTGACTTGCAGATATTTTCCAAAGTCTGAAGAGCTGATTTCTGCTGAATGTCGCCATGGGAACAGCTGACCTCCTTTAATCTGCTGTGATGGAAAGTTTTAGCTGCCTTTTTTATAACCGAGTCACAGAGTGGCTGAACAGGTCTTTGTTTACTCATCAGAGACGTGTAATGTCACATGGTGTCCCCGCGTTACGCCAGCGGCCATTCATAAAACCCCAGGCCAAACGATGCTTACGGTTATTTGTGCAAACAGGTCATGAAAACAGGAACCTAGAGAAGTTAATCCAGGAAACTGGAAATCTGAAAGCTCCAAAAACAGATTTCCAGTCTTTGTGAGCCTGAGCCTGATTACTGCTAACAAACCTGTTGGGCAACTGAGTCAGAAATGGAAATCCAGGGTTGTGTGAGGGCAGTTAGGGCTTTCAGAGCCCATTTTACTTTCACATTAACATCTTTCTTATCATCCATGCAGCCTAAACTGCTGCCTGCAGTTCAAACTGTCCTTATTGTTGACACTAACTAGCTAGCCAGCTAACTAAAGGTTTCTATTATTGGTTAAATGTTGATTTATTTATTTAAGAGAGCTGTAACCAGGGTTAACATTTATTCATTTGATTTAGATTAGGGCTGCAACTAACAATTATTTTACAAACCAATTAATCTCTCGGTTATTTTTTCAGATTAATAATCAAATATAAAAATGTTCATTAATTAAGTCTTTTTACAAAAATAACTAAAACTTTTCCCCCTGAGCATTTCTGGATAAAGCAGATTAACAGATGGAAAAGATTTTTTAATCTTAAATGCAAAATGTATATATATTATTTTACAATCTTTGTATAATTCCTGCTCTAAGTGGGTTACTCAGTCACTACACCATACTATATTAATCAATTACTAAATGATTATTTTAATTATAGATTAATCCGTTAGTTTCAACACTATTTTTAGGCGGAATAAAGAGGAGTCAGATCAATTAGCTGCCCTTAGAAAAGGGAAAGTGGCAGTTATTTTGTAAATAATTACATTTTGCATGACGTGTGACGCAGCTAGAGGACAATCACCTTATTTTAGGAAAGTCTTTTTATTTAAAAATCCACCACAAAATAGAATCTAAAGGTTTTAGATCTATGTGCTCTATTGTGGCCCTCTGTCAGCAGCAAACAAGGTCCCTAAACATTTTTTGGGTCAATATTCTAGTCTTTTCTGGACAGGGAGGAGGAAACGAACACCAGCCATTGATGGATTGCATGAGGACACAAGGAGGAAATAAAGGAATGGAGGTTTGGAAGCAGGTTTTTCTTCGGCCTAATTGGGGTGAAAGGAAGACTAGGAGTGATAAAAGATAAGAGTTTAATGTTTCCACATCGTCATTCATGCCACGCAAAGACGACGCCTGTTCTGAGTGTTTATCTGCTTAATGAAAAATGTATGTCATTGATGAACTGAAGTTGTTTTCCTCCAAATGTTTGTGTGTTAGGAAGATCTTTATGCAGGGGGGGGGGGGTTATGGTCCCACGGGAGAGAGTGTTTGGATTTGTACAGAATAAATAGGTTTGCTCCAGTCAGAGCTTTTCTCTCTGTCTAAGGACGTAAAATAAATTTAAACTTTCTCTTGCAAGAGTCTCAGTTTCTGCACAGCTTCACAGAGGATAGAGAAAAGTGGAGGAAGGAATGATTAGGAAAGAGAACAAGGATGGAAACAAAACATAAAAATAATATAAGGCACAAAAAAGGAAAGATAGAAGACAGAAGTTTAAAAAGTCCAAAGCAAGAAATAAACTATGATCTACAAATAAATATATTTCTTAATCAGACCTGATATATACCAAAGCAGATTGTTTAGGTAGGATTTGTTCACACAGCAGGAAAATGCTCTTTATAAAAAAAAAACATGCAAAAAAGTAGAAAATGAAATCAGAATGGAGCCTCCATACTTTCAGTGTAAAAGTGAGTCTGTTTGTTTTATAAGTCAGGTTTGCTTCTAGAGCATCACAGAAAAAAACGTATTTAAGCAACAATACTTCAAAGTTTATTTGGAGTGTTTTTCCCACTGATTCATCGTTACAGAGTTAAAAACAAGAAAAAAAACAATCATCTGCCTAAGAAGCAAATATTGCACTAAATTCTTCATTTTAATGATCAAAACACTTTGATTTAAAACAGCAGAACCAAACTGGGAAATCAGAAGGTCGGCTGTGAGGTAAATCTTCATTTTTCTCATTTATGGCTTCTTTATTCTACTGTTCATTGAAAAGTGCAAATGTACGTTTGAAGCTCCGTGATTATTGTAATAAAACTTTATCTTCTGAACGCCGTGAAGCTTGAAGGTTTGATTAGCGGTTGGATTAAACAAAGGCAGTGGTGAGGAGGGCGGCCATGTTGGATGGGATACATGAGCATTATATTTAGTGTTGCACCGATACCAGTATAGGGCACCGATACCATTCTGAGGCTAAAGTTTCTTCAACTATTGTCACTCATTCCAGGTCGGCAATAAAAAGTTCTACTGGATTCTCTTTGTTTTAGTCTGTTTCCTGCTTCACTAAGGAAGGCAGCAGCTTGAAGCCATGATAGTAATTATTTTACATCCCAGTAGTTCTTCATAAATAAACACACATCAATTTTAAACAGATGGAATCGGCCGACTCTGCACAGCCAGGTATCGGCTATCGGGGCCGAAAATTTGCATCGGTGCAACACTAATTATATGTTTAGAGAGGAACAAACGCTGCATTTTTCAAGTAAGAGGCCATTTAACTCCATGAAAGGTTTTTATTCTGCAGGATCCAGAGTTTCAGCCTGTTGGTGGATAAGTTGAGCTCCGATACGTCTACTGCTCGGTGGAATATTTCTATCAAAGATTGAAAATAATGGAGACGGCAGCGCAGCAATAATCCCATCAGGTCGATCGTCTCGTTACACTTCCTGCTTCCATTGACTCACTTCTGAAAACTCCTCGGGACTCGGTGGTTCTGCCGAGTTATTTAACTCTGGTCTGTGAGGTAGAAGCCCAGCTTAGCCACGGTCATCTCTCTACGAAGTCGCATCACCTCCCAGAACATCTGCTCCGCTGAAAGAGAACAGAAAAATAAATGAGCTTCTAAATCCGGGTCTACAAAGCAAAGCTGCCGGTCGGGTAGATTTACCGTTTTGTCTCACCAGGCCCTGCTGGATGTACCGGATGTATGTGAAGAAATTACACACCGCCGTGATCTAGAGAGACGACATGACACATTCAAACACGGTAGCGCTTTTTCTTCTTTTTCTCAGCGGCGGAAACGTTTCTAAAGAGGAGTGTAAATCAGAGAGCAGCCGTACCCGAGCTCGGCTGGACGGAGAGATGTAGTAGTAGCTCCCCTTGTCGCCAAGTTTGATGCGATGTCGGCAGACTCGTGACAAACCGCTTAAAGCACATTTTCTGCAACAAGACAAAGAGATTTTCACCTTTTATTTATTTAACAGTATTTAACAGACCTCTATCAGGAGTAGTTTCTCATTTGATGACATTGCAACAATAAATCTATGTATTCTGCTGGGATTTAATGGCAAAACACAAAAATAGTTCACAATAATGAGGCGGACGTTAAAGAAAAGGGTAATGCTTCAATGACCATGGAATAACTTAGCAAGTAACATATTACTAGTTAACAAGAAACACTTTATGGAGAATTTAGGTCAGACTACTTAGATGTCAAACTGTTATTGCCAGGAACTTTTCACCAACAGCAGTAAATTAATGTGTTATCCATAAAAATGCAGTTTATAAAGATTTATTAGCCTGATCATAAGTTGCATCATACTTTATAATCTGTTGGTAGGTGGTATCCAATAATAGAAGCTGTTATTTGGCAACATGCAGGTAATTACTCACCAAAAGTCTCCATTGTTACATAGTAAGATACAATTGTAATAATTACATGCAGGTAATTGCCTGCTTATATACCTTAATTATTGGTTATTACTAAATAAAGTTTTTCTTGTACTCAAGTTATAGTGTGACTTTTCTATCTTATTACCATGTTGTTACAAGGTTATTGATTTGCCGTAAAGAAAGCGTTACGTATACATCTAGATAAGAGGTCTTCAACAGGGGGTCAGCGACCCCTGGGGGGTCCACAGAGGTACTGCATGGGGGTCGCTAATGTTTTCCATCATCCGTCATCCATGTTTGTCAAAGAACACTACTGCCACCTACTGGTTAGTGACGTCACGGTGCGGTATCGGCTGTTGATCAAGTCCCAGTGCTGTATCTGGTGTTTGTCACAACGCGCTATTATCCAAGTCATCTTGAAAACATTCTTCTTCCAAATGTTGGCTACATATTACGGGTTTTTTCTCTGGCCAGAAGTTCGATGGCAAATCCTCCCTCTACAAGTTGGCGATCCAACGACCAACCCGTCCGTGGAGGATCAGGAATCAGAAAGGTGGATAACTCTTTTTTTCACTTTTACCCGATGTATTCCAGCATCCAGCTGCCATGCACGTGGGCATTGTCAGTTTCACTATAGCTCTGGTGAATTTCAATGGTGAAGTCCTCTGGAAATCTTCAATAATTGTTGTTGATTGCAGATGTGTCTAGTAGTTCCCATTGATTTAGCTTGTAAAGCGGGGAGAATGGCGCTAGGCTAACCGCACCGTGACGTCACTGCTGGAAGATGGCAGGAGGGAGGGGCTACTATATTTGGGCACTAAATTCATTAAATGACGGCGAACGTATTAGTTTTAGGTATAAATACTGATGGATTGATTATTCCTGCTGACCGACTTTTCCTTTAACACGCAGCAAAGGTCACTATTCTGCGTCTTGCTACGCAGAAGCAGGAAGAAAAACAACAACCATGGCGGACGATGATGCGGAGAGCAGTCTTTATTTTTAAACCATCTTGGAAAGGCTGAGTTTCTAAGGTTGGGAAAGATTGCTAGATGCACTCCAGCGCTGCCATCCATGTTTACTTCCAGAAACACAGAGCACGCTGGATGAGGGGATTAGGGACCCCTCATGTGCGTCCAGCTGACCCGATTGCCTTCACCCCTCCTGGCGTGGTGATTTTTTTAGCCCCCCTTTGTGTGCGAAATGTTTTTTTTTAAACAGACTTAAATCTTTATTGAATTATATGCATATTTGCAGTGTGATTTATATTCAGTATCCACCCAGGTATTTGGTTTTTCCCTTTCCTCCCTATATTTCTGCATACTTTTTTTTTTTTTTTTCTGTGGAGGAGCATTGCTATGCGAAGGTGCACCTCCCCTAAAAGAAGCGTCAGCATTTAAATTCCTCCGATCGTCCCCCATCCTGCTCTGTTGTCTCCTGCTATCTTATCCGTGAGGAACACTTGGCTCGACCAATAGGATGAGGGGATTCTGGACCGTTCATATATTTGTCAGCTCATTGGTCACAACGCTGGACAGGGACAGGAACAAGTTAGACTGACTATTTTTTTAGTCTCACAGTAATACGGGACAAAGTGCCTTTCTTTTCCACTAAATATGGAACAGGTGCTTCCATTTCTATATATGGAACGATTCCGTTTTTCAAGGGACGGTTGGCAGCACTACTTGTGATGTCATTGCGTCCTCTACTGCGCATGCAGCACAAGCTGTGTGAATGTAGTTCACACAGCTTAAGAAATGGGATTGCACAAAAAAATCTGAACTGGCGTGCAGTGTGAACGTAGCATTAATGGCCTTTCAATCAAAGATGGAAGCAGATCACCTCGCCAACAACCTGGTCTCTTCAGATAAAGCTTCGGCTAAACACAGGATTATTCAGATTTACACCCTGTGGTGCTGGGAGGCTATTGGAGGATGAAGACCTAATCAGTTTAACTCACATCAATCCTCTCAGGATTTCGAGAACGCAAATTTTATTTTTTGAGGTTATTTATTCTGTTATCATGAGAAAACAGCTTTCCTTATCTTTAGAAAATGATAAAATGAACTTCATCGTAAAGAAGTGTGGGAGAGACACGACGGCCCTCAGCTTCCATAGGTGGACTTGGACGTCCATGTCCTGGTGGCACACGTCGGCCGAAAAGTTTTTTCCATTTTCAGACGACTGACTGACCAAACCTCAGAGACGTCCAAAGATTGATGCTACTTAGATACTCATTTTCTATTCCTTTAAATATGAAACTGCTTTATGATTTTAATCAGACAAATCCCAGCATAATACATTAAAGCCACAGTGACTAAAAAAGAAAGAAAGTTTATAGGTATAAATATCTGCATGGCATTGCTCCAAAGCCTAACAGAGGAATACAAACAAATTGAGCTAAATGTTGTTCGTTAGTCACAAAGAAGCAAAGGAGGAGTTTAAGGATTTGTGTAAAGACATGCGACTTTTAAAGAGATGGTTTTTAACATCTGGATGCAGAAAGACGAGTTAGTGGAAATAAGAAGGGGACCCATTCCTGAGGGAACTTACGTCTCTACTGAAGCCCTAAATCCACTGGAAAAGAAAACGGTGAAAGATCAGGTGTTGACAGGAAATGTGCTCTTTGATTCAGCCGCTCTCAGTGAGAGGAGCAGGAAATTAACGCTGAATCAATCTAGATAGAAACAGTGATCGGTTTGGCCCCCAGGTAGAGAAACGGAGGACGGAGCAGGAATCAAACAGACATGCTGACTCACTTAGGGCCTCCGTACTCTAAAGCAGATGCTTTAACCAGGGGTAAAGCCGACATGGCCACAGGCTCCATGGTCAGGGAGTTATTCTCCACTGCTCTCTGGACCAGCTGGGACAGCTGTGGGAAACATCAGTGTTAACCTTACAGATGTTAGTGGATTGTCGTTCAGCAGTGAGGCGCTGACCTCTGATCTTGTGAAGGAAAGGCAGGGCGATATATCTTCTCGGTAAATGCGACTCAGGAAGGCGGAGGATCGGTCCAGACATGGATGCTCCTTCCACAACAAAAACTCTGCAAACAGAACTGAGTCCATCTGCAGAGAGCAAGAAAAACAGATCTTTTAGTTCTCAGGCTCCTCTCCTGTGGAACCAACTACCAGTTTTAGTCCGTGAGGCAGACACCCTGTCTACTTTTAAGGCTAGGCTTAAAACTTTCCTTTCTGATAAAGCTTCTAGTTAGAGTGGCTCAGGTTATCCTGAACTATCTCTATAGTTCTGCTGCTATAGGCTTAGACTGCTGGAGGACATAGGGACCCCTTTTTCATCATTCTGCTTCATTCTATCTCTATTCTCCCACTCTGCAGAATCTGTTAGTTCAATCTCTAACGTTCTGCTCTCTCTGCTTTTTCTCATAGTAGCTTCATCTGGTCTGTTCCTGTTTGGCTGTGACTCCATCCTAGACAGAAATATCAGCTGTGCTGCTGCCATCAACACCTTTGTTTCTAGATGTTGGAGCTTGGTCTGTTTTTCAGTGTAGTCCTGTTTCACAGCAGCAGATGTTGGAGTTGGAAACATTGAACTTTAGCTGCTGGACGCGCCTCATCAACCAATGAGAGAAGCTGATCTGGGAGCTGGCAGGGAGTCAGACGCAGCACTGCTGATGCAGAGCGCTATGATCACTCCTCTGAAACAGTTTATTAACGCCTAAATTAACTTCAAATGTAGAAACCTGCCGGCAGAATATGTTGGCTTTTATTATCCTGCTGCCTGCAGTTTGTAGCACAGACCTGAAAAACGCTAACATCTACTTCCAGCCGCCACCAACAGGAGGGGAAAACCCTGGAGAGGCGAGCGGGCCTGAGGCAGCTGCTGCTGGGGATTCCCAGTGACAGCGCAGCGCCGGTATGTGGGGGTCTGAGCGGCTCCCACAGAGAAATAATCTTTGAAGGCAGGATGGCAATCTGGATGAACTGACTGCACAGACCATGTTTTCAGGAGGACTTTCTCACTTCAACATAGATTCTAACTACTTTCTACCCGCTGATCACAGCTAATATAGCTGCCATTGTTCCAGGCAGAGAAAGGATAGAGTAGCTCCGCCCACCACGCATCAGAACCACTTTAGCACCGAGCAGCTAGAGCAGCAAAACTTGTGCAAGCCTAAAAAAATGAAGCAGCAGACGCGTTTTTGCTCCTCCTGCTGCGTTTGATGTGAACGTAGCATAAATATAGCGACTAAAGCGCTAAGTTGGCAACACTGCTCTTTGCATGGTTTGTTTTCAAATGGTTTGCTGCTGTCTGTTTGGACCTTTCTGAACATGTGCAGCAAATGGACTGATCCAATATGGTGGACACTGAAGGGGGGGGGGCTGAGACACACTTAATATTATCAGCATTCTGATGCATTTTAGCCAAAGGATTTTTATCAAAAACAGAATTAATGTGCACAAATAAGGAATAGTTGTATTAACTATACATGTAAACAGACATCTAAACAACTGCCTAGTATTGAGTAATGGTTTAGACGTAAACAACTGATTAAAATAGTTTTAACTTATCAAATAAAGGTCATGTGTCTGGCTCTGACTAAGAAACCAAACAGTATCAAACAGAAACATTCGTACCATTTGAACATCTTTTCATTGCAACCCGACTTCATTGCACTAGAGTACTTTTATAAGACAGATCAACAGAAAAAAAGAGGAATAAACTGTAAAGAGGAAGGAAAAGGATGCTTCTGAGGCCCTCACAAAGCAGCTGCATTGACACTGAAATTCACCTACAAATGGCTAAAACAGTTAGCAGTGAAAACAACTGAATTCCACTGTTACATAGCAAACAGAATGATCAACAGTCATCGTTTTGTTTCCCATTAGGCACCTCCAACATTAGAAAACACTTTAAACAGTAGGAAACGTCAGCATGCTGAAGCTGAAAATAAAAACACATTTATGTCCAGTTTTTGTTGATGAAATATCACCAGGTTTTAGTTTAATGCTGTAAATTGAAAGGAATAATATCCATTTAATCTCAATGAAATGCTTTTTGGGTTATGATGGAACTAATCAATGGAACTAAACCAATTCTTAGCTTTTTTATATTGTTCTAAAAACAAAACAAAAATCATAAATGGTCATAAATGGTTTGAATTGTCCAAAAATGAAATCCTTTCACCAGAAGCTCTGCAAACAGGATTTTACCGCATTTTTCAGACTATAAAGTCGGGCATACACTGTGCGATATTTTCAATCATTCCAATCAGCTACTGGTCACACTGTACAATGAAACCGCAGGGTTTAAAAGTTCGCAGCTTACGATGTTTGTTCTCACACTGTACGTCTAAAAACCAGGTGGGACTCAGCTCCGCAGTGAGACGGCGCGGGGTTGATAGAGGCTGATCGCCCCTCGTTACCCCCTGTACAGCTACACCACGCACCATCAGGATGAAAGTCGGCGCGATCAAAAAAATTAAAAATTCCACGACTGGAAAAGAGGAGCGAAAAGGGCACAAAAAAAAAATCGTACAGCGTACGTCTGGCTTTAGCCGCTACGTTTTTTCCCAGGCTTTGAATCATGAGGCTTCTAAGAAGGTGCGGCTTTTCTGTGGATTTATCCTAACCACAAGAGGGGGAGGGGTCAGCTGAAACGAATGAATAACATGCTAGCATGTTGTGCTAAATGAAAATTAGCCCAACGTGCTAGCAGCAGGCGAGAAGGAGAACAAATTTCCCAAATTCACACATTTTTCCATTTATTTGCCGGATTAAACCAATAAAGAGACTGAGCTCAACTCCTGCAGAGCTGAAATAAAGAGCTGATGAAGCTCCATCTTTCAGTAGAAGCTCCTACTGCTGCGAGCTAACAAGCTAACGGGAGCTAGCATTATTCTTCCTCCATACTCCAGGGGCTTTATGTAGAGCTCCCCCTACAGGTTCAGTAGCTATCAGCAGCTTCATCTTTCAGTGGAAGCTCCTACTGCTGCGAGCTAACAAGCTAACGGGAGCTAGCATTATTCTTCCTCCATACTCCAGGGGCTTTATGTAGAGCTCCCCCTACAGGTTCAGTAGCTATCAGCAGCTTCATCTTTCAGTGGAAGCTCCTACTGCTGCGAGCTAACAAGCTAACGGAGCTAGCATTCTTCTTCCTCCCTACTCCAGGGGCTATATGTAGTGCTCCCCCTACAGGTTGGGTGGGAGACAGTTCAGTAGCTATCAACAGCTTATATATGTACATTTCCTTTTTTTTTTTTTTTCAACAAACTTAGTGGGCGTGGCCTCATAATGAGGTGTTGAAGAGGATTCAGTCTTTCTGGCTTTTTATTTTTCTAAATACGCCGCACTTTCAACTGTTTTTTATTTAAGCTTTAACCAAGATATAATCAAAAGATACTGGGAACTATTTTTGTAAATCAAAGCATCATACATTAAACATTTTCACATTACAACCTATGCTATTCTTAAACTTTAAGAAGTTTAAAAACCAGGATCTAAAATAATCATACTTATACAGAGGACAAACTGCAGTATAGAGAATACACGTGTTATGAGCAGTTTACCTGTTTGTTGTCGGTAATTAGCCCCTCCCCCTGGTGCTGCCAACGTTTACATTGACTGACTGCCCTGATAGCAGACAGAGAATCAGACAGAGGAGAGCAGCTGAGAAAGGAAGAGGCGTCCATTACAGACAGGAAGAAAAAGGTCAGGAAAGGGTTAGAGCCTGCAGAGAGAAAGAAGAAAGCAGCACAACGTAGGAGATGATGGAAAAGAGGGAAAAAAGAGGAAAGCAGAGGAGAGAAGCAGAGCTCTGTAACTTGCCTCCCGCTCCTCTTTAGCCGCCGACTGAATGGAAACAGGTGAAGGTTCAGGTTTTCCAGGTGAGCTCTGAAAGGCTCCACTGGCGCTTTTGTTGCGGATGTGGCCCGCGCCGCGTTTGTAGGATCCCTGTGAAGCGGAGGACTGCAGCTGAGGATGCAGCTGCCGGTTAGGCGAGGAGGGCGTGGACGTCAACACCAGAGTTTTCAGCGCGGTCACCTCCGCTTGCAGGACGTCAATCTGGGAAATAAACGCCAGACCCAAAGCGTTCATTAACTTACAGTGGAAAATAAAAGGCCTTCATGAGGACATGGAGATAAACAATAACTTGGCGCACCTTTCCTTGAGCTTCCTTCAGTTGTTTCTCTGCTCCTGCTTGCTTAACATTAGCTTCACGGACCATCTTATGGGCTTCCTGTCAAAATAAAGTCTGTGTGATTAAAACAAGACAATGCACTCGCAAATGTTCACTTTTTAAAAAGAAGCTTTTAAAAGATTTTTATAAATGCATGCCTTAATGATATAGAGTAGGATTTTTTTTATTTCCGGGTGGATCATCTCAATCAGTGGTCATCCTAACTGTCAATCATTCTGGTCAGATGCTTACGTAAGGCCATCCTACGAGCACGTCCCGCTAGCAAGGATTAAAGCAAAAAAAATACTGAGCCTGAACTTTTTCGACACAGACAAGAAACTCATGATTCATGCAATCCAATGGATAATACTGTTAGTTTCAGTGCGCTCCTTTGCTACCAATTTATTTAACGTCAATTTATTTTCAAGTAATTTTTTTTACCCTCTGGCAATCGCTACGAGCCGGAAATCCAGCCTGAGGCCAGAATACTTTAATCCCTGCTATAGCTAGCTTTTTCTGCGCACTCTCAGGCTTATATCTGTGGTGAGCTACGGTTTCAGACAGTCATCGAAGCTCACCTTTCTCACCGCCATACTTTGTGAGAAGAAAAGTGTTTGAGAAGAAGAGAAAGGCCTCGGAAGAGGCAGATATATCCCAGAATGCTTTGCATGGAGAGCTCTCCTCGCAAAGCATTATGGGATTTGCTGTCACAGCGGCCCACTGTCGCCATATACTTATACTTTTTTCTTCTTATGCTTTTTTGTACATTATACACTCTTTTTATATAGTCTGTTGCATTTTTATCTTCAATGGCTTCTTGCTTTAACTCTTTGTTCTCTATATAAACTACTGGAACCAGAATATTCCTGAAGGAGTAATCCCAAGGGAGAAATAAACCTGAGTCTAAGTCGCTTTAGGCTGTCGCTACCCGACAGCGGCGACTAATAACAAAGATGGCGCAGGCACCACGCAGTGGAGGCGGAGTTACGTGACCAACGGAGCAAAAAGCAGTGATCATCAGTCTGAATGGTCAGTGAACTGAGTTCACTATAAAGTTCACTATAGAGTCCCGGCTGTATGTGGAGCTTACAGTTAGCTATGAGGACAGCACATTTTAAACAGGGTGTGCACCAGGAGAAATGGGCTCGTGGACCCCCTCTGTTTAGGGGAATCTTAAACAGGGGGGGTTGAGGGGGCTGAGAATCTTCACCAACAAGCAAATTTGCTACTTTCAGAAGTTTCAGTAAACAGTTAGCAGCTGTCAAAGTGGGCTCAGCAGAAAGCGAGCTGACCTCAAACAGACTGGCAGTCAGCTCCTCCAGCTCCTGCTCCAGCTGATTTCTGACTTGCGACAGACGTTCACACTCCTTGTCTTTTAGTTTCAGTTCCTGTGGTGCAGAAAGCAGCAAACGGCATCCTTTTACGGGGTGGAACATCTGCATAGTCAGCTTTTTGGTTCCCATTTTAAGCTATAATCATGCATGCAAACATGGAGAAGTTACGACACCCTCTTGGCTGCATCCAGCTGCTCCCGGAGAATCTCGGAACCCTTTTCTCTGATTTCTTTTTCTTTAATTTCCAGTGAAGAGCTGCGGAGTCCGCAGAGATGGCCGTGAGGTCGGCCTGAGGTGGGTCCATCTCGGCCTCCTCCCTCCACAATAGTCACTGGTTCTGGATCCAGATCTACCAACCTGCAACAAAAATAAATACATGGAAATGAGTCCTTTAGAGAATCTTTACTGCTTAAAAAACAGGAACGTTCCAATAAGCTACACAGTTAGCCTAAAGATGATTTATTGGAGTATCTGTTAAAGGCGTGTAGAAAGCAATAAAGCTTCGTTTTTACTGCGGTAGCATAACGTCCCACAGTTTCTAAAAGTTATAGCTAAAAAAAAACAAAACAAAACAAATAAATAAACAGATCTTTGCTGACTGGACTTTTCCTTTAACTAGAAACATACTTTGTAAAGTTTGAGGCAAAAGAGAATATCTCACTTTATACATTATGAATAATGTTTGTAATTTTAATAGTTTAGATTTTATAAATAGTTGATTTGTATTGTTAACAATTCGTATTGCTTTTCTCATATAGATATAAAAGGTTGGATAGTAATGATGTTCGTTTCCCCAAACTTCTTTAAACTTCCAGAACAAATGTGTCGGCTGTGAGTTCAGTGATAACAGGTTTAATCTGGTCTGATAATCCATCCACACTGAGCCTGGTTCTGCTGCAGGTTTCTTCCTGTTCAAAGGGAGTTTTTCCTCTCCACTGTTGCTACAAGCATGCTTAGTGTGAGGGATTGCTGAAGAGTCAATGAGTCGATGCAATCAGCTGGTTTTCCTTAGATAGAAAACTTTGAATCAATCTGACTGGATGATCTGGTTGAATCATCTCTATAAAGTGACCTGAGATGACATGATGTGAATTGGTTCTATAGAAATAAACTGAATAGAATTGAACAGGGAAGCAGAGCAAACTCCAGTAGATCAGCAGCATTTCTGTTCCTGCTAAATCAGTGAATGTGTTTAATGAAGGAAGTAGGAAGGGTTGAAAGGATCTCAGTTGAAGCGAACTGACCTGGAGCAACTTTTATAACCTTAAGGTCTTAAATTTTAACCTGATCATATGACCTGCATCATGTGTTTATCGTTTAAATATTAAAACTTTTTCATAGAAAACTGCTTAGATCAACATAAATCCATAGGAACTTCCCTGCCTTAATGTTTGGCCCCATTTACAACAGCAGGGACCCCAGAGGGCCCCTGAACCACACATAGAGAACCTCTGATGCAGTTTTATAATAATAATGCTAATTATTTAGATAAAGTGCAGAGCTGTAGCTGAGCTAGCTAGCTGTCAGAGTGAGATGTTTCCAACCTTACCCTGCCAGCCGCTCTTCTCTTCCAGTCTTCTTATTTGATGTAGAGTCGGTTAAAAAGCAGCGCTAATGTCAGAAAGTTAGTTAGTTTCACTGAAACTCAACCAGCTCTTTAAATCACAGCGGAGGAATGCGGACGCTGACGTCAGCAAGAAGGAGAAGAAGAAGAAGAAGAAGAAGAAGAAGAAAAGCAGCCGCAGGAAGAGACGCGAAAGGGAAGGAATGGAGAAAGGAAGCTGCTTTAGGAACCTTTTCCAGGAGTATTTTCTCTCCGTTTCTCTAATAAATGATAGAAAGCAGCAGTCAGAGGAAACTTCTCTCTCCTTCCTCCTCCCAGCTCACATGACGTCACTAACACTCCCAGTTTCCTAACAGACTCATCCAGCAGGACATTTATAGATTGAGCACTTTTTGTTCTATGACTGTTGAAACTGTAACCCATTTGTTTTAGCATTGAACTTTTAGCCGAAATATCTGGTCTGACATTTTTAAGTTTATTGCAGAAAAAATTTAGAACAATTTTAAGTTATTTTGGAAGGATTTGGACTTTATGACCTCAACAGTACTAAGAGTAGACCAAATGAAACTTTCATTATTAATCTCATTATTCTCTTGGATAAATTCTACATTCATAAATGTAAGTTTACACATTCCAAAATATCTTTAATTGCTTTAAAAAATGAAATGAGGTCAAGCAATATATCAACACCATAAAGTTTTCTCTTAATCAAAAGGCAACAAAAACTGTAAATGTGTGTAAAAAATTTAATATCTTTTTATAAATTTGTACTTTCAAAATGTGATGATGTAAATTTTCATTTTTGTTTTATGTTAAAACACCAGCAATGTTGGATACGGCACAGTGTTTTATTTTCACAATGGAGACAAATGTTCATGTTTTCATGTAAACTGTGCAATTGTTGAATAAAAAAAAAAAAGACTCATTCAGCAGATATGAAACCAGATCACTTTTAAAGTACAGCTCAGGTCTATTTCATTATTTTAATTTATAATAAAGAAAAAAAAAAAAAAAAAAAAAAAAAAAAAAAAAATATATATTTATATATATATATATATATATATATATATATACATATATACATATATATATATATAACATATATATATATACATATATATGCGTGTATATATATATATTATATATATACATATATATATATATATACATATAGCAGGAGGAGTGGTGGCCTAGTGGGTAGAGTAGGGCTCTGTCCTCTGAGAAGGTTGCTAGTACCCAGTTCAATCCCCACAGACTGCCCCACTGGGTCCCTGAGCAAGACCCTTAACTCCACACTGCCCTCTGGGCGCTGCACCATGGCAGCCCACTGCTCCCCAAAGGGAATGGGTTAAATGCAGAGAGGGAATTTCATTGCTTTTTATTTGAAAATGTTATGACAATAAAGTTGAATTCTATTCTAATTCTATTGGTAAATACGTGTACATTTACTATAATAAGAGAAAGTGAGTCTAACCTTCCACCAACACAGCGTTCCTCCTCAGAGACTCTATCGGACCTGTGCTGAGCTGGAGGCACATTCGGAGTGGCAAAGAAGACTGGAGAGGAGTAGACTGCTAGTCCAGACCGGCCCGCCTTCAGGAGCTCATATCCAGGGACGGAGGAGACTGAAGAAGGTGGAGATGTGGAAATATGGATGCTGTGTATTCCCTCAAAGGTATCCATCCGTTTCTCTGAGTTAGAAGCAGCAGCTTAGTCCTTGGAAGATTCAGTTCAACGAATAGTTAAAATGAAGTTGGATAAAACAGTGATTTCTGTGTTTTTCCAGCACATAGAGAAAAAGCTGAAATAGTAACTTAAATTACACACCTTTTTAAATAATGCTAAAGAATAACATCTCTTGAAGATAAACAGGTTCACTCATAAACTATTGTAACTCTGCTTGTTTCAGATGAAATTAGGACAAAGAAATACAAAGTAAAAACTCACCAGGATGATTACTTGATGCCAGAGCAGAAAAACTGCTAAACAGCACTTTTGTGCTTAGTTAATCCCATGAGTTGAGCTCCGCACTTCGCCCTGGCCTGAGCCTCAGCAGGAAGGGTTAATCACTAACTTCTGACCAGTAAGAACTCAGCTCTACACATTTCTTCCAGCTGAGGGGGTCGGACATCGCTTCCACCTGAGGACCCCTGGTTACTTTGGTTAAGACATCAACTAATCAAGTTTCCTGACATTCAGAAAGGATCATATGATCAGAAAAGCTTTTTCTAATGTACTGAAATAAATGTATTTATTAATTTATGGAATTTACTCACTATAAAAGTTTTCACTCAGCCTGTTTCACTATTAACAATTCCCCGAATGAGGTGTTTGTAGACCAGACATGCGCTCTTCCAGGGGGGGATTTATCATTAGGCAATACTAGGCAGCTTCTTACAGCCCCAAGTTCCTGGGGGTCCCATAAAACTCTGTTTCCATGTATGATTAATACAACTATTCCTTATTTGTGCACATTAATGATGTTTTTGATAAAAATCCTTTGGCTAAAATACCATCAGGACTCTGATAATATTAAGTGTGTCTCAGCCCCCCCCTTCAGTGTCCACCACATTGGATCAGTCCATTTGCTGCACATGTTCAGAAAGGTCCAAACAGACAGCAGCAAACCATTTGAAAACAAACCATGCAAAGAGCAGTGTTGCCAACTTAGCGCTTTAGTCGCTATATTTAGCCACTTTTCAGACCCCTCTAGCACTTTGATTTCTAAAAAGCTCCTAGCGCCAAATCTAGAGACTTTTTTCTGCTACTGGAGACTTTGGAGACAACATCTAAAAGCAGCGAACTCTGCTCTCCAGAGCGAGTAGATTGGTAACCCCGCCTCCTGCTCTCCTCTATCTTGTCTGCTGTCATGATTCATGCAGCTATTATTTCATCCAAATGAAAAATGGAGAACAGATAAGCAGATCATGGCTTGTCTACAGTGAAAAGAAGGACTGGGTTATTTACTTTGGCCTTTTTGGAAACACAGGAAGGAGCAATCAGCTAAGTGAGCTTAGTGCTTGGAAAAAATCTTTCATTCCTTTAGAGACAGCATGAAAAGTCAGCTGAGTACAAAACATAGAGAGGAAAGCAAGAAGAAAAGGGACAAGAAGAGAGGGACACAACCTAGAACAGATAATGGATGTCTATTCTATTAACATTTCTCTATTTGGGGAATGGATCTGTTTTAGGACAATATTGTTTTTCCAGGTGGATCATCTCAATAAGTGGTCCCCCTAACTGTCAATCATTTTTGTGATATGTTTCTGTAAGGCCATCCTTTGTGCTCACCCTCATTTTCACTTACCTCACTGGAAAAATGATCTAGAAATAAATAAAAATTTCTTAAATTAAGTGTATTCACTCTTAAGTTGAGTAGGTAGGTTTTATGTGTTGTCTTCCCAGTTCATAGGGCCCCATGCCTGTCTTTACTAGGGGCCCCAAATTCCCTAAACCCGCCCGTCCCTTCTTCACATAACCAACCAGATTCTTTCTCAGGTTTATTCATAACATGTTACTGTTTAATCAAAGTGTCTGTAATTTGTTTTTGACTCTGACTACTTTCCATTATTGTAAGTAAGGGGAAGCGATTGCTGCTCAGGCAGAACAGGGCTGATTAGGATGCAATAAGGGCCGTTTGATGAACTGTTCTGTCTTTGCAAAGATACAATTAAAGTGCAGACTGAGTGAAATCCATCGATCTCTGTTTATTTAACTGGAGAAAATAGTTGACTCCAGGGTCTATAACAATCAAAACACTAGCAAGTTTTGGTCTTTAGAGTCAAATCTTTGCAGCTAACATTCAGATCTATTTGTGGCAGCTCTGCGGTGCTCAGATTTGCTCAGATTAACTGGATCTGGCCTCACAATGCTGCTTTGTTGCTCAGACAGATTAACACATCAAGTGACCGGAGGCGTGGGAGAACCTTGCTCACTTTCTGCTTTCCCATTTCTTACACTGGTCACTGCCATCCCACATCCAGAGCAACAGCGTGTAGAATGGCCAGGTTGCTTTGGTCATTTCACAGGTGAGTGCAGCGGTTCTGATCATTAAATTGTAAAGCTTTGAACGGTTTACTTTAAGCAAAGACTTTATGGTGGATTTCATCTGTTTAATTTAGGCAGCATTAAATAAAATTACTATTTAACAACAATTTGACTTAATAAAAGATTTTACATCAAAGCAGATTCAGCTTCGCAGCTCATTCAGCAGGAATTCTCCCTGAATGACGAAAGAGTCATTTATATCATTGATGTCTACTTTTAAGGCTAGCCTTTAAACTTTCCTTTTTGATAAAGCTTCTAGTTAGAGTGGCTCAGGTTATCCTGAGCTATCTCTATAGTTCTGCTGCTATAGGCTTAGACTGCTGGAGGACATAGGGACCCCTTTTTCATCATTCTGCTTCATTCTATCTCTATTCTCCCACTCTGCAGAATCTGTTAGTTCAATCTCTAACGTTCTGCTCTCTCTGCTTTTTCTCATAGTAGCTTCATCTGGTCTGTTCCTGTTTGGCTGTGACTCCATCCTGGAGAGAAATATCAGCTGTGCTGCTGCCATCAACACCTTTGTTTCTAGATGTTGGAGCTTGGCCTGTTTTCCAGTGTAGTCCTGTTTCTCTGACTGTGACTAACTGGATGTGCTCTCTTGCTTTGCCTCAACAGATGGCTGCTCACACTGAGCCTGGTTCTGCTGGAGGTTTCTTCCTGTTAAAAAGGAGTTTTTCCTCTCCACTGTCGCTACAAGCATGCTTAGTGTGAGGGATTGCTGAAGAGTCAATGAGTCGATGCAATCAGCTGGTTTTCCTTAGATAGAAAACTTTGAATCAATTTGACTGGATGATCTGTATCTATAAAGTGACCTGAGATGACATGATGTGAATTGGAGCTATAGAAATAAACTGAATAGAATATCATAAAACTAAACCTTCTGTTCATTTTTATGGAATTGCTTCCAGGTTGACCTTATGAGGTCCAGACGCTGAGCTCCAGGGAGGCCATACGAACCCGGAAGCTGGTTTCTTTCATGTTGGCAGCTCATAGGTTGCTCAGGAAGCAGCAGCAATGACGGTGACATATTCTAGAAGAGTTGCTGATGCAGGTCTGGGAACATTTTTCCACCTCCTCCTGCGATGGAAAGGCAGCATCTATAAACTCCTGTACAGAGAGCTCTTCATCTTCACGGTGCTCTACTACTTCTTCAGCATCGTTTACAGGTAAACACAGACGGACATTTGGTGAGCTGATCATTCACACCCAGCAGGGCTTTTCTCTGCACTCAACCAAATAAACACCAATCAGATGTTTTCAATCAGAAACACTTTTCAGTGCAAAATAAATTACGTTTTTTTGTATCTTAATTATATTAAGAATCCAATTTTTCCATTTATTTATTGTAGATATGCTACTTTAAAACATAATAATGTATGAAAACAATTAGTTAAATAATGTGTCATATAATAGATTGAAATTCTCTAAAGGATGAATTATTACATGCTGATTGTTGATCACAGTCATTATTTCCTTAAATGCAACATGAAGCAAACACTAAACAAGCACTAATTCTATAATCTGATCATACAAAGGAAAATTATTCTAAAATAAGAAATTACTCTTTAAGTATAATTTGAGCTCATTAAAATGTTTGATTTAATTAAAGGTTTTTTTTAGGCTTATCATTGGAAGATAAATAAAATCCTTTTCATCCTGCTGTTTATCCAAATGTTAGTTTTTGGGAAGAAACTTTGCGAAGAACAAGAGGAAGTTTGAAAGTTTATGAACTTTCTGATTATCCAACCAAGTGAGCTAACAGTCCAGTTAGAGGACAGAAAGATTACGCCTATTATGGATCAGATAAGGCTGATTACTTTCTGTGAATCACTTTCAGGTCCGCCTCCTAGCGTTCATCCGTTGGTAGGATCGTCAGAAAGCTCTAATCCTAGTTCTTCTGTCTGTTCGGTGGCCCCCACTGTCTGCCATCGTCCACAGTGGGACAAAGTTCCTCAACAACAATGTAAATGTCAGATGGTTTAAGGGACAGTTAAGGGTCCTTAAAAAGCAATTCTTTTTGGGGCTGATATTACAATTAGCTTGGTGATCAGAAATGCACTAGTGACAAAAAAGCAGATGGAGGAAATCTGTAAAGGTTGCAGAAGCTTTTTCAGTGGATTGAACTTTAACACATTATCAGGTATTCATTCAACATTTCCTATGCTCTTAATATCCTCCTCATTTTGGGAAATTCTCGCCTATTCTGCATACCCAAACGGAAGAGCAAATAACTGAGGAACTGTAAGCCCAAATTACATGTGTGATACATTATTTAAAGGCTAACACCTTCTAGTTTCTGAATATATAAATGAAAATTGGGTGAGTAAAGCACAAGCCAAGCTGCATCCGTTCAAACATGACTCAAAGTATTTATTCTGAAAATAATCGGTCTTTTTTGAACAGCAGTAATAACGACATGCTTGCTAGCTGTGTCTGCTTTGTCATGTTTACATTTTGACACGCTGCTTTATCTGTGTTAATTGTGCTTTGGTGCTCGCTGTGTCCATAAAATGAACTGTTGGTTGAACTGTGGAGAATCTAAGCTTTCCAGCGATGTCTATATTGGTAAATATTTATATTTATATGGAATTTTCATGCGTTCTGAGTTATTAGATGAAAACGCTTTAAAAGCAGCAACCCGGTGGGTTTTGAGAGGCTAAAGCGGAATGCCTATGATAATAAAAAAATCAATAAAAAAATCTGTTTAAAAACTAATTTGAAAAAAATACATAAATAAATAAAGCAGAACGCCTCACTCAGGGTTACATCAAAGAGGTCACACAAAGGCTACCTTCACACTGCAGGCATTAATGCTCAATTATGTTTTAGTTTTTTCCGCATTTTCTTCTGCATTGTTTACATTTCCAACTATATGCGACTAATATGTGACCTCCTGTGTGAACTGCATTCTTACAACTTAAGCTGAGCTTAGACTGTGCAATTTTTGCCCAATTCAGGCCGACTTTCCAGGCGTGTGAGTCACACGCCTGGAAAGTCGGGTTTTACCTCAGACCTGTTTGAATTCACAGCCTAAACTCTTCCGGTCTCCTTATTTTCACGGACTTCAAAGGATTCGGTCTAGGTAGACTGCGTCCTTGGAGGATCCAGTCTTGGTAGACCGCATCCTTGGAGGATCCAGTCTAGGTAGACCGCGTCCTTGGAGGATGCAGCCCATCAATTCGAACAGAGTCAATGAGTCGATGCAATCAGCTGGTTTTCCTTAGATAGAAAACTTTGAATCAATCTGACTGGATGATCTGGTGAACTGGAAAGTGACCTGAGATGACATGGTGTGAATTGGAGCTATAGAAATAAACTGAATTGAATTATATCATGTCTATGTGTGAAAGTCTACAGTGATTTAAATAACTGGTTGGGTTTTTCTCCAACAGGTTTATGTTAAGCAGCGAACAGAAGAGGCTGTTTGAGAAGCTCTCCATATACTGTGACCGCTACGCAGAACTCATTCCTTTGTCCTTTGTGTTGGGTGAGTTTGCTGGTTCAAGCCAAATGAATGTTGTTGAAACGTTGATTAAAACTGTGCTTAACAATTTCTTTTTTTTTTTTACCCAGGTTTCTATGTGACGTTGGTTGTGTCCCGTTGGTGGGGCCAATTCGAGAACATACCCTGGCCAGACCGTTTGGCGGCACTGGTGGGGGGCCATGTCCGTGGGACGGATGAGGCTGCCAGGTTGACCCGAAGAACCCTGATGCGCTACGTCAACCTCTCAGGAGTCCTGATATACCGCTCCGTCAGTACTGCAGTCTACAAGAGGTTTCCAACCACCGAGCATTTGGTGCAGGCAGGTAGGGCACAAGAATAAAACCCCAGAACGTCTCCAGTGAAAAAAAAATCCAACAGGAAATCCTTAAGCCGGGCATAACCTGTATGATATTTTCAATCATTGCACGCGGCTATAACTCAAACTGTACCACGAAACCACAGGGTTCAAAAGTTCACAGCTCTGATGCGATCTACCTGCTCACAATGTACAACTAAAAACCACGTGGGACTCTGATCGGACTCGTCAATCTGGAAGAACAACAAGAACTCCCTTGTTTGAACATTTGCAGTGCTTGAAGTTCTGGTAAATCAGCTCATGGCTCTGCTTCAACAGCAGGATTTACCCACCAACACCTTACGACGACTGACATTTGATTTTCTCCCGACCTTACGATTCCTGATCAGGAGGTCAGCCTCTCACTGCTTGTGAGATCTCCGCTCGTTACCCCGTGCACACTACACAACGCACGATAGGCTGAAAGTCGGCCCAATCGAAAAAATTCTTGCATGACTGGAGAATCGGCCCGAAAAGGGCAAAAAAAAGAAATCATACAGTGTATGCCTGGCTTAAGGCCTGGTTATCCTCCCGCAGCAGTGTGTCGCAGTGAGCTTGATGCAGGCATTTTTGATTTATGCCCAATATTGAAGCGTGGTCTGAGCTATGTTATTCCACGCCACAACGCCAGAGGGCCAATCAGGAACTAGCTTTGGGTCTAGATACGGCCGAGGCGGTGAGGAAGTGGGGGCAAGTTTGTGCGACAAAGGAGGGACATGAGGGCCAAAAAGAGCGGGATCCAGGTGGAAAAAGGGTCCCAGCGTTCTCGCGCACCTCGCTCTGCTAGCTGCTCCATCTTCACCAGTCATTTTCCACAATGGCGGTCAGACAAACAAAACAAGCCGGTAAGAAACCAAACAGGAAATACGCATAGTGTGAGCGAATGGAGATTTGACCAATCAGAGACCTCCTGTCTGCGCTCACCTACAATTTTGGAGCTGTGCAGTAGGGTGTCTGTGGAAGAGGCGTGGCATATCTGCATTAACTGCGACACACGCAGACGACCTGGTTTCTGAGCATAAACCAGCCTTCAACGTTACATTGGGTCAAAGCTTTTAGAGCAACATCACCCAGCTATAGACTTGCAGTCCAAACAGCAGATACAGACAGACAACAAACCTTAATGAGTTTCTTCCTTTCAGGTTTGATGACCTCAGAAGAACTGAGGCACCTGGAGGATCTACCTTCTCCCCATAACAAGTTCTGGGTGCCTTGTACGTGGTTTGTCAACCTGGCACTGAGAGCGCGGACTGAGGGTCGTATCAACAATGACGTGGCCCTCACTGCCATTCTCACTGTAGGTCTTCATGTTACATCAGTCTGCAGATATTAACATCTGAAGATCCTTTGTTTGACGGGATGTTTTTGTCCATTCAGGAGCTGAACAGTCTGAGAGCAAAGTGTATGAAGCTGTATGGTTATGACTGGATTAGTCTCCCGCTTGTCTACACTCAGGTTGGATGATGGGGATCTTAGCAGCAGATGGTACGTTGATTACTTAATGAAACGGATGACTGATGCCTTTGAAACAGGTGGCAACAGTGGCAGTCTACAGCTTCTTTCTGGCTTGCCTGATTGGTCGACAGTTTTTGGATCCTGCTCAGGGATATCCAGGTCATGATGTGGATTTTTACCTGCCCGTTTTTACCCTGCTACAATTTTTTTTCTACGTTGGCTGGCTGAAGGTGAGACGCAAAACTTTACCGCTTCTATTTGTCTTATTAGCTTTAATTTAAGTTTTCCTTCTTGTTGCTGTTTTGATGGTCTCAGGTGGCTGAACAGCTCATTAATCCTTTTGGTGAAGATGACGACGACTTTGAAACAAACTGGCTTGTTGATCGAAACCTGCAGGTTCTGATCTGACCCAAATTATTCCGGTATTATATCAAAATTCCCTAGGGAGACGTTGTCTTGTTTGACTTGTGGTGGTTTTCTGTTTCAGGTGTCTCTAGTGTCTGTGGATGAGATGTACGACAGCCTGCCGCTGGTTGAGAGGGACATGTACTGGAATAAGTCGGAGCCCCAGCCTCCCTACACTCCAGCCAGCGCTGAACATCGTAAACCCTCCTTTATGGGCTCCGCTCTAGATATTAGGTGAACTACAGTATTTATTTTCTGGAGAACTATCAAAGAATGCTTTATATCTATACAATCTTCTTTTTGATGTCCCCCAGTGTTCCTAAGGAGGAGATGGAGTTTCAGTCCAACTTGGAGCAGATCAAGGAAAATGAAGAGGCCAACTACACCACCCCACTTCTCGGAGGGTTGGGTCGTCTTTTGGGTGTCCAGTCTCCAAACTTTCCTTGCTCGTCCCGGGTCCCTCTGTTGCGCCGCCGCCCTGGAGCCCCACTGAGCCGCTTCCCTCTGTACTTGCATCCAGAAGTGCCGTCGATCCCAACTCAGTCATGTCACCCTTTGAACCAGGAGCGGGATCCGGACTACGCCTTTTCCACGGTGCCCATGTACGAAAGACCAGGATTTTACAGCTGCCCCCAAACACCCATTCACTGCGCGCCCCCTACAGTGCCTCGCTCTCGACACGTCCGCCGGACTCAGAACGAGTGGGATCGCAGCTGCAGCTCCATGGCCCCTCCAGCAGTGGGTTCCCAGTTACTCCCCCCTGACACTCCCACCCATCTTCCACCCCCACCATCCTCTGCATTTCCCTGGATGAGTGATGAGGGAGATTTACAGAGCGGACCAGCTTTCTCCTTCCCAGACCCAGCACCAGACCTCTGTCCAATATCTAAACTCAGACCCGGACATGGCCTCCTGTCCCGTCGCCCTCTTCCCCCTCGCCTTACTCTAGAAACCCCCCCACCTGCTGACAACCAGCCAGGAACCCCAAGCGCTCGGGCTACAGGCGGAGGTGAAAGGACATTTTCACTTACTCCCCCCTCTCACCCAGTGGTACCAAATCCAAGTAATCCCAACAGCAGCTCCAACAATATTAATGCAGCCAGCACCAACAGCTCCGGCACAGCAGGAGGTCTTTGCAATGGAACAAGCCACGGTGGTTACAGCAACAATGGAAATTTCACCTCAAACTCGAGGACAAGCAATGGGAGCAGCAATGGGGGGCCAAGCACCAATATTAACACAGTTCCTGTGTCTGCGCCGTCACAAGAAACGAGTCAGCAAAACTCAGCCAACGATTCAGGAATCTCATTGGCCGAAGGGGACCTACTGGGAGTTCTGGTGGATAGTGGCGTGAATAAGGAAGAGAAAGGGAGCAGAACTGAGGAAAAAACAAACTAATTTGATGCCTTTACAATTCTGAAACTGTCCAATCAATGAGTCTGAGCTGAAAGTTACAAAACGACACAACATCCGTCTTCTCCTGTTTAGTTCTTTCAGGGTTGAGGTGAGGCCGATGCTTATCTCTACAGGCCAGAGGCGGTGTCCACGCTGGGCAGGTCACAAGACTGTTGCAGGGCAACGCAACCATTCACAAGGAATTATTATTTTGAAACAATTTGACATGTGAGTTAATCTGTTGGAGCTAAGAAATGTTTTAAGGCAAACTGAAACTTAAAGTTTCTTTTTCACCTAATTTATGAAATTTATATGTCCAACATGTTTCTTTCAAACTGGACTGAACAGACTCGCATCTACAAAGCTTCAGACTGCGAGTTAAACCGGATTAACTCCGAACTGCCCTTCATCTTATGCAAATATCATCTAAGCCTGAATTAAAACAGTCGATAAGGATTTTAAAACCTTTTTTTCCTGCAAAAAATAAATAAATCCACAAAAAGCTCCACTGTTTGTATACCAATTTTTAACTTTGTGCTGTGATATTTTAATTGCTTTTATTTAAATAAAAATGAACACACAAATTATATCTGTACTATTGCTTTATTTTCATCAACAAGCTTGTTATACAGACACAAGATAACAGCTACTGATATTTGTAATGAACTAAAAAAAACAAATATCTTCAAAAACTTTATAATGACATTTTTCTCCCAATAATAAACCATGTTTAGAAGCCGTACTCCATAAAAACTAGCACTCACATGGGTAACAACCTCTTAAAATGATATAAATAAATAGACATAGTATTTCAATTTGATAGCATTGAATATCAGGATGTTGTCATATGGCTTTTCTCACTTCTAAGCGCACGTTATGGCTTTATTGCTAATAAAAGAACCACTTCCTTCTGGGGTTTGTTATAAAAGCTGAACTATTTTCCAGTTGGAAGCCAGGTTTCAGTGAGCCTCCACTTCACAGCAGACTAAGACAGCACCAAAAACTCACCAGGCAGAATCTAGAAGCTCCGCATTATGCCTGGTAAACACATCCATAACAAAAAGCTACTGAAATTACTGTCATTATAATGTTTCTTCGGCTGCAGTAAGCTGAACCTGCTGACGAAGGTCCGGCAAAAATCAACATTTACAGGAAAACTGGAAAAAAATCAAAATCTACATAAGTCATTTTTTTCTTAAAATGAGTGCATTTGTTCTTGGATTGAGGACATGAAAGAGACAATTTGCTGACTGCACAAGACTATTTACATTTAAAATAAGAAAACACTATTGCATTGTCTTATTTCAAGTGCATTTGATCTAAATATCTTATTTTAGGAGTAAAAATACTATTTACATTGGCAAACTGTCTCGTTTACCTACTCAAATTAAGGGTAAATATACTTTATTTAAGACATTTTTTACTTATTTTTAGATCGTTTTTCCAGTGAAAACTGCATTTTTTGAGTAGATATCCTGCAAAAATGATCTAGAAATAAGTCAACATTTCTTAAATTAAGTGAATTTACCCCTAATTTGAGTAGAAAAATAAGATGATCTGCCAATGGAATGAATATTTTTACTCTTAAAATAAGATAATTAGATAAAATGCACTTGAAATAAGCAATTCAACAGTTTTTTCTTATTTTAAATGTAAATGGTCTTGTTCCATCGGCAAAGTTTCACAGTTACCTCCTCAATTCAAGACAAAATGCACGTATTTTAAGAAAAAAATTACTTATTTAGATTTCAGTTGTTTCCAGTGTGATGTGGAGGTTTACATGTAGTGAAAACTACGTTTTAAAGTAACCAGCTAAACAGTGAGGGAGACGGTATGTGCCGAGGGCGGAGTACGGATAATGACCCCCAATGTGCTGCGATCCTGGGACATTTGATTGGTTCAGCAGATTCCAGAGATCATAGAGTGGTCTTAATAAGGTGGGAGGGGGGATGTTTATGTCATACACTGCAAAAATGATCTACAAATAAGTAAAAAAAATTTAAATTAAGTGAATTTTCCCTTACTTTGAATCGGTAAACAAAATGATCTGCCAATGGAATGAGTATGTTTACTATTAAAATAAGATAATTAGATAATTATGCACTTGAAATAAGACAATTAAATTGTTTCTTCTTATTTCAAATGTAAATTGTCTTGTTCCATTTGCAAAGTGTCTCACTTATGCCCTCAATTCAAGACGAAATGCACTTATTTTAAGGAAAAATGACTTATTTAGAGTTTTCTTTTTTGCAGTGTACAACTACTTACCCTGAAATCCCGCATCCTCTGTAACCGCCCCGCCCCCCTGCGCTCCAGACCTGCTCAAAGCAAAGCCTGCAGCCTTCACTGTTCCATGCGCAATATTATTATTAAATTCATAGGAGCAAAACATGCAGAAGTTAATGCTTAATTTAATATGACATATTAAAAAAAATCCCCATCAGCATCCAGCAGATGAGCGGTTCCTGCCCAAATATTTTCTTTTGTTGTGGATTTTAGTAACATTTAGGATCATCCATGGTTTGGATGAACTCTGTTTGTTCTGCTTCCAAACTCAGCTTCTCTTCATCCATTCCTGCAATAAAAACTTTCTATTGACTGGATGTGATTAAACTTTAAGCCTCTTGGTATAAATAAAATATTGTGATGGAGATGAGAAATCCGTTTCCTGGTCTGTTGAAGCACCAATAGTTTTTTATCAGATTATTTAATTAAAGTTAGTTTTGGTGAATATATGAGAATTATGCTCTAATTAGTAGTTAATGATCCATCGGTACTATATTTTAATCAGTCAAACCGGATCTTCTCTACGTTCTTTTTCCTGTTTGGTGAGATGGAAATTTTGGATCTAGACCTGGCCGGACCGGAGCGGAGCTAAAAATAACTCTGCTCCTTATTTTGACGGTGAAGGACGGAGAAGACGTACGTGGACGGCGACATACAGAGTAGCGGCGGATGTTAACGTAACTCTGCAGGACGTACGTGAGCGTAGCGAAGTGGAGCGCTGACGGAGGATGTGGAATCTAGGGGTTATAGATCTTACCTTGGGATGGTCTAAACTCTATAATGGTCTGAAGCACAAAGAGCTGTAATGTTAGATGAAATGATATCTGCAGATATGCGGAGTGATCAGTGACACAGAATGCTTGCTTTGTCATGTAGAGGACGATGAGCGGCTGCGCGGCGGTTTAACTAGCTTCCTCTTTCATGGTGTGTTTGTCAAAGAGGTACTCGGCCATCCCGTTCTGAGGGGCCCCCATGCGACGCAGGCTTGAGATCCAGTCTGCCAGCTGCTTGATTGATTTCACCTGCTCATCCAGGAAATGGGTTTCTATGAAGTTACACAGCTGTTTGGGAGAACAGAAGACGTCACATTACTACAGCGCGGGATGGAAAGGACAGACGGTGAACAGGATGTTCTAGGATGTTTCTCACATGCGGATCGTTGTGTTCGGCTGCCATTTTCTGCAGGTCCAACAGAGATTGGTTTACACTTTTCTCAAGCTGCAAGGCACATTCCAGGGCCTCCAGGCCGCTCCCCCACTCATCTCTGTCAGGTTTCTAAAACACAAATAAACCACAATATCACTTAACTATAGCAGCGGTCTTCAAAGTTTTCCAGGCCAAGGACCCCAAACTGATGGCGATGGAGCGGGGACCCCCGAATTTTATATATTGCATGAAATAATGTTCTATTACAGATGGAGTCATGTAATGAAAGTAATTTCTCCCTTGGATTATTAGAGTATTTCTGATTCCTGGTTGATGGGACAGGTGTTGTGAATGAAACGGTGTCCAGCTTGAAAGAGCTCCTGTGTGTCTCTGAATGTGAGCATTGATGACTGAAAGACATCTTCTGCCTCCATTTATCTGTTTACTACAGTCTGCTGGATTCATGTTAATCTGGATTTAAAGACATTTCAATGAGTGGAAAAAACTGCAGGAGGGAATATAAAAAAAAAAAAAATAAATAAAAAGACTAATCAACCAACATTTTCACGACCCCCATGCAGTACCTCCATGGACCCCCTAGGGGTCGCAAACCCCCTGTTGAAGACCTCCAATCTAGAGTTTTTTATCAAAAATGTATGAAAATGTGTTATTTTGGTTTGTTTTAATATGTGTGCAGGAGGTCAAACAAACATTTATTATGTTTCCAATAGTGTCAAAATGAGAATAATATAATAATACTGAAACAGAAATCTCCATTGCAATGTAAAATGTAGTTGACAATAAATTTGACTGTTTGATTGATAATAAATATATTTAAAAATTTCTGTAAAGGAAGATTCGCATCATATCCTGCAGCAGGTTTCAGCGCGGCGCGGCGGCAGGCATGTGGCGGCTGTAAACAAAGCGGTGGGGGGGGATCCCAAAGGGAAAAAAGGAAGGTGGCTGATGAGAACAGATGATCCAGAGAAGAATCGTTTCCCTTTATTACCAGTGAGGAAGGATTGCCTGCATGTTTGCTTTAAGTAAAGCTATAAGTAAAGATATATTTTATCTTAACTTATTTCTAGATCATTTTTCCAGTGTAGTGAAAGCGCCCTGCTTACCCTGATGTCCTGCAGAAAAATCCTGCCTCCACGCTGGTTCTGCAGACTCATCAGCTTCTCTGCATGCTCACGCTCCTCTTTCGACTGGTCATTGAAGAACTTGGCAAAATTTGCAAGGTATTTATCATCCCTGTCAAAATAGAATCCCTGGAAGACGAGAAAAACAAAGAAATAATAAAATAATAATAAAGGAACAGTACATTTTCCTCTAAATTCTAACATAATGCATAAAAAAAGCCTTTCGCACCATAGAGAGATAAACATAGGAGGCATACAGCTCCAGGTTGATCTGTCTGTTGATTGCAGCCTCGCAGTCCTGGTGGAAGTTTTGTCGGACTTGGGAACTCATTTCTACGGAGATCAGATAGATGAACGACAATCTGCAAGTCAAAGCTAATTTATGATAAACCAGGATGTAATCAGGAAGCAGACGAGCAAAAACTGACACAGATTAACCTTTTTCTCATATAAGCATTGAATAATTTTGCTGCTTTAAAACATTTAAAATTGAAATGTATTTTATTGGGATTTTACATTAAAGACCAACACAGCGTCCAGAATTATTATAAAGCAGCAGAAACAGGATGCGTGATTTATTAAAATGATTTACCAATTTTATATATTTTCATTTCAATATTTGTTTATTTTTGCAAAATAATTCAAATTGGACAAAAAGCAGCAGCAAGCAAAACTTTTTAAGTCTGATTGTAACATTCAGGGTCATTTTTTAAAGTGTCCTTAATGTTTATGCTGCTAAAAAACGATTACAGATAAATACAGTAAATTATTTACTTTATAGTTTTAGCTGCATTAACAGTAAATGTTATTTAACCTGAATGAGATCTTAAATTTATCGCTGGTAAATCCTGATTTCCTCTCTAATATATATATCTTAATTATGTCATTTATGTGTTGTTATTTTTACTTTTTCTTATCTTATTGTGTTGTGACTGTCACTATGTGTAAAGCTGCTGCTACACTGCAATTTCCCAGCTTGGGATAAATAAATTACATCTATCTATCTATCTATTTAGTAACGTATCAACAGCCAACATCAAGACAAAATGGAAAGAATTATGGATAGTCGTTTCAGAAGAGACCTGAGCTAGAGCTCTTAATCTTGTGAACGATAATACTTCTTCTGTGCGTCTCAATCTGATTCAGTTTTAAATTCTTCACCGTACTCACTATAGCAAAGTCAGGCTTGCCAAAATATACCCAGATGGAGCGTGTGATCGCTGTAGAGCCATCAACGCAGACTTAGCTCATATGTTTTGGTCGTGCTCTAAGCTGAAAGAGTATTGGAATTCAGTATTTGGGATTTTAAACGATGCGTTTGGCCTACATCTAAAACCTGGTCCTTTAATGGCTATTTTTGGGGTTGACTCTGCGATTTCTAGAAAGGAAAATGTTATTGCTTTTGCAACTCTGATTGCTCAAAGGAGAATACTTCTGGAATGGAAATCTCAATTTCCACCTAAGGCAGCAATGTGGCTCTCGGATATGATCATGTTTCTAAAAATCGAAAAAGTGAAATACTTTTTTGAAAGGATCAACCAAAAAATTTTTACAAAGTATGGGACCGTCTATTGGGTTATTTTGATAAACGTACAAATCTCCCTTCTCGCTAGTAAACAAGTCTCAATGTAAAGTGTTTTCATTTTGGGATAACAGAGTTTTTTTTATTTTCCTGCCGCCGGCACAGGGGTTTCTGGGGTTGAATGGGGTTTATAAAAATATAAAAATGTTGAAATGCTGTTTGATTCTTGTTATACTGAACATGTCATTGTACATCTGTTTTAACAACAATAAAAATATGATTTAAAAAAATCCTGAATTTCCAAAAAAATTAATAAATAAATAAATATATATATATATTCTCTTTCTTCTCTTAACAACTTTACAACTTTATTCTCATAATAAAAAATAAAAAAATCTCTAGCCTGGCCTTAATACTCTGTCTTAAAAATTATAAAATAATTTAAAAAAAATATATAAATTATAACTTTCCGAACTATTTAATTTAACCCAACATAATAAATAAATAATCAAAATTGAAAATAATCAAATGCATTCAGTTATTAAGTCTCTGATGGTCCTACTGGTTCTCCATCATACTTTCAACCGTTTATATATAGGCCTATATACATATGTATACAATTATATATATATATATATATATATATATATACATATATACACATATACATACACACATATACATGTATGTATATATATATATATATATATACATACATACAAATATATATATACACACACACACACACACACACATATATATACGCATATACATACATACATATATATATATTTGAAGTGCTCCACAGACACACGTTAGGTTGAATATCTTTATGATGCGGAGCTAACATGCTAGCTTGCACAACTTGAGCTTATAGCTTCCTAGCTAGCTGAGCTGTTAGCATCAACCTACCAGCATTAAATATTTTCCACTCTCCTCTTCAAGCGATGACTTCTGCTCGATGCAGTTCTATGCTTTAATGAACACCCGCCGCCTGAATGTTACTCAATGTCACCCGTTCGCAGAGACGCCCGCTGTATGATGACGTCAGGAGGTGGGGTTGACTTTTTGCAGCATTCAATGACAGTAGGAAATTAATAAACCTCATAGAAATTTGAGCCGTGCCTTCTTCATCGGATATAAATATCACATTAAATATGACACGTGAAGTTTTGTTAATAAAGCTAACAGTAGATCGTGCCATCCGCCCGTGGCAAAATGAGTAAAACACAAAATAAGATAAGGTCACGTCTGCAGTGTCCAAGGGGACGTTAAAGCATCAAAACTGTAATAAATAAAAAAAATGTTCTTGTATGTGCGTTTGATCTCTAGTGTGGCTTTTAAATCTGTTCAGTGCTTAAATAAAATAATGTGATTTCTCAGCAGAGAAGCGCTTCGCAGCCACTGCATGTTTTGGATTAAATGTTTTTTAATTATTCCATCTCTGGATAAAACTAAACTCACTTTTGGAGAAAATGACTAGCCACACTAATTAAATAAAAAATAACTTTGATTCAGATAATGGACAATATTTATTTCCACATAATTAAAGGTCCTTCCTTTAGTTCCAACTCATTCTTATCATCCATCCATCTTCTTCCTCTTATCCGGGGTCGGGTCGCGGGGGTAGCAGCTTCAGTTGGGAGGCCCAGACGTCCCTCTCTCCAGCCACTTGGTCCAGCTCCTCTGGGGGAATTCCAAGGCGCTCCCAGGCCAGCAGAGAAACGTCTCCCCCTGGTCCTCCTCCCAGTGGGACGTGCCTGGAACCCCTCACCAGGGAGACGTCCAGGAGGCATCCTAACCAGATGCCCGAGCCTCCTCAACTGGCTCCTCTCTATGTGGAGGAGCAGCGGCTCTACTCTGAGTCCTCCCTGGATGACTGAGCTCCTCCCCCTATCTCTAAGGGAGAACCCAGACGCACTAAGGAGGAAACTCATCTCAGCCGCTTGGATCCAGGATCTCGTTCTTTCCGTCATGACCCAAAGCTCACTGTTATACAAAAACATCTAAACCTGAATACAGGGGTGGACTTACCACCACCAGCAGTGGGGTCCACTTATGAAGGGGGCCTGCTGGTTGCCCACAGCTCTAATAACATCCATGGGTGAATGTTTGAAAGGAAATAATTATATTTAGCATCAAAACAATGAATAAATAATCATGACAGAAAGAGTTGCGAACATTTTGCAGCGATTCCCAACCTGGGGTTTGCATACCCCTAGTGGGCATCGGGTGCATTGCAACGGGTAGATGAAAATATTGTATTTCTAAGGTGATAAAATAAAACAGGGCTGGGATCCATTCTGCTTTCTGAGGATCCAATTGAAAAATTAAATAAGCTTTTATCAAACATTAAGTTTTTCTTATATGTTTGAGCCCATAGAGCCAAACACTGTAACGGTGCGCGTGTCGTTTCCAGGAAGTCATGTGACTGATCCAGGAGCTGTTTCTAAATCACTGACTCACTAAACTGTGTTTAAAAAACGTTTCTATCAACATGATGCATCTGCTGGAAAAAATTTCTATTTTTTGTGGTTTATCATTAAAATGATCCAGAAGATTGGAGCCTAAACGGAATAGGATCGCTTCAGCCGCTGCGTTTTTTATTTTCTCGTTGTGTCATCCTTTTCCTCTCAGTTGTCACTCAACTTATCTGAATTAAAGTTAATTTCAAATTGATTCTTAGTTTGTTTACTGTTTTTATTGTACTTATTGTTTTAAAATTATGGTTTCAAATCCTAGTCCAGCCGCATCCTCATTCTCATTTCCCTCTAAATGTTCACATTATGATACATGTTTCGATTATTTATTGGATGTATCTAAAAATATAAAAGATATTTTCAATTTAAACACAGATATGATATAATATAACCTAGAGTAATTTATATATCATTGTTCTAGGTCATCAAATTCAGTTCAGTCTGTCCAATCAGCTGCCTGTAGTGTCTTTAAATGTCCAGCAGGGGTCAGTATTCTGTGAGACAGTATCAATAGTTTGGCTTAAAGATGCCTCATTAACCATCACTAGGGAGGAAGTATCAGTATCCTCCTAAATACTTGTAAACAATGCTCTACTTTCCTGATTAACATAATTTGATCAGCTGTCTAACGCTTTTTTTAGAGAAATAAACAGACTCATTCCAAACCATCTATGGAGCTGCTTTCTAGTCATTCCAGATCTACCAAAGCTGTGGATCTATGTGATCTGAATCCATACAGACTTTTAGAAAGTAGTTTTTGCTTATCAAAGTTCTCCAGTCTGATAATAGTCATTAGGTTCGATATATATGAAATACTTGACTTTCTCTACTACAGACCTAATTACATTGTTGCTCATAAACCTCTGTGGATAATTCATTTCTTAGTCCTAAAAGCTCATTATGAAGAATTTAAAATTAAAATGGTGAGTCTGCTGCTGCAGATTTTATGGCATTCTTGTCAGTCTGGATTTAATCCCATTTAAGTTGACATCAAACAGGTGACTAATATTTAGAACTCAAGCAAAGTGTCCAAATGAAAGGAAGTTTAGAGCGGTGAGGGAGGAAACGCACGATGGTGGTTGCTGCTGTTGCATAACCACAGATCAAACCTTTCATATGGAGAATTATTTTAAGCTTGAACAACTGGAAAAGTGATTTTCTCAAAGTTAATTATTTTTTGATAAGGTTTACCAGAAAGCAACAGATGAAAATGTTTTTTAGAACCACAACTGCAGCATAGATCACCAATTTGGCTTAATCACAGGATTCAATTACAGCGATGGCTGACAGGTTTGTAATAATTTAATAAACAGGAAATGAGTGTAAATCCTTCAGAGGAAAGCTGGACTGCTTCCCATGCATCACGTTTACAAACTCTGTAGCACTCTGCTGGTTTTCCCCAAGCATTTATTCAATAATTGGAACATAAAAATAGAATTAAAAATACACTAGGGAGAGATGACAAATCAGGAAAAAAAAAGAAAAGAAAAAAAACATAACTTTATTGTTCTAAACAAAACAAAAAAAACTATATACATAAGCCATAGTGTATGAGTGTGGAGAGCCTACTTAGCCCCCGCTGGGGGCGAGTGCCACACTGCAGAGCTGGTGCGTTTAAAGTATCTGGGTTTGCTCTTGTAGAAGATGTTCTCCAGTCTGGGCGGCTCAATGGGCCCGAAGAAAGAGTCCAAATTAGGGGGGTTGAAGTACTGCTTTGCTATGAGCTGTTTCAGAAGAGCACCTGGAAGACAAGAAGAAACTTTTCTTATCCTGTAGCTGACATTTATTATGGAATCTATGCTGGGGGAGATTCTCAGGCTGTTTCTCAATCTGTGTGCATTCTCGTGTCACAGCATTTACTGATTTACTGTGTAATTCCAGCATAGCTGTGTTTAAAGAACAATTTCTTTGTTTAATTTGGCAAAATTTTCATTTGATTTATCTGACTGGGTTAATCATTATTCCCCTATTAAATAAAAAAAGTAAGAATTAATTATAATCTATACCAGGGGTGACTAATTAAAAATCATTTGGGTCCGAATATAGAAAATCAACCAGTAAAGGTCCGCAGACATTTTTAATTATAATCTGTTACTTTAAACAGAATTTAACACTGAAATAAAATGAGGTTTTTATGCATCCATGTTATACATTGAATTTTTAAATAAAAAAACATATATATAAAAAAAAAATCTAAAGTGTTTTTTTGAAGTAGAGAACCACATTCGTTCAGTTTGGTTTATAGATAATTTCCTGATTCCCATATTTTCTCAAACCCCTGAACTGACGGTTTGTTATTTTCTTTCTTTTTTCTGTCTTAATGTTGGCAGTGGGCTTTAGGCTGCCCTGCAAGGCTTTAAACCTGGGTTTAACCAGAGACTAAGCCATTCTCAAGCACATATCAAGGAGCTCATTTTGAGCCTGGATCCAGATTTATTGTTGATTCTGTTCATGGTGGAGAATCCTGCTTCACAGCAGCAGGTTGAGCCAAACATCCTCTAAATGTGCAGGGTCATCTTTGAGCACGCCATTTCACTTTTCTTTCACCAGTTCACCGCAGTTCTTCCAGCAGTCCACACTTTCTCTGCTCTCTTTTTCTCATGGTCTTCTCCTTCTTTCCCATCGCCCGGCTTGCCACAGGTTTGCCTGCTGTGTCTAAAAGTAGCAGCAGCAGCAACCCAGACTGACAGCTCATTGGCTCATTTAGATCACGTGCAGCCTGGAGCCGGACGCTCCCCAGGGCTTTACCGTATTAACAGGAGAAGAGGGGCAGGTGAAGTTAGACACTGTCATCTGATAACATGTGGTAATTTATAAATGTTTTAAATCAGGTCGGGTCCGGATCTGCACCGCGGTCCTCTAATCCGTGACCTCTGACCTAGAGACTATTAATAACAGGAAGTGAAATGCAGCTCCAGATGAGCTTTGAACGTGGTGATGTCATCAGTACGCTTCTGTTCCAGTTGACCCTGATTTATCCTGCGTGCTCCTGTTCTCCCCGAGTCCAGACTTTCCTGGGTTCTTCTCAGGAATAGACTCGGGAAGAACACGAGTCCATACTTGGGTTCTATAGAATTGAGAAACAGCCTCAGTCATCCAGGTCAGAGCCGTTCCAAAAAAGAAAAATCAATCCACTGGACTTTGTTTCCAAGTCTGAAGACGTTTCTCATTTCAAAATGAAGCTTTATTGAACTGAAAAAGCTTCCTGGATGGAAGAGAAACCTCTTCAGACTTGGAAACAAAGTCCAGTGGATAGTTTTTTTTAAACTCTTTTGGAATGAACCTAAAATCTAAACATCCAAACTGGTAAGACGCACCTTGGGCCCAGGAGGGAATTGGTTTTCTTGGGGCCGATTCGTCGTCTGTTGAATCATCGCTGTTCTGGTCCATCCCATAATCATCTGGGTTCTTTGATAAAACCAAGGGCTTATTTCCACCACTGGGGGTGATGGCGTATGTCTGAGGGGACGATTCCTGCAGGGGGGAAAGAAGGCACACAACGAGGCTCCGTGAGGAAAAATAAAACCGTTTTGGGTTAATAAATAAATAAAGGGGAAGAGAAGGTACCTGTATGTCCACGGTAACGTTTAGAGCACCTTTTCCTACAGGTGTCTGCATTACTGAGCGCTGGGAGAAATAAAAACATTAACACAGCTTATTAGGACAGAATGAAAGTTTACTGGATGAAATGATCTCTGACTGCAATGCTTACCTCGATATCAACCGTTTTATTCAGCATGTCTGTAGAATGCTTTAACAGACGAGATAAGAAAGAAACAGTCAGTTAAATTTAAGAATTTCACTTTCAACAACAGACGGTAAGTTTACAGTTTGAGTATTCAGCAGGCGTTCACTGCTGCTGCTATAGTACTGGTTCTAACACCATGTTCCCTAAAGCCGGGCGTACACGACAATTTTTTGCTCTTTTTGGCTGATTTTCCAGTCGTGTGAGAATTTTTCAATCTGGCCGACTTCCAGCCTGATGGTGCGTGGTGTAGCTGAACAGGGGCTAACGAGGGGCGATCAGCCTCTAACGACCACCACCCCATCAGGAAACGTAAGGTCGGGAGAAAATCAAATATGTTTGAAATTCAGTCGGCCGTCGTAAGGTGGTCATGGACAAATCTCGCAGGAGCTGCTGCTTGCTCGCCATGTTTTCCCCGCAGATCCGTCCACATTGTTACTTATCCTGGAGCTCCGCGCAGAAACTACGTCATTTAGGAACCCCCACGCCCAAAATGAGGTCATTTGGCTGCCCAGACGCATCAAGCACAAATTAAGCACAAAATAAACTTAACTTGGGTTTAAAGAAGAAATTAGCAGCTAGTGGCCTTTTATAAAACAGCATGGAGGAAAAAAAAAAAAGAAAAGCTTTTCTAGAGAACAAAGGGCAAAAAGTCGCAGGAAACAAAGAGGAAACATTTTTGTGGTTTTAAGAAGGGCAGCTGTCTCCAGCCTCGGCTGTTAGGACATAAATAATTAGAAATTTTACCACTAAAAATAATTCATCAATGTGTTTTTTAGCAGCACTTTATGCTGAACAAGGATCGATGTTAAAGTCAGCAGGTTATTCTATCCATTACAGAGAGAAACTTTTGGTTAAAAACAAAAGAAATAACCAAAATGAAAAACATAGCTGAACTGTAGGGGGGGGGGGGGGTGTTGTAATACGATACGATATTATTACAATGTTGTGAGATCACTATATATTGTGACATTTTACAAGCTATCAAAATGAAAAGTAAATGCTGTATATGTTTTATCAGAATCCATGTTGTTTGGGGTTCGGGTCAATTCACCGCGTCACAACCTGATCCGTCCCGAAGCGCCATCCATCCTGCGCACGCCAGACAGATATACATCCAGGTTTGCATAAATAATGTAATTATGGAACTAAAATTACTTATTTCTATCATTAACTCACTAAAGTATGCTAATACACATCTTTAAAAAAATGTTTTATGACTTTTCTGAGATAATTTTGATGCTTTGTACATTTTCTTCATTAAACAGTATCTGATGTCATGATGGGACATGATGATGAAGTTTGTTTATTTCAGACATACAAGTATATAATAAAAACAGTATATGTCCATATAACATCAATTAAAACAGTCAGAAAAAGGCAGCTTATAACGACCAGCCTCCAAAAATTATTATTCTACAAGAACAACTTTTTTTTTTTTTAGGGAATAAAAAAAAAAAAAAAAAAAAAAAAAAAAAAGGTAACATACCCAATATCTTACTGCTCTTAATTGCATTTATGTATCGTTTTTTTATCGTATTGCTCTTATGTTTTCTAAATGTTTTTTAGCTCCTGATCTAATTTGTTCCAGACATCAACCCCAACAAAGGAAATAAAATATTTTACATTTGTTCTTGCTTTAGGTTTTCTGAACATTTTATACCTTCTTAGATCATAAGCTGATCAAAAACAGAAATTATTTTTTACTTTCTACATAAATTGAGCAGCCTTCAACTCAACCAAATCTTTAAATTTTAATGTTTTTAAATGTACAAAAAGTTGGTTTATATGTTCGCTATAATCTGCTTTATTAACTATGAGGTTTAAATGAGTTTTATAGGCGTTTCCCCAAACTTTAATCCAGCACACCAGGCTAAGGCAAAACTAATGAACAATACAAGAGATACGTTTGATTTAAAAGGTTTTTAAATTTATATAAAGCTGCCAAAGTTTTAGATAACTTTGATGTGATAAAAGTCAATATATGTTTCCATCTTAACTTAGTTTGTATTGTTAAATTTTACTTACTCCTTCAATATCTGTGTCATTTATTTTAAATGTTGTGTGCACATTAATAGTACAATTTGTGAATATTATAAATGTTGTTTTCTTTAAATTTAAGGTTAATTTGGAATTTCCATGCTCAGAGCAGTAAATCTGATTAAACCACGTTTATCTGCATTTTAGTTGTTTCTTTCTTTAGTTTACGCTCTATATAGCATAATGTTAGAACAAAACGAAAACATAAAACTCAAAAAAAAAACTAGATTTATGTTTAAATCCAAAGCAGATAAAGTCAGCCGCCGGAAGTAGCGCAGGATTCTATTTCCTGTGCAGATCAGGAACAGAGTTATAAAAAAGAGAGGATTTTAATGCATTTATTTTCTCAGGAAATTCCTTATTAACCTTTAACACGTTATATTTTAGTACGCTTACTATTTATGGGGAGAAATAAAGAGATTTAGATCTTTTTAACAAAATAAAATTAAGGGCGAGCCAGATGAGCTGATGCTGCAGGACGGATCGGATAGTGACACCTCTTCCACTTTGACCGTTTCAACTACAGATGTGGATGTTCTGCACAGGAAAAGGCTCAGCAGCGCCACCTGCCAGTGTGGCGGTGCAGAGCTAGTCCATCTTCCTCTCATTGTTTTAGGTAAAAACTTAAAACTGATATTAGGAACTAAAAGATCCATATTACAGGTGCTGGTCATAAAATTAGAATATCATGAAAAAGTAGATTGATTTCAGTAATTCCATTTAAAAAGTGAAACTTGTATATTATATTCATACATTACATACAAACTCATATATTTCAGATGTTTATTTTGTTTAATTTTGATGATTACAAATGACAACAAATGAAAATCTCAAATTCATCATATCAGAAAATTAGAATATTGTGAAAAGGTTCAAAATTGATGGCCCCTGGTGCCACACTCTAATCAGCTAATTAACTCAAACCACCTGCAAAAGCCTTTAAATGGTCTTTCAGTCTAGTTCTATAGGCTACACAATCATGGGGAAGACTGCTGACTTGACAGTTGTCCAAAAGACGACCATCGACACCTTGCACAAGGAGGGCAAGACACAAAAGGTCATCGCTAAAGAGGCTGGCTGTTCACAGAGCTCAGTGTCCAAGCACATTAATAGAGAGGCGAAGGGAAGGAAAAGATGTGGTCGAAAAAAGTGTACAAGCAAGAGAGATAACCGCACCCTGGAGAGGATTGTGAAACAAAACCCCTTCAAAAATGTGGGGGAGATTCACAAAGAGTGGACTGCAGCTGGAGTGAGTGCTTCAAGAACCACCACACACAGACGTATGAAAGACATGGGTTTCTGCTGTCGCATTCCTTGTGTCAAGCCACTCTTGAACCACAGACAGCGTCAGAAGCGTCTTGCCTGGGCTAAAGAGAAACAGGACTGGACTGCTGGTGAGTGGTCCAAAGTCATGTTCTCTGATGAAAGTAAATTTTGCATTTCCTTTGGAAATCAAGGTCCCAGAGTCTGGAGGAAAAGAAGAGAGGCACTTCATCCACGTTGCTTGAAGTCCAGTGTAAAGTTTCCACAGTCAGTGATGGTTTGGGGTGCCATGTCATCTGCTGGTGTTGGTCCATTGTGTTTTCTGAGGTCCAGGGTCAACGCAGCCACATACCAGGAAGTTTTAGAGCACTTCATGCTTCCTGCAGCTGACCAACTTTTTGGAGATGCAGATTTCATTTTCCAACAGGACTTGGCACCTGCACACAGTGCCAAAGCTACCAGTACCTGGTTGAAGGACCATGGTATCCCTGTTCTTAATTGGCCAGCAAACTCTCCTGACCTTAACCCCATAGAAAATCTATGGGGTATTGTGAAGAAGAAGATGCAATACACCAGACCCAACAATTCAGAAGAGCTAAAAGCCACTATTAGAGCAACCTGGGCTATCATAACACCTGAGCAGTGCCACAGACTGATCGACTCCATGCCACGCCGCATTGCTGCAGTAATACAGGCCAAAGGAGGCCCAACTAAATACTGAGTGCTGTACATGCTCATACTTTTCATGTTCATACTTTTCAGTTGGCCAACATTTCTATAAATCCTTTGTTTTTATTGGTCTTCAGTAATATTCTAATTTTCTGATATGATGAATTTGAGATTTTCATTTGTTGTCATTTGTAATCATCAAAATTAAACAAAATAAACATCTGAAATATATGAGTTTGTATGTAATGTATGAATATAATATACAAGTTTCACTTTTTAAATGGAATTACTGAAATCAATCTACTTTTTCATGATATTCTAATTTTATGACCAGCACCTGTATACTGGGCAGCCAGATATCACGACATATCGCCAAACGGATTCTTTTCCACACCCCGACTGAACTGGTTTGAATTTTAAATGCAGTGAATCAGCTTACCTGCGTTTTAGCAGCAGCAGCAGCAGCTTCCCTCTGCTTGGCTTCTTCCCTCTCTTTTAAAATTTTCTCATTTGCAGCCAACATCTGCTGCTCCTCCTGAAATAAAACGATTTCCACCACAGAACAGCAAACATGAGCAACATTTCATGTTGCATAACATCCCTGATCTCTTCCTATTTGCTGCTTAAAATAAAAGCAGTGATAGGAAGGGACTTTTCAAAAGCCTGCCATTTCTAGTGAGGGAAATCTGAAGGCATCTCTTCACAATAAAATGTTCACTTTGGACTGAAAGCATAAAAACAAACCTTTAGAACATTTCTCACCAGTTTCCTCTTTGCTTCCAAAGCCTTCCTTTTCTCCTCCAACTGTTTCATTTCTTTCTCTCGAGCTGCTCGCTCCACTTCACGCCGTAAAGCCTTTTCTTTTTCCAGCCGTTCTCTGCAAAGAACATCCACTCATTATAACCTGGTAGCAGTAAAGCCTTTCAGGCAGATTGACCTCCATCATTTAACTGATGGCAGCATAGATCTCCAAATAGAAAAAACTTGATCATTAAAAGAGCATTTCAGCTCTTTTATTAAATCCTTTTACTGTCAACTGTAGATACTTAAACTGATCATTCGCTGAGGATCAACAAATTTTTTTTGCTCTTTTTGGGCCGATTTTACAGTCTTGTAAGAATTTTCCGATTGGGCCGACTTTCAGGGGGTAACGAGGGGCAATCAGCCTCTAACGACCACCTCCCCCCATCAGGAATCGTAAGGTCAGGAGAAAAACATATTTCAAAAGACGGAGCTGCTGCATAAAACCTGGAACTAAACGCTATTTCTGACATTTTGAATTGAAAAAGCTTCCTGGATGGAAGAGAAACGTCTTCAAACTTGGAAACAAAGTCCAGAGGATTGATTTTTTTTTTTTACTTTTTTTGGAACGACTCTGACCTGGAGGACTGAGAATCTCCGACACCTTAAACATGTTTGAAATTCCGCCGTCGTAAGGTGGCAGTGGGCAAATCGCTCAGGATTCTTCTTCCTCCTCTCAAACCCAGCAGCATGGCGGGGGGGCAATGAGTGAAATGGAGTTCTTTCTGTCAAACTGACAGACCGTAGTAGCCACGTTAGCTCAGCCATGTCTTTGTCCAAATACGTCGTCTCCTTTTCTTTTTGGGGCTTTCAGCACTAAATTGCCCAAATATCCAAGGCAGCGCGTTTCACTCTAGTGAGCTTCATGTTCCTCTGCTACTGGTTTGGCTTCCAGATAGACGAGTCCGAGTAGCGCCATCTCACTGCGGAGCTGAGACCCACCTGGTTTTTAGACGTACGGTGTGAGCAGGTAGATCGCATCAGAGCGTCGAGTCGCACAGGGTGAGAACAAACATCGTGAGCTGAGAACTTTTAAACCCTGAGGTTTCGTCATACGGTGTGAGCTGTAGCTGCGAGCAACGATTGAAAATATGGTGCAGTGGATGCCCGGCTTAAAGGAAGAAAAACCAGAGAACGACTCCATCCAACTTCATGAGACTCCAACCCTAAAAAAAACCCTAACTTGCATCTTTTTTTTTTTTTTTAAACCAACATGGATAATTGTGTTTACTGTAAGAATTTTGATCTAAGCTCGCCTTTCAGCAGCAGCGGCGGCGGCTGCAGCAGCCTGCCGTTCTCGCTCCCTCTCCCTCTCGCGCTCCCTCTCTCGCTCCTTTTCGCGCTCCCGCTCCCTCTCTCGCTCCTTTTCGCGCTCCCGCTCCCTCTCTCGCTCCAGGGCTTTGCGAGCTTGCAGCTCCTCCTCCTCTGCTTTCTTTTTGGCTGCAAGTTCCTGCTGCCGTTTTTCTTCCTCCTGAATGGACAGACATGAAACCATCGTAGGAAACACTGAAATATTTTAAATAAAAGTTTCAGTTCAGAGAGAAAAACAGACAGTAATAGGAAAGATTATTTAGGCTCTTTTTAAATAAGACTTCTATCTAGAGCAGACATGATGCATCTAAATCTAGATACAAGGATAAAAGATTAAAAAAAATCTTTACCTGCTGAATCTTTTTCTTTTTAGCTTCTTCCTCTAACTTCTTCTTCTGCTCCAGCTCTTCTTGGCGCTTCCCTACCATCCTCTTCTTAGCCTTCTCCTCAGCCTGGCGCTTCGCACACAAAACAGTTCCTCATCATTCAAATGAGCATAAAACACCAGGAGCTTCCAAGTCTTTCACATACTTTATCGTTTTTCTCCTCAATTTTAACCATTTTCTGCTCAATCTTCTTTTTCTTTTCCTCCTCCTTCTGCTCTTCCTTTACTTTGGCCTCCACCACTCTCCTCATCCTCTCCTCCCTCTTCCTGTAAGACATTTAAATATAAATTCAAATGGTCCAAATGGAAAAACCAAACTTTTATTCAAAGCAATGAATACCTTTTCAGTTCTTCCAATTTTCTTTTCTTCTCTTCCTCCATTTTCTTCATCCTTTCTTCCTCCTGTTCCTGCTTCTTTTTAAGTGCTTCCAGTCGGTTCCGCTCTTTTGCCTTTAAAAAAAGAGTTCAAATAAATAGTTAATAATAAAAACATTGATAAGAGTTTTTAAAACTGAAACTGAGGCAATAGTAAGGTGGCTGTGATGGGGGGACAAAGCTAATGAACCAGTGGATTAGAAACAGGTTAGGGTGGGATGCAGTGAGAAATGAGATAAAATAAATATTAAATGTTTGAAAACATGATGGAGCTGAAATGAAGAGCAGCCTGTGCTTCATCACAGACCAGCAGGCATTTCAGACAAAGATGGTGGAAAAGGGAAACATTTTCAGCCTCTTCAGAGATCAGGAGTCTTCATCGTTTTCCAGGCCAAGGACCCCAAACTGATGGCGATGGAGCGGGGACCCCCTAATTTTATATATTGTATGAAATAGTGTTCTATCAAACTGGTCCTATAGTCACTCTATTACAGATGGAGTAATGTAACTAAAGTAATCCCTCCCTGGGATTATTAAAGTATTTCTGATTCCTGGTTGATGGGACAGGTGTTGTGAATGAAACGGTGTCCAGATTGAAAGAGCTCCTGTGTGTCTCTGAATGTGAGCATTGATGACTGAAAGACATCTTCTGCCTCCATTTATCTGTTTACTACTGTGTGTTGAATTCATGTTAATGTGGATTTGAAGACATTTCAATTAGTGGGAAAAATTGCTGGAGGAAATATAACAAAAAAAGGGTCTAATCAACCAAAACTTTGTGACCCCCATGCAGTACCTCTAGGACCCTCTAGGGGGTGCAGACCCCCCGTTTAAGACCTTTAGATGCTTTAGGCGAAGATATCAATGTAAATCTGGACTTTTAAGTTCACTTCTTTAAATTCCAGGGTCACTGGAAAGCTAAAAATCTAGATATAAGCATTTAGAACATATTTGAGAAAAATAACTAAAAACATGCAACACAGAGGAATGAATAATGCTCTTTGAAATAACTTTAATGCTATCATCAAATACCCATGACTTTCATTATATATATATATATATATATATATATATATATATATATATATATATATATATATATATTAGGGGTGGAACGATTCACAAAATCCACGGTTCGGTTCGATTCGATACATGTTGATTGTTACACCGAAATTTCATAAAAAATTATGAAATTAATGAAAAAATCCCCCCAAAAATAATGGATTGTAATTATTTTAAATGATACGCGGAAACCCTGGATCATTTCCGTATGTTTTGCTGCTTTAAATTTCATCATCTGGCGCATGCTCTCTAACCTGACAACAGCCAGATGCATGTCTCGCTCATGTCTCGCTCCGCCACATGCATCTGGCTGTTGTCAGGTCACATGCTCTCTACCATCTCCAAGGAACTCAGAGGGGAGCAGACGAAGCCACAGTGGAGGCTGTAGGCTTTGCTTTGAGCAGCCGGTCTGGAGCGCAGCGGGGGTTGCTGAAGGAGTATGAGGGATTTCGGGGTTAGCATGACATGTTGCTGTTAGCATAAACAAAACGTGTTGCACAATGCTTGCACACTGTTGCACTTTTATCCACAACTTTCTTTCCGTCGTCATCGTAGGTCACTCTAAATGCAAAGCGCTCCCATACAGCAGACCTATAAAGTGCTGCTGGCGCGTCTTCCAACTCCTCTTCTTTCCCACTCGCCAGTCCGACACAACTCTCCACAACAACAGATTTTTTTTCTGCTACACCCAGCTAAGCTGCTTCGCTTCTTCTTCTTCTTGTTTACTACTGGTGGTTGGCTTTGGTCGCAGTACCGCCACCTTCTGCTCTGGAGTGTAAACGCTTCACCTATGAGAAAAAGGAGCAGCGCATGAACCGAACGAAACACACGCGAACCGAACCGAGACAGTCGAACCGAACGGTTCTGACGGTTTTCATAAATCCTCCATTCCCTAATATATATATATATACATAATATATAAAATAAGTCTTCTGAAAAGCAGTTTTCAGCAGGCATGCTTTCTTCGCATAACAGCGGCCACAACATGGTTTTTAGTGGTTGCTCTATCGGGACGGAACCAGGAATGGTCCCAGCGAGGCGTTCAGTAAATACCGTATAAACAAAGGTATAGTCAGTTATTTCAATGTTTTATATGGACTATAGAATAAAATCTGATTTATGATATGGTAATAATTTAAGACCCAGGAACCCAGTAGAAAACTATATCTGAGCCTAGAGCAGTGGCGGCTGGCCCATAGGGGGCGCTGGGGCACCGCCCTCCCTGATAAGAAGAGAGAAACATAAAATATATTTTTAGAAATTAACTCATAAATATCAGTTTTACTCTCTAGAGTGTGTACCTATAAGCAAAACAAATTATATAAACTACATTTCCCTATCTACTGTCATTCATTTGTGGATTTCCACAGACAGACTCCTACCGTCTCTGTCTTGGGGCTGTGATCAGTCTGCCCCACATGTGCAGAGAATCTGCCAATCATGTACTATTGCTAGGTCAATTTAATAATTTAATGGCCAATCAGCGTCTCAGAATTTTATGGTCTTGGGGCGCTGAAAATACTGCCCTTTAACAGGCTTCTGCACCCAATGCGCAGGTGCAGACAATTAGAGGGACGATGGCGAACGTAACGAGCGAGATGCAGCTTCCACCAAATTCGGTGAGATCCTTATTTATCTACCCGTTTGCCAGAAGAACATCCCTGTTGTAGGATATGAACATTTCATGTCATGGTTATTGTGACCAAAATCATCAACTGTTAATGTTATTATATAGTAAATTAAATCATTACTGTTAAATTGTATTTATTGTCCAATTGTTTATTTGAATTCTTATTCTGGATTAGTTGGAGACATACACTATATCAGCACCACCAACAATATTTTTCACCAGCCGCCACTGGCCTAGAGCACATTGAATGATCTACAGAGAAAGACAGAGCAGTTATATTTAAGAGGACGATCTGCTGTTTGTTACTAAATTAGATGAGGTAAAAACTTGGACCTTTCTAGACTTTATAAACTAAAATAACCTCATAGAAAAGCCAGCAGTGATGGATCAATGACTAGACAGCTAGAGTGAACCGATCTGTGTGACACAACCAAATACAGCTAATGTTAGACTGTGGTGAAATATTACGTTTTATAAATTAATATTGAAAGAAAATAAACTAAATCAGGTCATTAATATAGAACCTGCTGGCAAAACTGATCTACCGTCAGCCGCTTTCACATACAGAGTCCAAAGACGGGATCATTGTTTGCCTTTAGGCCCTTTTTCTGTGAAAAACACTGAATTAGTTTCATTATCCTGATTATTTTCAGGAAAAAGATCAAATAAAATAATCCCCATAAGGAGTGTTTGGGAAAGAAGCCAGTGACCTTTAACCCCTCACACCATGTTAGACGCCACCACATTGCTACAGGTTTGACACTCACCACAGTACCCATGTTCATCTGAGGAAAAAACAAAAGGATTTCAAATTGCAACTAACACAGTAAACCATTTGATTTTTACCGACTGGACACATTTAGATAAAAGCCTGAGGCCCCAAAGGGCCACTTACTCTGGGGTCCATTTTCAGGGGAGTGGTGTGTTTGATGAAGGACTTGACCACAGCAGTTCGGCCCAGGGAGTTAGGAGTCATCATCAGCATTTGATTCTTATGCACAGTATGAAGAAAAGATCGCATGTTGGGTCTGACCGCCTGTTTAAGAGACAACAAAAGGTTCCATTCATTCACTAATAAGCTGCATTTATTAAATAATAAAAAGATTTGTGCGTTTTATCGGTGTCATACACTTTGGCTTTTCTTTGGGGGGGAGAACTGCTTGGAAGGGCTGCTCTCCACGATCTCCGGACCTTTCCGTTTTTTACTGAGACTCGATCTAAAGACATGAGAGACTTTCCTTCAGCAAAGATCAAAACAGCTTTCAGCACTAATATGTTTATAGTTAAAGGCCAGAACACACCGATTACAATTTTACGTCCGATCTGAAAGAAAATCTTGCCCTAAGGCCTGGTTATCGTCTCTCAGCAGTCTGTCGCAGATATTTTTGATTTCTGCCCAATACTGAAGCGTGGTCTGCGCTGTTATTCCAAGCCACAACGCCAGAGGGCCAATCAGGAACTAGCTTATTGCTGCGTTTTTCTTTTCTTTAGACGTAGATCTCATTATGTTTTTAATAGATGAACATTTTCTATCTGTTCTGGTTCTAGATGCTGCACAGACTCGTTAAGTAGAGCTTTGCTTTATAGAATGCACCGACTTTTCATAATCTGTCTGGTAAATGTTCTGCACAGATCTGTTCAGCCTGACTAGTCGGAGCCGCTCTATACGCAGTCAGTGGGAAAACATCGGATCTTAGATGAAAAAGTCGTACGGAACCGGTGTGTTCAGGCCTAAATAAAGGCACATATCGAACTCCAGAATCTCGTTACTCACCTTTGAGCTGCTTTGGTCAGTCTCTTAGCAGCCACTGGGGGGGGATGCAGACATCAATATAAAACCATAATCAGAAAATGTTTCAGAATATAAACGGTCGCATACCAGGCATGACAGGAGTGCTTATTTTAGCCTCGGAGGAGAACAGCGGAGGGGGCGCCAGTTTGGGAGAATTAGCTGCCACAGAGCGAGTCACGCGCTCCACAGCAGGTGCAGAGACAGGGCTGTCGGTTTCAGGCTTTTGTTTAATGAGAAGATTGAAAAAAAATTAAATCAAAGGTAAAAATCCAGCAGCGTAGGTTAAACATGATGAGCAGAGGAGAGTTCTGCTACCTCTGGAGCCTCCTTTTCCTTTTCAGGATCATCAACTCCAGTGTCTGCAGCTAATGCTTCGATTTTGCTGTGAATGTTGAGAGAAAATAGATTAGAACAACTTACAGGTTAAATACAATGTTAAATCAGACAATTTAGAGCCTTAAAGCTCCAAATCAAACAATAAATGCAATAAAACCTGAACTCCCTTTGTTTAGCTGATGAAACAGCAGACATGTAATATGGAGACGTTCTGCTCCAATCAGAATAATAAGTGTTTTTCTTACTCTTCTCCATCGTCCTCGTTTACAGCATCCATGGAGGAGTCCGTTCCTTCATAAACAGGCAAAATGGTTCAATGATTGGGAGGAAAGTGTTGGTCAGAAAGCTGCGATGTGGAGAAGTAAAGGACTCACCACCAACGTTGCTGCTGCTGCTGTTAGAGTATCCCATCCGAATGGACTTTCTCTTTAGCATAGAACGGCGTGAAGAGCGACGAACGGATTCCTGCGTCATACTGTGCCGAAGACCCGCCAGTGACTGACGCAATTTGAGGGAGCAGCGAGCAGAGCTGCGCCTGGAGCTGCGCCTGGAGCTGCGGGCGGCGCCGGCTATGGCCATCTTGGTAGCCGTGCGGCCCGGAGAGGCGGCCGGTTTTATGGCGAGCTCGGCAGAAAGGCGGTCCTCTGCTGAGATTCTGACAACTAGCTCGGGGGAAGCCATCTTTGGAGGAGACTGAGAAGTGCTGCCGGGTTCCTCCGGTTCAGTTTCTGCATCATTCACTTTTTGGATTTCTTCCACTTCCTCAACCAGCGGCGGCTTCTTGTTCTGCGCCTCTTCTAGTTTAACGCCGTCACCAGACGACTCCTCAGCATCTTCGGCCCACGTCTGTTTGTTTCTGCGAGTCGTGCGTTTGGGCTGCGTTCTGGTATTGGGCTTAGAGGCTGAAGCCTCAGGGACCGCTTCTTCTTCTTCTGCTTCAGGGACCAAGTCAGGAAATTTGACAGCTGACCCACGAAGGTTGCTGCGCTTTCCCTTCGAGAATCTAAGGTATAGACAGACAGAAAAAAACTGCTAAAGAGACTCAAACATAATTTAAATCCCTCAAAGGTATAGTGGAGGATGTTTTTTTTCCCTGGGTGGATCATCTAAATCAGTGGTCCTCCCAATTGTCAATCATTCTGGTGACATGTTTACGTAAAGCTCCCGTCACACCTTGATGACCAGCGTAGCCTGACGTTCGAAAAATCTGGCCAAAACTCTGGCATATGTTGCATAAGTTATGGGTACGTTTTATATTAACACGTCGACATATTGCAAGTACGAAACATTCTGAGCATCCTCAAAATCTCCCTCCGTATGCCAGCGTCTGCCATCCATGGGCCGTCAGTTCCAGGTCAGTTATCTGATGGCTGACATCCGTTCAGCATCAGTTCCTCATCAGTCGTGGCGTCTAGCTGATCCTAAACCTCTGTAACTTATCCAGAACTTCTCTCCAACATATCAGCGTATCTGCCGTGTTCCAGACGAGCGCTGAACGTGTTTCTAACTTCCAGCTACTGTATAATGGCGTATTGGCAGCGTTTTGGTATAAAGGGGGTTCACAGGAGGAAACCGTCAGTTCTCCTCCAGACTTCATCCCCATCATAGGGTGAGCCAGAAGGTGAGTGATGGATCCTCCCTGCGTTCACGCCCACCACCAACACACTTCCTAGCAGACATGACGCTCAATCTGCTGCCACCAAAAACCTGCTTTCTTTATTTTTCTTTTATTCTTTTTCTTTTGGCGGGCGGTAAACGGCAGCTAGGTTAATACCGCCATCAAAGAAATCTTTTTCTGCAGGCTGGGCGCCTCCGGGCGTATCGCTGCCCCCCTCAGGACACTGTGCATCATTTCCTGGGCATTACGCTGCCGTGTGTTATGCAGAAGTTAGGCTGTTGTTGGACAGAAGTTCTGGACTCGACATGAATCCTCTATGTTTACGCCCAGAATAGAAAGATTCCATAGAAAGTTCAGCGTCTGCCTGTGTTTTAGGAGATTCTGGGACGTCAGGCAGACGCTGGATAAATCAGCAAGGTGTGACAGGAGCCAAAGGCCGTCCTACGCGCCCGTCCCCATTCTCACTTACCGGTGGCGAGTCTGTCATAGTGGAAAAATTGCTAATCTGTAATCTTTTGGAAAGTAAGACAAACGGCAACTTTTTAATCAGAGCGTGCACGAGGAGCATTGGGCTCATGCACGTTCTCGCACACGTTCCCTCTCTGGAGCGGGTACACGGTTGTGCAGGTGGATATTTTTGTGGAGAGAGCGGGTCTTCTCAAGCGGGTCTTTTCAAAAATACCCCCATATCCTCCACTATAGCTTTAATCATCAATCATACCAACCTTCTCCTCGGTTGACCCTGCTCTTGGCGCCCTACAGATACGCGCTTCCTGCGGCTGTTCTTTTTCTGTGACGGCGTTTTTGGCATCAGTTCTGGTGCGGCGTTAAAATCACTGAAATAAAAAGAAATAGTTAAAGAGATGCATCACAAACTTTAGTCCTGTTAGGATCCATTCAGCAGACTTTGATTGCAGGAAATGCTTCCCACCTGGAGAACATGCTGTTTGCTTCCTGCTGGATCTCTTCCAGCCAAACCATGTGGACATTTTCAATCTCACTGACGAAATCCTGAATCTTTTTATGAGACACGTGCCAGAGGGAGCTCACTCTCGACTGCAGGGACTTCATGGTGGCACCTGGAGGAAGAACAGTTTAAATATTGAACAGATACTTTTACACAATATTTGCCTTTAGATAAAGAGATAATTGTGATTCTAAGACAACACTGCAAAAACGATCTAGAAATTAGTAAACATTTCTGAAATTAAATGTATTTACTCTTAATCTGAGCAGGTAAATGAGGTAGTTTGCCAATGGAATTAGCATTTTTACCCCTAAAATAAGATAATTAGATAATATGCTCTTATCTAATTATGTGTTTTCTTATTTTAAATGTAAATTGTCTTGTTCTATTGGCAAAATGTCTCTCTTACCTCCTCAATCCAAGAACAAATGCACTTACCTTACGAAAAAAGGACTGATCTAGATTTCAATTTTTTCCAGTGTAGAAATAATGAAGATTATTATTTGCCTTCTTATCTGAAATAAAATATCCCTATAATCTTTTTGGCAAAATGTTAAATATCAGGACCTTTAATCCATGATACTTATAGTTTATTACTGCAGCTTTAAGGTAAAAGAAAAAGAACTGCTCTTTATTACCTTCTAGTGAATTTCAACACATGCAGGTTGAGAAAATATTTAAATTTTTACACTACAGGTTTCTGCAAGTTCAACAAGTCCATGAGATTTTAAAAACCTAAAGCCATAACAATTTAAAGAAACTACTTTGTTAAAAAAAATTAAGAATCGTTGCTTAAATTAAATATTCAACTTATAAAGACAATCTAAAGCCATATATGAGGTAAATATTGTGCCTGAAAACGAAATCGTTAGAAGTTATGTGGGACGTTTAGTCTTTTTATTGGATTCACGATTTCTATAAACTAACAGATGTTTTAACAAAACACTGTTGCTAAATTCTAAAGTAAGTTTTCATGTTCAAGTTGCCATCATGTCCTTAAGTTGGACTAAATTCTCTACAGCCGTTTGCACATTTACATTAAAATAATCTTTACTGTTAACTTGTAGTTTATTAATTTGGAGCGTTGGCCTAATGGTTAGAGCAGAGCGCTCGATTCCCACAGACTACCACTCTGGGTCCCTGAGCAAGACCCTTAACCCCCCACTGCTCCCTGGTCGCCGCACCATGGCAGCCCACTGCTCCCCAAGGGGAGGGGTTAAATGCAGAGAGGGAATTTCTCCACAGTGGGGTCAATAAATGGATTAACAACTATTATATACATTTCTAAATTATTTAAATAAACAATAATTTTGAGGTAACAAATCGAATGTATCTGCCAAAATGGCCTTTCCCAGCCAAACGTCACAGTACTCTCATGGAAGAATACCAGTAACCAGATTATAGAAATATCCACAACCTTATACCAACGGAAAAGATTATTTTCATTATAAAAGGGAAATTATCACTATTTCAAGATATTTGGAGTCATTTCTTTATGGAACATATAGAAAATATGGATATGAGGGGTGAACTATAGTGAAATGACCTTTGATATTTCTATACCTGACAATTTTACTGAATTATACATTTGAATTTTCTGAACTATTTATAATAATAAAACAATTTGGGCTAATCTTTTGGAAATAGAGAAATCGTTATTGTTGTAATTTTTTGTTTGTTTTTCAGGGGATTTGGGGAAATATTTATATCTGTGTTTGTTGTTCTTTGGTTCCTCATATGCTGCGTATCTAATACGTGTTGCTCTAAAATATCCTGATGTGCAAATAAAGGACGAGCTGAATGTTGGACAATAAGCCCGAATGTTTCATTTAATGTGAGAGAATGCTTATGTTCTGTAGATTATTGGAAATACTTTTGAAAAATCAATAAAGATAATGCTTAAAAAAAAAAAAAAAACAAGATTAGGGATGAAACAATTAATCAGATTAATTGATTATTCAAATGATGGTCAAATCATTTAGTAATCTATTAATTGTTAACTGGAGTATAGAGACTGAAACATGTCTAGCTGACAGAGCGACCCACTTAGAGCAGGAATTATACCAAGATTGTAAAAAAGTATATCTATCTCTTGTATTTAAGATTTTTTTTATTTTATTGTCCATTAATTTGCTTTGCTCAGAACTCCTGAAATTTAAGTTTTAGTTTCAAACGTTTGTTTCTTAAAAAAAAAAAAACTCTAATATAAAGACCCTTTTGCTATAATAATAATAATTGACAGATTAATCGATTAGTAAAATAGATGTTAGATGCATCCTTAGATATGATTCTTTCCTCTTTGATGATTCAAGCTCTGTTATCCTGAGGTAGAAAAATCTTCCCACAACAAATATAAAGACCTAAAGTCTTTTTATTCATCAAATATTTAAGCTTTTTTAGTTCTTTAGTTTCTGCTGCTCCTTACATAGTTAATAAAATAGACTTTATGATTCATCATGGTCAGTTATCTGTCCTTCATTGTTAATTTCTCTAAAGTACAAACTGAGACAGAATTTTTAAAATCAATCCAGCTCCTAAATATCTAAATATCTTCCCGTTTCTCGATAATCTTTCAAAAAGCTTTTAAATGGGATCAGAATCCAGCAGCTCTAATACCAATTTCTAGCTTCTGTCCTTTAGCTGCTTGGCAAGTAGAACCGGAAGTAGCTAGAGCTAGCTTAGCAGCAACGGCTACCTCACAGAAACAAGGAGGAATTTTCTTTTTATTCATTATAAAATACACAGAAATTCACCAAAAACACAAACTTTCAATAAATGATATAAGATTAAGGAAGCTGACTTTTTATCTGTAGATTAAATCACAGCCCGATTAGAATTAGACGTTAGTTTAACCAAAGGAAACTTCCAATAACGTATGAAACTAACCCATAAAACCCTCATTATATCTGAACGGTTTGAACAAATAAAGTGTATAAATGAAGCTATTTAAAGTAGCTGCTGGGATAACAGCAATGGGAAAATAAACAGCTAAAATCAAACATTTCTATAAAGTCACTATAAAGATGGGATTAAACCTAAAACTTTATTTTCATGTTTAACTACTTCAGAAAACCTGGAGATGAACATGCTAGGCAGGCAGCAGCAACAATCAGAGCAAAATGCTAAATATTTACCTTATATTCAGCGTTTCCTAAAAACGTCAAAGAAGACTGTTGGTCTGGTATTTACAAAAAAACAAACAACTAAATCAATCGCATACTGGCGACAAAATAAACGACCGAAACGGTATAAACTTTATCCTCGCGTGTAAAAAATCTACTCCTAGCAGCCTGGAAAGACAACAGCAGCTCTCCCAGGAAACCCGCTGAAACCGTTTTCAAAATGTTCAAACCTCAGTAGCCAATCACAGAGCGGCTCAGCGGTGAGAGCAGCTCGCTGTTTACACCGTGCCGTCCAGGGTGAGCGGAGCTAGTATCCAGAAGAGCAGAAAAAGGTTAGCTACGGGGTTTGAATGAATGTTAAACAAACACAGCGGAGCCGCAGGCGGGGCTCATGGCTCAGCTTTTAAAATGACCAATCACAGCCCGGTTAGACTTTCCTCACAGGTGGGCTGGACCGTGACGAAGGTTTAAATGTTTAGCTCAACTTTCCCAACCTTTCTTATGTTTGGATTTGAGGTCGATTTCTGTGGAGGACCAGCTCTATCATATTTAAAAATAAATACAGAAATAAATATCTTCTCAATAAATAAATAAGCATACAATTTATTTCCCCTAAAAATGCAATAAACTAAATAAATGTAGGTAGAAATTAAATTATACACTGAGACATAAATGTATAAATCTCTTTCAATTAGCTTCTTTATTTATTCGTCTTTATAATAATTACCTTATTTACTTATTGTCCGTTATAATCTTCAACTTTATTTATTAATTTATTTTTTAAAGTATTTATTAATGTGCATTTTACTTAAATTTCTGTTTTGGATCTTGGCTAAAGCTGAACTCAATAATATAAGAAAAACTTACGTTTTGGTTCATAGAAGCTTGTTTAATTTTTTATTAAGTCGACAGAAAGCAGAACGGATCCCAGAGCCCTATTTTATTTTACTACCTATGAAATAAAATATTTTCATGTACCTCTTGCAATGCACTCAATGACCACTAGGGGCACACGTACCCCAGGTTGGGAATTGCTGCATTATAAAAACCTAGTAAATCGTTAAAATTACTTCTTTATGTATTTTATGTAAGCAGGGATGGATGTAGGAAATGTGGGGCCCTAGGCAAAGACAGGCAGGGGGCCCTCTGAACCCATTCTACAGATAGAGAAATGTTAATAGAATAGACATCCGTTATCTGTTCTAGGTTGTGTCCCTCTCTTCTTGTCCCTTTTCTTCTTGTTTTCCTCTCTATGTTTTGTACTCAGCTGACTTTTCATGCTGTCTCTAAAGGAATGAAAGATTTTTTCCAAGCACTAAGCTCACTTAGCTGATTGCTCCTTCCTGTGTTTCCAAAAAGGCCAAAGTAAATAACCCAGTCCTTCTTTTCGCTGTAGACAAGCCATGATCTGCTTATCTGTTCTCCATTTTCATTTGGATGAAATAATAGCTGCATGAATCATGACAGCAGACAAGATAGAGGAGAGCAGGAGGCGGGGTTACCAATCTACTCGCTCTGGAGAGCAGAGTTCGCTGCTTTTAGATGTTGTCTCCAAAGTCTCCAGTAGCAGAAAAAGGTCTCTAGATTTGGCGCTAGGAGCTTTTTAGAAATCAAAGTGCTAGAGGGGTCTGAAAAGTGGCTAAATATAGCGACTAAAGCGCTAAGTTGGCAACACTGCTCTTTGCATGGTTTGTTTTCAGATGGTTCTGATGGCATTTTAGCCAAAGGATTTTAATCAGAAGCATAATTAATGTGCAGAAATAAGGAATAGTTGTATTAACCATACATGGAAACAGAGTTTTATGGGGCCCCCAGGAACTTGGGGCCCTAGGCAGCTGCCTAGTATTGCTCTAATGGTGAATCCCACCCCCGCCCTGCCTATAGAAGTGAGGCTATCATACACAGGCCCCCCCCCCACCGGGTTCTCTGACCACAGTCAGGATTCCATCTGGGGGGGGGAGTGTCTTGTCCAAGGGCACAATGACTGAAACAGAACCAAGATGGACGAACCAGAGACCGTCTGGTTGCAGATGAGCTTCTGTGTCATGCGGCGCCGTGGAAGCCCAGGTTGCTTTTTTTGTTTGTGTTTTATCTTTCTTTCTTTTAACTTGAGCATTTCATTCTTAGGAATTTTATTCTTTCATCTCAAATAAAAAACAGCATAAATACGTTGCCTGGAGTTAGTAAGGAATCGATATAAATACTAAATAAAATCCTATTATAAACCCGTATTTGACTGTATGATCTGGTTGAACTGTAAAGTGCCTTGAGATGACATGTGTTGTGAATTTGGCGCTATATAAATAAACTGAATTGAAATTGAATTGAATTTATAAAACTGGAGCTCCTCTGAGTAATTCCTTTATAATCACATTTAATCTGGATGGAACTAGGATTAAAATAAAAATAAATAAGGTTTCTTAGATAGCAGCCTTCAGGTCATCTTGATTGTTGTGTTTGGTGTTGTTCAACTTCTTCTTGACTATAGTCCATAGAGTCCGTATGAAATTAATCCATCCATCCATCTTCTGAGACGCTTTATCCCAGGTGGGGTCACGAGGGGTGCTGGTGTCTATCTCCAGCTGTCTATGGACAGGGTCCACCCTGGACAGGTCGCCAGTCCATCGCAGGGCAACACAGAGACAACCGTTCACACACACTCACACCTAAGGAGAATTTAGAGAAGCCAATTAACCTAACAGTTATGTTTTTGGACTGTGGGAGGAAGCCGGAGTACCTGGAGAGAACCCATGCATGCTCAGGGAGAAAATGCAGACTCCATGCAGAAAGACCTCGGGCCGGGAATCAAGTGCAGTATTGGCAGATACTGTTGAAATTAATGTGTGTATATATGAAGAACTGCATCCTACTTGGATGTAGAATAATCACCATCATGGCTTCATGTCCAGTTGCTGCCTTCCTTTGTGAAGCAGGAAACAGACTAAAACAAAGTGAATCCAGTAGAACTTTTTATTGCCGACCTGGAATGGGCAACAATAGTTGAAGAAACTTTTGGCTTTCAAAATGGTATCGGTGTCCTATTGGTTGGTACTCGCCGATATTGATACCAGCTTTTTAGAGCTGGATCGGGGCCCCGCCCCATACTGGTATCGGTGCAACACTAGTAAACACCAAAGCCAATGTATAGTTTTATCGGTGGGTTAAATGCATCTGGCAATGATCATCTCGTCACTTACTGGCAGCAAACGTAGCGCACTCTGATACCAGTCTAAGCTGGGAGACACTGGTATTCCTGTCTCCTTAAATCTCCCAATTGTAACTTATATTGTACTTTTCTACCTGAATTGTTTTTATTTTATCTTATATATGGGGGAGTGGTGGCCTAGTGGTTAGGACAAAGAGCTTGTAATCCTGAGGTTGTGAGTTGGAGCCCCACTCCCACAGACTGCCACTCTGGCTCCCTGAGCAAGACCCTTAACCCCCAACACTGCTCCACAATGGCAGCCCACCCCTCCCCAAGGGGATGGGTTAAATGCATAGAGTGAATTTTGTTGCCCTGTACTTGTGACAGTTGAATGACAATAAAACACTGGAAATATCTAAAATAAAAAAATATCTATATTATATATTTATTGCACCACAAGTCTAGAAGTCCATCTATCATAGGAAGGTAGTGGTGCTGGTACTGAGCAGCAGGGGGGGATTTACCATTAGGCAATACTAGGCAGCTGCCTAGGGCTACAAGTTCCTGGGGGGCCCATAAAACTCTGTTTCCATGTATGGTTAATACAACTATTCCTTATTTGTGCACATTATGTTTTTGATAAAAATCCTTCGGCTACTCTTTTTTTCTGCTACTGGAGACTTTGGAGACAACATCTAAAAGCAGCGAACTCTGCTCTCCAGAGCAAGTAGATTGGTAACCCCGCCTCCTGCTCTCCTCTATCTTGTCTGCTTCATGATTGTATTCTATTAACATTTCTCTTTGTGTAGAATGAGTCTGTTTTATGTGTTGTCTTCTCACTTCAGAGGGCCCCCATGCCTGTCTATGCCTAAGGCCTCAAATTTCCTAAATCTGCCCCTGCTGAGCAGCACTGGGATTGTTAATACTGTTGGTTTTATATACGGAGAAACTTATCTTATTCCTCCATTTTATTTTACACTGTATGGGAAGGGTGTAATGTTACTGTGTGGGATGTCATTTTACTTGTTATATTCTGTCTTATATATATATATTATTTTTCTTCTTCTGTAAACGGTTGCACTGAAAATAATTTCCTGTAAGTGATTAATAAGGTAATTGTTTCTGACTCATCAACATTCTGAACCCAAAACATTTTTATTCAGTTTGAATTAAAAGATAAATCTGCATACTGTAAAATTCTTCTATGAAATCCATTCTTTATAACCCAGATCCAGTTTAATTCCAGTGTGCCTTCGATTGTGAAAATAACTAACTTAAAACTCTTTACAAACAATAAAGGGTTTTTACATTGAGAAGACTTTTTATTTTTTTTAGATGTTTTATCAGAAACTTCAGCAGAATGTTTCCAACCATTTCCTTATTCACCACCACACAGAAACCCAGTTAACGAAACAATATATTTATCTTCTTAATTAACCAAAACAACAATTTGGGAAAATATCCTCCAAGCTTAAAGCACAAATTATACTAAATTATCCCCTATTGTCCCTTTATATTATTAGGCATTATTTTCCATGTTCATCATTGAAAATTGGAAGATGTAACAAAAGATTGCAGAAATAGTAACTTTGCAAGTTTTCCTTTAAACACAATAAAGAGGGCGATTGATCTTGTTTCAAAGTGGCCAGCAGGAAGACGGTGGGTCCATTTTACATATATAGCCCGCCTCGCGAGGAAAAGTCACCGGCTGTCCTGAAATTTTAAGATGTGAAGCATTAAAATATGAGATAAATTCATTTTCAGAACTTTATTGTTTATTCTGCATGTTGCTGCATGTTTGTTACCTGCTGTTAGAGGGATTTTAGCTCCTGATGCCTTCAGGACAACCTGCAGCTGACGGGGGTTAGCGTTTCCAGCTCTGCCAGTCTGCTGCCTGAGTATTATGCAGACGTCATCTTTCCTGAGCAGCCAGTCCATCTGATTGCCCAGATAGTTAATGCCGCGGAGACACAGTTCAGAAATGTCGTCCGGAAGCAGCGGGGAAAAGATCAAGCGTTCCTTCTGAACCCTAAACACAGCGTGTAAATCTGGTAAAACGCTGACAGGAGATTAATCATCTGTATAGTGGAAATGATGGGAGGACAAATGACCGACCTGAAACCGGTGTAGCCAAACAGCACCGCCTGCAGGAATCCTCCCATACCTGTGAGAAAGTTCACTGCTCCAGAGCCGTCCGATGATTCGCTCCATACCTACGGGGAGAGGAGATGAAGCCGTCGCTGAATTACTGCTGCTGCAACGAGGGAGCTCGAGTCACAGCGAGTCACTGAGAGTCACAGCGAGTAACTGCAAGTCACAGCGAGTCACAGCAAGTCACCGCGAGTAACTGCAAGTCACCGCAAGTCACAGCGAGTCACCGCCAGTCACCGAGAGTCACAGAGAGTCACAGCGAGTCACCGAGAGTCACAGCGAGTCACTGAGAGTCACAGCGAGTCACTGAGAGTCACAGCGAGTCACCGAGAGTCACAGCGAGTCACTGAGAGTCACAGCGAGTCACAGCAAGTCACCGCGAGTAACTGCAAGTCACCGCAAGTCACAGCGAGTCACCGCCAGTCACCGAGAGTCACAGCGAGTCACAGCAAGTCGCCGTGAGTCACCGAGAGTCACAGCGAGTCACAGCAAGTCACCGTGAGTCACAGAGAGTCACAGCGAGTCACCGAGAGTCACAGCGAGTCACAGCAAGTCACCGCGAGTCACAGAGAGTCACAGAGAGTCACCGAGAGTCACAGCGAGTCACAGCAAGTCACCGCGAGTCACAGAGAGTCACAGAGAGTCACAGCGAGTCACAGAGAGTCACAGCGAGTCACAGCAAGTCACAGCAAGTCACCGCGAGTCACAGAGGGTCACAGAGAGTCACAGCGAGTCACAGCGAGTCACAGCATACCTGAAATGGGCCCTGGATGTTCTTGAAGCATTTTTCAAGTAAACGTTGAGCTTTGTCAGCTTCACCCAGCTCCAGCCAGCCTATGGCAAACATTCCCTGACAATAGAAAGGAAAATTAATTCATTCGTCTTTTTTTATTTATTGGCACTTTGGAATGAAGGTCTACAGCAACATAGAAAGACAAATCAGTTTATCAAATGTTTGAAATAAACACATTATGTACTTTTGGATTTAGGATCATTTTTAGGTGTTTTTTTTAGGAATGAAGAAAGAGCTGGTGGTACCATTTTCCAAATATGGTAGACTTACTTTTCAACAGTTGTAACCAAATCCCTTATTTTGTATGGTTTATGTTTGTGTTGGTAAATTTGGTAAATGCTTTGTAAAGCCTCCTTAAGCTGCATTAAAGGAAAAGTCGCTTATATTCAGAATCCAAACTTCTGAAAGTTCTTTAAATCTGAAATGATTCCATCCTGTTCAATAAATGATCAGTGTTTTTAATTCAGAGTAATTTTCATGTGAATGTGCTTTACTGGAGGCATCCATGTTTGTCAAAGAACACTACTGCCACCTACTGGTTAGTGACGTCACGGTGCGGTATCGGCTGTTGATCAAGTCCCAGTGCTGTATCTGGTGTTTGTCACAACGCGCTATTATCCAAGTCATCTTGAAAACATTCTTCTTCCAAATGTTGGCTACATATTACGGGTTTTTTCTCTGGCCAGAAGTTCGATGGCAAATCCTCCCTCTTCAAGTTGGCGATCCAACGACCAACCCGTCCGTGGAGGATCAGGAATCAGAAAGGTGGAATAACTCTTTTTTTTTCCCTTTTACCCGATGTATTCCAGCATCCAGCTGCCATGCACGTGGGCATTGTCAGTTTCACTATAGCTCTGGTGAATTTCAATGGTGAAGTCCTCTGGAAATCTTCAATAATTGTTGTTGATTGCAGATGTGTCTAGTAGTTCCCATTGATTTAGCTTGGAAAGCGGGGAGAATGGCGCTAGGCTTACCGCACCGTGACGTCACTGCTGGAAGATGGCAGGAGGGAGGGGCTACTAGATTTGGGCAAAAATGGCCGCTCCCAGACTCAGTGATCGCAATGAAAATAGTTTTTATTTTATTACTGATTAATAGTAAATTAATTAAATCACTGTGAATGTATTAGTTTTAGGTATAAATAATGATCCACTGATTATTCCTACCGACTGGACTTTTTTCTTTAATTAGGCTGCATATGCTTTCAAAAAAATAAAAATAAAAAAAACATCCACGTGTTGTTGTTTTTTTTTACAACTAGACTACTGTGTTTAACTAAAATTCAATATAAGAATATAAAAAAATAAGTAAAACACTCTCAGAAGAAAATCTGTAGACAATATAAAGCAACAAAAAGTATGCAGTCTGTAAAGTTTACATAAAGTGCAGCTATCGCCAGTCCAGGCTATGAAAATAAACGGAATAACTCACCCATGTCATGGCCGGCCCGTTTGGGTCTGTGACTGGTTCGTAAGCTTCCAGATCATTCCTCCTAACCTCGGGCGTCATCGGCAGGCCGAGGGGATACCCCAGCATCACTGTGTCGGCCTGCTTCACCGGCTGACCTGCTGGCACCAAACATTTGGATGAATGTTTGATCCTGCTGACTGGTTTGGTGTAAAAGAAGTCCAGACATTGACCTTTACTGTAGCCGTCAAACTCAGGATGGAACTGCGACTCTTGGTCGAAAGGTATGCTGATACCCTCAGCAACTTCTCTCCATTCGTTTGGTGCCGGATGTTGAAGAAGATCCGCCAGCTCAACGGCAAACTGGAGACTAAGAGCAGAAAACATACTTCTGTTATAAAGCACAAAAAATAAAGTCACTCTGATCTGTTGAGGCCCCTGGTAAAAAAAATCCTCTAAATCTTAAATGTTATATAATCAGATCATAATTTCAAGACACTAGAAACCTTTTTCTTTTATACTTTGAAGAGCAGCTTACAGCATTTTGAACCCATCCTATTCATATCCAGGAAACAGGAAACCACAGGTTACAAAAATAAAAGCTTCTAGACCATCTCAGCAGTTTGGAAAAAGTTAAATCCTACTTTAAGGATTTGGTTCAAATATTTGGAATAGGATCTAGATCTTTCTGCAGATTTTTACCAAAGGTGCCAATAAATGCAGAGTTCAGGTTTTCTGCTAATGTTTGAATCGCATACCTGAGTTTGGCCACAGTGTTTGTGTACACAGAGTTGTTGACGTTGTAGTAATATTCATCTGGTGGCATAACGCCTAAATGCAAGAAGATGAAGCATTTGGTAAATCCTTATGACATATATGATGCAGAAATACAACAATGAAAGAACACATTTCTTGAAAAGCTAGGTCAAAATGGACAAAAAAAAAAGATTTTTTAACTAATTTTTCCAATCCTTGAATGACTTTAATCCATTTGAGTTGCATCATAAACTTCCAACATTTTCATCTTTTTTTATACATGTCTGTATAAATGAGTATTTGTATTTAATATGACCTTTGTTAAAAAAAAATATTTATTATATTTAGTTTAGTAAACCATATTATTAACTGGTTTTGCACACCAGAGCAGAATATGTGTGTATTGACTATTAGTACAAAATTCAAATTCAAGCATCAAAGAACTTAACACATAATAGTGATCAAAGAAAGTGGTGATTTTAACTCAAATAATCACCTGATGCATCGTGGATTTTGGCTTACCCAGTGCAAAAAAAAAGGGTCAAAATGCAGTTATTTGTTTGATTTATTCATAAAAAGAAGTTACAGCTTCACAGAACTCTGCTACTGCTGTCTGATTCCTGCACCTATTCTTTGATTGATTGACTGGCAGACTGAAAACTGATGACAAAACTGACTGACTGGAACTGGGACTAGGACTGGTTAAAACAAAAAAAACCACATTCGACCACCCACACGCATATGAGCTACCTTAAACCTACCTATTTATACTGTGAAACACCCACGTCCCAAATTAAATTTACATAACTAATCAATTGAACCACCAACCAAAAACCTATTCTAAATAAATAAATCAGATTTAACTGAAAATGGGAAAATAGCTCCTAAATATGTGCAGATGATAGACTGGAAGTTATCAAACTAACTTGTTTTGCCTGTTCATTAAATCTCTTGTAAGACTTTTACACAGATTAGATTAAACCGGCCGATTTTACAACAGATTCAGCCAATATTCATTTCATGTTCAAATAGATTCTTATAGACACAAATAACATCTAGTTTTCCAGCATTAAAATAAGTTATGTGACCATTTCAACATGTAAAAGTAAATTAGGAGTCATTTTTTTGTCATATGTTCTATTCTGGCAACTTATGATGTTTTGCTAAAGGCTCCATCTTTACATGAAATAAAAAGCAAACCCATCATAGAATCAGCAGACGTTCCTTTAAGGCCTGAACAGACCGATTGGTCCGACTTTTAATCCCTCATCTAATTTTTTTCCATGTCCCTCTGACTGCGTATAGAGAGGCCTCGATTAGGCAGGGTGAGCAGATCTATGCATGTCCTCATCAACTCCTATCATGGGGAAAGTTTCTATTTTATTGTTTCATTAATTGTTTTTGCTCCAGTCTGTCCTGCTCACTATAAACACGATGTGTGACTCCAAACTGACTCTTTCTCCGTGAGATTAACAGATTTTATTTTGGATTTTCTCCCAAAGCTGATGCGTTTTAATTTGAAACCACGTCTCTCTTCCCGTCAGAACCATGAAATTGCTGCTGAATTGCTGCGTAGTCCGACTAAAATAGACCTGGGCTCTATCTCAGTTGGAGCTACGCTGCCCCCTGCAGGAAATCATCCCCATTGACTCTCAATAAGCACTAAACGCCACCACCTTGTTTTAACATCAGGTTATCCTGAGCTATCTCTATAGTTCTGCTGCTATAGGCTTAGACTGCTGGAGGACATAGGGACCCCTTTTTCATCATTCTGCTTCATTCTATCTCTATTCTCCCACTCTGCAGAATCTGTTAGTTCAATCTCTAACGTTCTGCTCTCTCTGCTTTTTCTCATAGTAGCTTCATCTGGTCTGTTCCTGTTTGGCTGTGACTCCATCCTGGAGAGAAATATCAGCTGTGCTGCTGCCATCAACACCTTTGTTTCTAGATGTTGGAGCTTGGCCTGTTTTCCAGTGTAGTCCTGTTTCTCTGACTGTGACTAACTGGATGTGGTCTCTTCATCCTCTGACATGGGAGCTGGCTCGGAGCTCGTCTGCCTGGCTGTGTGTTTCCTGGACGGGGCCGCCTTTTGCAGCTGCTTTTTCTATGTCGGCTTCTGTCTCCTTGAACCCCAGTGGGCCTCAGCAGATGGCCGCTCACACTGAGCCTGGTTCTGCTGGAGGTTTCTTCCTGTTCAAAGGGAGTTTTTCCTCTCCACTGTCGCTACAAGCATGCTTAGTGTGAGGGATTGCTGAAGAGTCAATGAGTCGATGCAATCAGCTGGTTTTCCTTAGATAGAAAACTTTGAATCAATCTGACTGGATGATCTGGATCTATAAAGTGACCTGAGATGACATGATGGGAATTGGAGCTATAGAAATAAACTGATTAGAATTCACATGGTTTTCTGTGTTCTGGCCTTAATTCTTACCAAGCAGGTGATATTTCTTGTCGTCAGGGTTAAATGTTACCCTAGAAACCCAGTAATCAGCCACTCCGTAGATCACCTCGCTGCCCTTTCCCTCTGTGAACATGGACAGATCCTGCAACAAACAGCACATCTAGTCATCCAGAGGAAGGCCATGTGATGCAGAGCGGGGGTGGGGGGGGCTACCTCAGTGAGGTAGAGATAGTGTTGAAAGGCCAACGTGACATCTCCGTTGATGTGGATCTCTTGTTGCCCATAGATGTCCTCTGGGCACACCTCTCTCCCAGACACGGCGCTCTCCCATGGGAACTTCAATCCCTGGAAGATAGAATCTGCTCTTAGACTTCACACATTGCTGTCGTTTCTGATTGTTAAAATATGGAAGCTGACCTGCATGCAGCAGAGTGCTGCTGACCACCTGGACAAGTTTGTATCTTGATTTGAGAATTTTCCTGACATTATTTGAACCCAGTATAAACTCTTCTTTAATTTTTTAAACTAAAGTATTCCTCATTCAACTGAAGTAAAGAACTAACTGCTACAGACAGAAGGAAAGATCTGAAATAACCAAGGTTTTGTGACAGATTAGTGATTTTTTGAATGGTGGCTGAGTTTGAATTCAGGGGATGCGTCCTCCGAAGGCCAGATTGCCGATTACATCATAGCGCGACGCCGAGGCCTGTTCGGATTGGAAGACTCCTTGTTATGCGGCTGACAAATACCTCCTTCTTTTAGCCCGTTTGAAGGACGGTCCGCTGTATCCTCCTGGTATCCCATGATTCATTGGGAGTCCAAGCAAGCCGGTGTTCTGTCAGATCAGTATACCCATAGTCAACACGCATGCACATGACGTCAAATTAGAATTTATTCCTAAAGTTTCGTACAAAAAATAGACTTTAAAATACCTCAACGGGCGGGTATCCATTTAGTTTAGTTATTTAAAAACACCAAAGAGTAAGTAAATAAACTGGGTTTTGTAAACGACTAAAGGGATACACGCCCGTTGAGGTAGATTAAAGTCATTTTTCACATAAAACTAAAGGGATAACCGGGTATTAACAATATGTACGCTCATCTGACAAGAACACCGGCTGCTCCATGCTCAGAGGAAAAAGGGAAATGGCGCCGACCAGTGGAGAATATTGGAAGTGCAGCTTAATATAATCCAAGTATATGAATAGAAATGAATGAAAATAGTTTTTTTTACGGTTAGAGTCAGATATTTGGCAGATAATGTTTGGTTTATTGAAAGGTTTTGCATTTAAGATCAGATTCTAATATCTCTGCAGTGTTGAGACTATAAATCTGATATCTGAGACGACGGTACCGCTGCTGAAGCTCATCCAAAATTTTATTAGCACCCAGAGCCGCAGTGAGAAGTTCGGCATCCATTCTTTGCCTGCTCCGTGTGTCAACTTTCACGGTTGCTAGGCGACAGAGCACACAGGTGGTGAAAGCCGGAGAGGGCATGACCTATTCGAATCCACAAACCTCCTTATTTTCATGGAGCTCCAAGGACCCGGTCTACCTGGACTGGGTCGCAGGACGCAGCCTCTGAAATCAAACACACCCATTGTACCTTATAGCCCTGCTTCTGGGCGTTGTCTTTTGCGCCATCTATCGTTCCCACTCGGTACTCCAGCACAGATCGGGCGAGCTTAGGGTAGAAAAGAGCAATTCCTGGATACATCCAAACATCCTGAGAGGAAGAAAGGGGCTCTGTGTGGGATTCACATCGACATAAACAGCAAAGGTTCCAATCGGCGAGCGGGAGCCTCACCTGATCCCAAAAAACATGGCCCCAGTAATCCTGGCCGTCGCCGCCATTCGAGAGCCCGCCTGGACTCACCCCTCCAAAGCAGCTGGAGGTGTCATGGATGGACGGGAAGGCGCTAAGAAGATAGAACATGCAGCCGATAAGAGCTTTGCAGAGGGTCTCAGAACCCGTTACTTCCACTTTGCTCTGCAGCCACAGCTCCTTCCAGGCCTCCTCATGAGACGGGCGAAGGTCTCCGGTCACCATCAGGTTCAAGCCCTCATCATAGCTGGACGTGGCAGCTTCTAAGCTGTTGGCCACGACCAGGAAGAACCCCCAGCGAGCGTTTGTCTGCTGCGGCAGCAGCGTCAGAGAGGAAGGAACGGGCGTCCAGATAAGATGGACGGTGGGACAGAAGCCTCCGGGGAATTCAGCCGTGGTCGTTTGTCCTTCAATGTGCCTGGATGGACGTCAGAGACAAAAGAGTCTTCAAACATGATCCGTAATCACCGCCACAGGCTTTTAGGAATACATTTAAGACTTTATTTTTTTAAGATAAGTCAACAAAATGTGGTGCAGATTCGAGAAATTTTCATGGAAAAAACAAACAAAAAAAACCAAACAGTTTTTAGAGTTTGCAGATTTAATTAAATGTTAAAGCTATAGAGGAGGATCTTTTATTTCCAGGTGGATCATCTCAATAAGAGGTCCTCCTAACTGTCAATCATTCTGGTGATATGTTTACGTACTGTAAGGCCGTCCCACGTCCTCGCCCCGTCAAGCCGGTCATACACTGTACGATGTTTTGTCCTTTTTCCGGCGAGATTTTTTCGATCGGGCCGTCTTTCAGCCTGATGGTGCGTGGTGTAGTGAACAGGGGGTAATGATGGGCGGTCAGCCTCTAACGACCCCCCCCCCCATCAGAAACCGTAAGGTCGTGAGAAAATCAAACATGTTTGATTTTCAGTCGGCCATCTTAAGGTGGTCGTGGGCAAATGGCTCAGTGGGCAAACAAGGATTCTTCTTCTTCTTCCTCTCAGATAAAAACCCAGCAGCATGGCGGGGGGGCAATGAGTGAAATGGAGTTCTTTCTGTCAAACTGTCAGACCGTAGTAGCCACGTTAGCTCAGCCATGTCTTTGTCCAAAGACGTCGTCTCCTTTTCTTTTTAGGGACAAAATTATATCCAAGGCAGCGCGTTTCACTCTAGTGAGCTTCATGTTCCTCTGCTACTGGTTTGGCTTCCGGATAGACGAGTCCCAGTAGCGCCATCTCACTGCGGAGCTGAGTCCCACCTGGTTTTTAGACATACAGTGTGAGCAGGTAGATCGCATCAGAGCGTCGGGTCGCACAGTGAGAGAACAAACATGGTGAGCTGAGAACTTTTAAACGCTGTGGTTTCGTCGTACGGTGGGAGCTGTAGCGATTCAAAATACCGTACAGTGTATGCTCGGCTTAAGCTACCGTATCTGTTTCTGCGCACTTTCAGGCGTATATCTGTGTAGAGCTACGGTTTCAGACAGTCATTGAAGCTCACCTTTCTCACCCTTGTTCTTTGAAATATGGCCGAAGGTCGGAAGAGAAAATGCGTCTACGAAGTGTATGAGAAGGAGAGAAAGGCCTCAGAAGGGCAGATATATCCCAGAATGCTTTGCACTGAGAGCTCTCCTCACAAAGCATTATGGGAATTACTGTCACGGCTGCTGCCTGTCGCCATAGGCTGTCGCTACCCGACAGCGGCGACTAATAACAAAGATGGCACCGCGCGGTGGAGGCGGAGTTAGTGACCAACGTAGCAAAAAGCAGTGATCATCTGCTTGAACGGTCAGTTAACTGATTTCACTATAAAGTTCACTATAGAGTCCCCGCTCTATAGTGATGGAGGGATTTAGGGGTTAAGGTGGACGGACACAGTGAGCTGCAATGAGAACAGCTACTTTTAAACAGAGCGTGCACGAGGAGGAATGGGCTGGTGCACGCTCTCGCACATGCATTTTTTCTTTTTTAAGTGGGTCTTTTAAGAACTTCGAGAAAATCCTCCGCAATACCTTTAAGGGTTGGATATGTTTAATACAAAACGTTCCACGGCGCCAAACATTGGAACAAGGCAGTATTCACTGTATAAGTCAGAAATCTGCCTCTGAAAGAACCACATCCTGCATGTCTAAAGTCCCTGCGGCTCCCATGACGCGTGTTCTTGATGCAGCGGCTTTCTTTTTGCTTCTTTTTTAATGCATCCAAACTGCCCCTTCGTTCTCCTGAGGGTCTTTTAATGAGAGTAAAAATACGTCACAGTCTCACCTTCCACCTTTGTAGTCCGGACAGGACTCAAAGTGAATGTCTTTGCTCTGAGGGGTGAATGAGCTGACCAGATTAACTGTAACCGCCTCCTCTGAGGTCACGTGGCGTTCCAACAGAACCTCCATCACCAAGATGTTGGGGTAAAAGCGATGAGAATACAGCGACTGGGTGGCGGTCTCCGTTGCTGAGCTCAGCGTGTGGCAGAAAACACCTGAAGGTGAAGAGATGACGGTAAACATCCTCAGCGTGAACTAGAGGCTCACTTCCTGTATGGATGACCTGTGTGGGTGTCCAGGGTGTAGCTGTGTTGAGCGGGGTCCTCTGCCTCCATCTTCACAGCCAGAGGACAGGGGACGTCGGCGCGGTGGCAGTGTCCAGCCTCCCCGTTATAAACTCCACCCATGTGCATGACGCTGCTGAACACCTTCCAGCCCAGGAGGCCATTTGCAAGAGGAGGGAGGAAACGCAGGTCGCTGGGGAGGGTGTCGGTGGTGAAGATGTACGGGTCTGAGTTACGGGACATTGTGCAGGTTTTTCTTCTCACTGTCGCTTCATCAGGGGGAGAAAACACAGTTAATGACGTGATTACAGCTGCAGAGTGATGCTGAAAAGGTTTTATCTGTTTCAGCCTTTTTCTTCTTAATGTTTCTGACTAAAATAATCAAAGAAAACCTACATTTTTTATAAAATAAAAAAGCTTCCTATTTCTTTTCTCCAAATTAATCCTTTTTTATTTATTTATGAAGGAAAAACCATCCAAACCAGCCTGACCCAATGGGATCACTCATCTGATCCTTAAACCTGCTTCAAAAAGCCATTTTATGTTGGTGAAACTGGTAATAAGTCATTAAAGTAAAGAAATGATTTAAATGAGAGCGGATCTATAGAACTAAATAACTCTGCTACACTGGAGAGTTTCTGTTTAGGTCGACACTGCAAAAACAATCTAGATATAAGTAAAAATGTCTTAAATTAAGTGTATTTAGCCTTAATTTGAGTAGATAAGATGATTTATCAATGGAATGAGTTTTTTACTCTTAAAATATGATGATTTAGAGAATATGCACTTTAAATAAGACAATGCAATTGTTTTTTCTTCTTATTTTAAACATAAATAGTCGTGCTTCATTGGCAAAGTGTCTCACTTCCCTCCCCAATTAAAAAACATGCACTTATTTTACGTAAAATTACTTATTGAGATTTCAGTTATTTGCTCAGGAACCCCCACATCTCAGGAGGATTTGACTAGGCCACACCCGAAATTTTTTTTCAGTTTTTTCTTTTTTTCAGAAATGGGCTTTGGATCAATGTTTTGTTGTGTTTTCTAGCTTAAGGTGACAAACTGGTGAGCAGATGTTCTTCTTTTCTGGTTGAGAATTAAATGCATCATCAATTTACCAAAGTCCAGAGGAAGGAACGCTGTTAAAGCCCATCGTCCACAACTCAATTAACACGTTCTACTATCATATCATGTCTTTTATCAAACATCTATGTTCTATTTAGATCATCAGAGTCTGGAGACCTTTTAAACACGTTACTCTTGGCCCCACAGCTTTCCCCAAACATCCAGTTCATCATCCAGGATGCTGGTGGAGATTCCCAGTCATCCAGGTCAGTCATTCCAAAAACGGTTTAAATCAATCCGCTGGACTTTGTTTCCAAGTCTGAAGACGTTTCTCTTCCATCCAGGAAGATTTTTCAATTCCAAATGTCAGAAATAGCGTTTAGTTCCAGGTTTTATCCAGCAGCCCAACAAAGCCTGGTTTTAGTTTAGAAAACATGCAAATAGAAACGGATGAACGGGTCCCCCCCTTTGGACCTGGAACTCAACGCTATTTCTGAAAAAGCTTCCTGGATGGAAGAGAAACGTCTTTAAACTTGGAAACAAAGTCCAGTGGATTGTGTTTTTTTTTCATCCAGGATGTTTTTTTGTCAAACAGAGACGGAGGCGTAGCCAGAAAATGTTGATGGCCAGGCAATGACCAATGTACACTGAGGGGGCTCTAGTTCTGAAAGGAGCATTTATTCTGTATCTTTGTATGTTAGTAATTAATCGCAGTGTTTTTGTTGTCAAGAACCTGTTAATATGTGAAAGATTTAAATGTTAATAAAGTTAGAACTTGACTGGATGATCTGGTTGAACTGTAAAGTGCCTTGAGATGACGTGTTGTGAATTAGCGCTATAGGAATAAACTGAATTGAACTGAACATTCCACTTGAGATTATTACTACTGCCAACATCTGTATTAGAGTGAAAATTGGTAGGAGTGGCTACAGGGGTGGCCAATGATTAGCTAAGGGTGGCCATGGCCACCTCTGGCCCCCCATCTAGCTCCGCCCCTGAACAGAGAGTTCTTTGTTTTTCTTTCTGGTCTTTGTTGGGTTTTTTCTCCCAAATAATTGTTACCTAGTTTATATTTTACTGTTGAATCATGAACACTGAACCCATAAGAGGCAAATGAAGCCCACAGTGATCAATCAGAGTTTTATTGATTGATTGATTGACTTTACTGATCTCACACTGGAGAAATGTACTCGTTACATCAGCTCAGATAGTCAAAGGAGAAGAAGGTGCACTGCTAAAATCTGGAAATAAATAAAAATTTCTTAAATTAAGCATATTTACCCTTAATTTGAGCAGGTAAATTAGATAATTTGCCATTGGAATGAGTATTTATACTCTTAGAATAAGATAATTAGATAAAATGCACTTGAAATAAGACATTTCAATTTTTTTTTCTTATTTTAAATGTAAATTGTCTTGTTCCATTGACAGAATGTCTCTTTTATCTCCTCAATCCAAGAACAAAGCCACTTATTTTAAGAAATAATGACTTATCTAGATTTAGATTTTTCCCAGTGCGCTGATCTCATTATGATTCAGTCCCAGAACTACATCAATGATTGTTTCCAAACATTTTCTACTTCCTGTTGCCAGATGGGTTCAGTTGGATGGATTTTCTGATTCAGCAGGTCTGTCAGTCAGAAGCTTTACTTGGTGTGACTCAATAAATGCACTTAAACAAACTGATGTCCATTCTGACCTGGAAAACCTTTCGCCTTCAGTAAATACTCATTTAAAAAAGCTTTTTGTATTTAATTTGCTTATCTTTACCTAAATGTATGTTTTATTAGATAATATGAAGGTTTAAAATGTGACAAAAATCAAGCATTTGTTCTTTAACATCATTATAAGACAATGGATCAATTCTAGAGGCTGTGAACTTTGACCTCTTTAGTGTCACAAGATGACCAGATGTAAACTGTTTGCTGCAGTGAGATGCATAAACGATGCAGATTTAGCAATAAACAGATAAAGGTTTAAGTTGAAGTGACTGAAAATGAGTTGGAAAACTTTCCTAAAACCTCAGTGATCAGTTTTATCTCCAGTGCATCATCAGCAACATTACATGAAGCTGCAACTGAAACAAAGAAGAAAAAACAACCTGAAGAAGTTTCCTCTTCTTTACATGATGAAGCTTCCTGCTCTGATGTCAATCCGCTCGAAGACAAAAGCAGAACCAAGATGTTCACAAAGAGCCTCCAAGTTATTTTTGCAGTAAATCAGCAGGAAGAGGAGGCCTCACTGCTGCTGCAGGGAAAACCTGGACCCAACTTCGGTATGCTGAAAAACCTGGCATGGATTTAACATGGACTGCAAAAACCATCCAGAAAGCAGGAAAAATGTGTTCAATCAAGTGTATTTTCCCTTCATTTTAGCGCGTAAATACCATGATCTGCCATTGGAATGAGTATTTTTACTCTTAGAATAAGATAATTAGATCATTTGCACTTGAAATAAGACAATTCAATTGTTTTTTCTTATTTTAAATGTAAATTGTCTTGTTCCATTGGCAAAGCGTCTCACTTACCTCCTCAATTCAAGAACAAATGCACTAATTTTAAGGAAAAATTACTTATTTAGATTGAAATTTTTTGCAGTTTGACGATGCATCTCAGTCTGTCTCAACACAGCTGTGCAGGAAGGACTTAAAGTCTCGATAGATTTCATTATGATGTCTTTTGCTACTCTGGATATTGATCTTAAAAGGCTTCTGTCAGCGTCTGCATGTTTAATGTTTGAGCAGCAGGAGGGCCTGACTTGGCTGCAAAAATACCCTACAGGTCACAATGTTTATGACTTAATGCAATCATCTAAATCATCTTCTCTGTCTGCAGCTAATTAGTCCCAAATGGACCTGTTTTAATCCAGGCTTTAATCCATCTAGATATTAAACTTTCTGTTAAAAGATGTTCTCTGATCAATCAGACCAAGTTTTTGCTCAAACAAATTAAGAAATATAGACGTGGAAGATTGATGCAGATACTTTAAAAATAAATTCATATTTGCACTGGAAAAAATCAAAATCTAGATAAGTCATTTATTTCTTAAAATAAGTGCATTTGTTCTTGAATTGAGGAGATAAGAGTCTTTTTGCCGTTGTAACAAGAGAATTAACATTTAAAATAAGAAAACACAATTGCATTGTTTAATTTCAAGCACATGTTATCCAGTTATCTTATTGTAAGAGTAAAAGAGTAAAAAAAGAGTAAAACTCCTTCCATTGGAAAATTTTCTCATTTATCTACTCACATTAAGGTTAAATACACTTAATTTAACTATTATTTCCTTATTTCTAGATGGTTTTTCCAGGGTGTAAACTACTTTTGTTGATCTATGTCCTGCACTGCAACATTTAAAGTTGTTTTTTCTTCAGTAAAATGCATTTTTTCTTGAATTAAGCAGGTGAGACATTTTGCCAAAGAAATCAAACAATTTACATTTAAAATAAGAAAAAAACAATAACTTTGACTTATTTCAAGTTCATAATATCTAATTATCTTATTTTAAAAGTAAACATATTCATTCCTTTCGCAGATCATCTAATTTACTCCACTTAAGGGTAAATATACGCATTTTAAGAATTCTTACTTATTTTTAGACAGAGGTCTCAAGTAACAAATTACAAATACTTTGAAATTTCAGCTTCTATATTTTACCAAAGGAATTATGTTTTCATTTAAGCTGATTTTCATTATGGACTGTTGGTATTAAAAAAAATAAAAACCATTAAAAAAAATGCATTTCTTTGTGGTTGGACTCGGTGCTGCCCCAACTTGTTGCTCACCACAAACCAAAATAAATAGTTTTTTCAGATGATGCAAAGTTAAATGTGACGCTGTTACCATTAGTCATAAAACTAATAAAATAAAGTCTAAGGAATTTATCATCCAGAATTATAGAAAAATGTTCCTTTAATAGAGTAGAGCAGTAAAGCTTCTTAACAGTTTTTCCTGGAATACTTTTATACTTTAGGTAGTTTTAAAAATGGTACTTTTACACTTTTACTGGAGTAAAAAGCTGAAGTTGATCCTCTAACTTCTATAAAAGTGTTTTTAAACTGTAGGATTTATACTGGAGGAATAAACATGAATACTTTGGACTCGTCTGTTTTTAGACAGTTTTGCAGTGTAGATAATAATAAAAAGCTGAAATAAAATGAGTCAAAGACAAACAGACTGCAGAAATGTCTCAGTGCATCGGCGGCCATGACAGTCAAACCGTGTTGATCTGCATTCTGACATTCTGGGTGGGATTCCCCAGTAAAAAAAGGCAAAAATGTCGCATATATGAGGAGAGGTGATCTTTAGTCCTTTTCTCACATCATTTCGGTCATTTATTAATCAATTAGATTAATAACTTGCTGCTGCATAAAAAAATAAAAAAATCCCCCTTCATTAAATATGAGAAATGTAAAAATAGCTTGGAAATCAAAGTGGTTCATTTATTAAGAGTTATACCAAAAAAAAAACCTCTTTGTTTGTTTTATATATATTCTAGGATATTTAACAATTATTCCTGATATTAAACAGAGGTCTGGTTTGTAATGACGGCTGGACAAAGGTTCTTTGGGGCCCTAAGCAGATTTGGGGGCCCTATAAAGAACATCATCATCTCTAACAGATTTCTTATAGATTTTTTCTTATAGATTTTGGGGAATCTGGAAAAATTTCCCATGTTTAAAAGTCTGAGTTTAAGAGCAATTATTGATATTATTTTCTGGGAAATAAACCAAGCTCAAACACATACAAAATATTTAACTGTTAGCATCAGATTGCAACCACACTGCTAAAAATTACAATCTAAATAAGTCATTTTTTCTGAAAATTAGTGCATTTTTTTCTTAAAATGAGAAGGAAAGTGAGACTCTTTAGCCATAGAACAAGATGATTTACATTTAAAATAAGAAAAATCGAATGCATTGTCTTATTTCAAGTGCATAATATCTAATTATCTTATTTGAAGAGTGGAAATACTAATTCCATCGGCAAACTATCACATTTTCCTGCTCAAATTAAGGGTAAATACGCTTCATTTAAAGATGTTGTACTTATTTCTAGATGTTTTTTCCAGTGCAGGTTACCATAAAAAAAGATTATTCTTAGAACTGTTAAACATGCTTGTTCTCTTTAATATTAAATTTAAAAGTTAAACCTTTTAAAATATTTTTATTAATCTGAAACTTTTCAATAAAATCTAACAATCTGCTCATTCTCAATAAGCATAAAGGAACATTTTAGACTCTGATGTTTCCTTTGAGTTTAGGACGTTGCAGGGGTTAAATGTGCTGCATTGGTTCCCGGCTGTGAATGATTATTTTATTAGATGAGTGGAAGTAGAGCTCCATAAAAGGTGTCCGACCTGCTGCGCTGATTGTGACACAAACAAAGTCAGTGAAAGGTGGTGGTTTCTGTGACGTCCTGCTGCAGCTTTAAAAGCTACAAACTAAAATGCAGTAAAAACTTCAATAAGTTTGAAAAAAAAAAAAAGATTTAACTCTGAAATCAAATCAGAAAGTTTTATTATGGATGTCGACATGTACGGCAGTTTTAGGGCTTAACTGGTTCCCAATGTTACACTATTAGCACTGATCTGCAGCAAAGTGTGAAAGTGGATTAGAATGACCTGCACATCGTATAAATGTGTTAAAACAACCTTTAAATTAAACATTTTCTTTTAGTAAAAAGACAAACATTTTTTTTTACCTGCTTTAATCATCAAGTTTAATGTTTAATATGTTTTTCACACTGCAAAAACGATCTAGAAATAAGCAAAAATATCCTTAATTAAGTGTATTCACCCTTAATCTGAGCAGGTAAATGAGATAGTTTGCCAATGGAATGAGTATTTTTACTCTTAAAATAAGATAATTAGATAATATGCACTTGAAATAAGGCAATGCAATAGTGTTTTCTTATTTTAAGTGTAAATTGTCTTGTTCCATTGACAGAATGTCCCTTTTACCTCCTTAATTCAAGAACAAATGCACTTATTTTAAGAAAAAAAATGACTTATCTAGATTTCGATTTTTTGCAGTGCAGATTTCCTCCTGCAGAAACTCATTTATCTGAATCAGAAGATCTAAAAAATGACGCCCTGAGTCTCTGTTGGTGAAACGTTTTACAGGGTTGAAGGTAAATGGAAGCATTTTCAGTACAAACATTTTTAAAATGATGCAGAAACAGAAATAACTTCTCACAATAAAACACGTCTCGCTTTGACGCCCTATAAAATGTAAAGTTTACTTTAAAACAGTTTTTTCTGTAATATCTTATTTACAGCATGGTGAAAGGTGCTGTTAGCGGTGTCGCTGGGGATTATTCTAAATCTCTCTGAATAAATGGAGTTTAATCTTGGAGATTATGCAGCATTATAGGGTTACTTCTTATAACTCCGTTAGTTCATCTTCATACATCAATAAATCAAAACTGAAAACACAAAACAGCTTGAAATAATCTGCCTGCTGCACTAAATCAGAATGAAACTGTTTTCAATGATTAAAGGACAATGAAAAATAAAAATGTATAGATGTGAGACGCTCTGCTCAGTGGAACTGTGGGTAGTACTGCTGCCTGGCAGTAAGAAGGTTCTGGGTTCGATTCCTGACCTGGGGTCTTTCTGCTTGGACTCTGCATGTTCCCACGGTGGATCTGTGGGTTCTTGAATAAAGTGTGTTTTTTCTTGAATTAAGCAGGTGAGACATTTTCCTAATGAAATAAAACAATTTACATTTAAAATAAAAAAAAACAATTGATTTCAAAATTTCTAGTTCATTTTATCAGATTATCTTAAGAGTAAAAATACTCATTCCTTTGGCAGATCATCTTATTTACTCCACTTAAGGGTAAATATACGCATTTTAAGAATTTGTACTTATTTTTAAACAGAGGTTTCAAGTAAAGAAGTCCAAAGTGAGAGATGTTTCTAGATGCTGGAGCTTGGCCTGTTTTCCAGTGTAGTCCTGTTTCTCTGACTGTGACTAACTGGATGTGCTCTCTTCATCCTCTGACATGGGAGCTGGCTCGGAGCTCGTCTGCCTGGCTGTGTGTTTCCTGGACGGGGCCGCCTGTGGAGCTGGTTGACAGTTGCCTTTTGTATCTATGCTTCTTTTTCTATGTCTGCTTCTGTCTCCTTGAACCCCAGTGGGCCTCAGCAGATGGCCGCTCACACTGAGCCTGGTTCTGCTGGAGGTTTCTTCCTGTTCAAAGGGAGTTTTTCCTCTCCACTGTCGCTACAAGCATGCTTAGTGTGAGGGATTGCTGAAGAGTCAATGAGTCGATGCAATCAGCTGGTTTTCCTTAGATAGAAAACTTTGAATCAATCTGACTGGATGATCTGGTGAACTGGAAAGTGACCTGAGATGACATGATGTGAATTGGAGCTATAGAAATAAACTGATTAGAATTGATAAGTACTTGGTTGCCTTATTTAAGTAGAAATTTCGGCTTCAATATTTTACCAGAGGAATAATTTTTTAATTAAGCTCATTTCCATTTGGGCTGTTGGTATGAAAAATAAAAAAGATCAAAATAATTAGTTTCATCCAGACAATTTCTTTGTGGTCGGACTCGGTGCTGCCCCAACTTGTTGCTCACCACGTACCAAAAATATAAGTTTTTCAAGATGACGCAAAGTTAAATCTGAAACCATTAGTTATAAATTTAAGAAAATGGATGAAAATGCGAATGTTTCCATTTTCCCAGCCGGATAAAAGCAATACATGAGCTGAAACTCTAGGTGGCGCCAGGGAGCCGTTCTGTGCAGCTTCTGGCATCCTGCCGGTTGTCAGAGCCACAGACCATGGGAACAGCAGCACTGTGTCCATATAAGGCTGCAATCCATCCGCTTCCCTCTTCCTCTCCAGCTCCCTTCCTAGGCCTTTCTCAGACCTGAGGGATATTTACAGAGAGCGCCTCGGCTCTTCCTTTTTAGGAGCTTCGCTGCTGTCAGCTCTCCCAGCATCCAGGACAGTTGGTCCATCTCTGCTCTCAGATGGGCCAAACAGATGCTTAACTTGAGCCAGAAGGCCTCAGGTCTCACGCAGCTTTGCCCCAGATGTGCTCCTCCAGCAGCACAGACTCATTTCTGTCCCTCAGACTGCTGAGAGGAATGGTTCACCTGGGAAAAGCAGCAGATTCATGCAACATGCCGTAAATACATCTGTGTAGCTCCGTTTCCTCTTTTAGTCTCAGTTAGTGCAGCAGCTGCGGTTTTCCTTTTTCTCTCAGCCAGGCCGTCTGCTGACCCGCACACAGATCCCACATGATGAGGTCAAACACAGCAGAAAGGAGAAAACTAATCCATGGAGATTACCTACCTTACCTCCTAAGTTCAAGAAAAAAAATGCACTTATTTAAAGAATAAAAGGACTTATTTAGATTTACATGTTTTACAGTCTACAGGAGACAGACCTGGACTTCCTTTACACACTGGAAAAAATAAAAAAAATTAATTTGAGGAGGTAAAGGAGACATTTTGCCAATAGAACAACACAATTTACATTTTAAATAACACCATTGCATTGTCTTATTTCAAGATCTAAATATCTTATTTTAAGAGTTAAAAACACTCATTCCATTGGCAGATCATGTCATTTACCGACTCAAATTAAGGCTAAATCCACTTAATTTAACACATTTCTACTTATTTCTAGATGTTTTTTTCCAGTGCATTATTAGAACCAGGAGGCCTGGATATAAATATTTGCTTCAAAATCGTCTCACGGCTTTTATTACCTTTTTCATACCAAACTTCTTCCTTCCACTAAACTTTCCATTTACAGAAGTGAGGAGGATTCTTTGCTGAGGTCACTGTGGCGCGCCGAATGCAGCGCTAACCGTTAGCTAACGGTCCCATTTTACTTCTTTTTTTGTGACATTAAAATGTTTCAGAACTCGTTTTAATAAACTAATGATGAGGAAACACTATTTTCAAAATTATGATTTATAGAATTAAACCTCATTATTTTTTTACACCGAAGCCTGAAAATAAACAGATTCAAAGTATAAAAGTAAAGAAAAGAATCAAAGAAGAAATCTTCAGAAAACCAGGAAGCTTTGAAAAACACATTTTTATTATTAGGGTGCAGATTCAGTTTCTATTAGAAAACCAACATGTGAAGCAAAGATACGTGGAATTGACTTCAAAATAAGAATATTAAAGATTTAAATATAGAACCATGCTTCTTAGTAAAAGAGGAACTGAAAACAGGAAAATATCATCATTAAAAACTTAATTCTCAGAGGATGATGCTGCTGCTGATTAAATCGTCTCTCTAAGAGCCTGGTGGGGGGGGGGGTAAAGTGCTGTGGTCCGCTGACCTGCTTGGTCTTTAGGAGGAGGGGTCATGTCTGTGATACAGGATCAAACTAAAGATGCAGGAGGTGCACAGGTGGAGAGAGGTAGGTGGGTTTAAACACTTGCATGTGGCAGCAAAAAAAAAAACCAACAGAGCTTCACCGGCGTCCCCCCCCCCCACGCCTTCACGCCACGGCGTAACACCACAGAAGAAGAACACACCCAAACACTGGGACCCGGTGAGGGGAAACCTTCTCAACGTGTGACGTGTTCACAAAGAATAAATACAAGGTGGGCGCTTTAAGGACGACACCATGGGGTGCGCTTTGTGGACTGGAAGAAAGGAGGCGTTGGCGGGCCTCAGGGCGCCACGGCGGAGAGTCGCAGGACGGCGTCATGGAGGGAGAGCCGCCCGGCTGTAAGGTGACAGCCGGGCGCTCCGGCGTTTCAATCCAAGTGAAGCTGCAGTGCTGATGTGCGTAGAACTCCCCCCCCCCCCCCCCCCCCCCCCCCCGCCGTCCCCTGCTTTTTGGCACGGAAAGGAATGTATGGAAGCGGCGGGACGGATGAAAGGGGACGGGTTGGGGGGGCGTGTCCCTGGTGGTCGTCTCTCTCAGTCTATTTGGAGAGTTTGCTGATGACGCGGATCAGAGCTCCGTTTTCATCTTTAAGACGTTGGTTGTCGGCTCTCAGGTCGACCAGAACCTGCAGGATTAAAGCTCAGGTTAGAATCAGGAAGCATCGCCGCCGCGCTGCAGACTCCCCTCCTACTGGAGAGGAAAACATCCGCTAACGGATCCCAGGACCTTAAATCCCTAACAACAGTCCTTTACAATATAGAATAATAAACCCATATGAAAATAAAGCCGCAACATTTTTGCACTTTTCAGGCCGATTCTCCAGTCGTGCGAGAATCTTTCCATCGCGCCGACTTTCAGCCTGTAGCATAGGGGGGGTAACGGCCTGGTTATCCTCCCCCAGCAGCGCGTCGCAGATATTTTTGATTTATGTCCAATATATTGAAGCATGGTCTGCGCTGTTATTCCACGCCACAACGCCAGAGGGCAAAGTTTTAACAACTTCTATCAGTCTTTTCGGTTGAACATTTCAAAAGTGTTCAGCCGAATGAAAACACAAACAGTCAGTGACGTACTCCAAGGTGTTGATGTCACCATAAGAGCAAACATTAGCATGAACTAGCAGAGATCTCGCATAGCGCTCCTTTAACACCTGAACAAAGCAACTGGTCCGACTTTTTAATCTCCATTCCGATGTTTTTCCATGAATCACTGACTGCGTATAGAGAGGCTCCGACTAGGCAGGCTGAGCAGATCTATTCAGATTATTTCTGTCTCTGTGCTTTACACACATTAAAAAACGTTCCCACTTGGACAGATCATGAAAAGTTAAGCTAACAATTATAAAATGAAAATCATTGGAACATTCTATAAAGCAAAGCTCTACTTAAGTCTGCGGCATCTAGAACCAGAACAGATAGAGAGTGTTCATCTATTAAAAACATAATGAGATCTACGTCTAAAGACGTTTTTGCTCCAGTCTGTCCTGCTCACTATAAACAAGATGTGCGACTCCAAACTGACTCCTTCCCCGTCAGATTAACAGATTTTATTTGGGATTTTCCTCCAAAGCGGATGTTTGATCTATCTCTATAGTTCTGCTGCTATAGGCTTAGACTGCTAGAGGACATAGGGACCCCTTTTTCATCATTCTGCTTCATTCTATCTCTATTCTCCCACTCTGCAGAATCTGTTAGTTCAATCTCTAACGTTCTGCTCTCTCTGCTTTTTCTCATAGTAGCTTCATCTGGTCTGTTCCTGTTTGGCTGTGACTCCATCCTGGAGAGAAATATCAGCTGTGCTGCTGCCATCAACACCTTTGTTTCTAGATGTTGGAGCTCGGCCTGTTTTCCAGTGTAGTCCTGTTTCTCTGACTGTGACTAACTGGATGTGCTCTCTTCATCCTCTGACATGGGAGCTGGCTCGGAGCTCGTCTGCCTGGCTGTGTGTTTCCTGGACGGGGCCGCCTGTGGAGCTGGTTGCCTTTTGTATCTATGCTTCTTTTTCTATGTCTGCTTCTGTCTCCTTGAACCCCAGTGGGCCTCAGCAGATGGCCGCTTACACTGAGCCTGGTTCTGCTGGAGGTTTCTTCCTGTTCAAAGGGAGTTTTTCCTCTCCACTGTCGCTACAAGCATGCTTAGTGTGAGGGATTGCTGAAGAGTCAATGAGTCGATGCAATCAGCTGGTTTTCCTTAGATAGAAAACTTTGAATCAATCTGACTGGATGATCTGGTTGATCTGGATCTATAAAGTGACATGAGATGACATGATGGGAATTGGCGCTATAGATATATAATGAATAGAACTGAAAACAGGCCATCTTGGAGCTCCAGAGAGTAGAAGTGTTTTCCTTGTGGTTCATGAATCCTCCTAATTAAATATGTAGCAAACATCCAAAGTTAGAAACAAACATCGCCATTAATAATAATTTCACGGTTTTACTGTTAAAGCCTCATAAATGCAAACTTCACACAGATGCAAAGATCGTGGCGTTCTAAAGTCAAAGCGTTCTCCGATTAGACGCTGGTAAAGCTGCTGGCAGGTGGCCGCCGCATCACACGGCGAGCGGCGGCTCTGCAGCCAGACTGAGCAGAGCGTCATGCAAAGAGGAGCGGCCCTCACCTTTAGCTCCTCCTCCAGCTCTGCCATGCGCCGCTCCAACATCCTCCGGTCCTGGCGTCCGAAAACACCGTAAGGAGATGGGGGACCGGAGGGGAGGGGGGGAGAAGGAAGACAGAAGTTGAGTGAAAACAAGTGAGGAAGTGGTTGAAGTGGAGGCAGAGGAGTGTGAGACGGCTGTGGTGGCGCAGTGAGGCAACCAAAACTAAAACCAGGCAACACTGAGGGAGGGGGGGGTTACCTTCCTCTCTAGCTCCAGCAGCGCTGAGCAGTCGGTGAGGCGCTCTTGTCTCTGTTGGGGAAAGAAGCGGCTTCATAAATAAGAGCTGCAGGTTTGAAAGCAGGAAAAGCTGCAGCTCTTCATCACCTGCGCCGCCTTCTCCACCTCCAGCCGAGTCTGGCTGATGATCCTCTGGGTGTCCTGCAGCTGCGACTGGAGCTGACTGTTTTCCCTCGACACCTCCTCAAACAGCTGCCACGCACACATCCATTAGTGAGTCAGATATGAGCACATGGCCTCATGGCCACCTCCTGCTGCTCACCTTTTTATAATCTTTAGCCTCTGATCCCTCTCTCTGGGTGCGGCTGTTATACAAGCTGTCCAACCTTGAACTGGTGTCTTTGTCTTTCTGCACAGAGGGAGAAAATGTCAATACAGCTGCTGGTTGAGTGGAGCGCTCTTTGATGACACACATGAGGGGCAACCTGTGGATCCGGCCCACTCCCTGAGAACTCCTCCTCTGCGGCGGGCTGGACGTCTTCGCCCTGCAGGAGATCAACAGGTTTTGTAGCCGCTGCAGGTTTTTAGTTTGTGGTTTAGAGGAGGATGGTTACCTCTCCGCTCCGCTGCGCCTTCCTCCTGGCCCGAGCCTGACGCCTCTCCCTGCGCTCTCTGTCCCATCTTTCAGTCTCGCTCTCTCCTGTAATGGACTCAACATCTGAGCAGAACCACACAGAAACAAAACAAAAATAATTCAGATTAATTAACCCTTTATAGGGCCAGTTTCATCATTAGCATCATTGTCTCCCTTTTATCTCCTCTTTCTTTCATCTTTTCTCATTTTTCCTGTTTTTCCTTTCCTGTTCTACTTCCATTGCAGTGTCCTCTTAATCTGTAACACTCCCTGCATAATTATAATAAAGTTATTTATATGCATTAATCCAGCGGAACACTATGGCGATAGCCGTACTGCTCCACTGGAGAAAGGAAAATCTGTTGGGTTCATTTTGACATCAAGACAATTATTAATTAATTTTTCTTATCGCCACATTGTCAAACAGGACACTGTTAAAAAAACAACAACAAATGGACCCCCCCTCAAGTTGGAAAAAAAATAAATAAAAAAGCTAATTGAAAAGTTAAAAATCAAAGTTAAAAATTGAATCTGAGTGGTATTCAGTGTTGAATGTTTAAAGCTATGGATAATTATTGGTTTCAGAAAAACTGCGGTTAAATACAATAGATACATTTTTTGCAATAGTTGAAAAACCTGCGTTGTTTCTTGGTTTACGGTGTAAAATCAGATTAAAATGATTAGACCTTTGGGAATGTGCAGATGCTAACCTTTCCTTTCAGATGCCTCGGGGCGAGCAGAGCCGGCAGGCTGCGTCAGACCCAGCAGGTCTGACTTCTGCAGGCTGGCTATACGAGATCTCCAGCTGACTTCCTGCAAAGCAACAACGTTCTGCTCTGCATCATAACAAAAACATGATCCGCCCCACAGAACAGGCTCCTAAGTATTTAATAGGTCCTTTACCCCTTCGTCTGCCTTCTTCTGTTTGGCTTCCTTCTCTTCTTCCTCGTTCTTTTCTCTCCCTTTGCCCTCCGTCTTTGTGGTTTTGATCGTTTTCTCTGCTTCCTGCAAGTCTGTCAGTGTAACCCCCTTAGAAGTAAAAAAATAAAGATGAGTGAGACACGAGCGTCCATCATGAGGTTCCCCAGCAGGGGGCACGGGGGCACGGGAGCAGGGGGCACGGGAGCGCGCGGATCTACCTGGGTGGAGCGTCGGGACTGCCTGGCGTGGCGGGAGCGGGCTTTCCTCTGGGCCTCTGCTTCCTCGTCTCGTACGGGAGTCAGATACGACCTGCAGGAGTCAGAAAGCCTTTCAGTGACAGATCTGCGCCGCCATCTTTCTCCAGCTAGATGGTCGATTCTTACTTGCGCCTCTGTTTGCCCTCCTGGTCGCCTGTCGTCAAGCTTTGAGAAACGGAGGTGTTGGTGGACGGCGGCTCTTTCTTCTCCATCTGTTCCTGAGGATTCCTTTAGAACAAGTTTATTTATGTTATAAATGAAAATTTAAATGCTTAATATCCACCAATTAAACCTTTAAATAAATAAAAAATAAAGATGGTTAGAGTAGATGGGGTAATAATCCCTGGAACATGAAGACGTGTTTAAATAAAAAGTAGTCGATTCTGTTAGCAAACTAAAGTCTGCATTAGGGATGCAGGATATTGGGATTTTGGCCGATATCCGATATTTTAAAACTCATGTAGCCGATAAACGATATCGATACCGATGTTAAAGCTGGACAAAAATAAGTAGTCATTGAAAATAGCAGTTTTGTTATCCATTTCTGACACTTTGAAAAATAATATACTCAAATATATTTTCATATGCTGATATCAAATAGATTTTTAAAAACGCGGTATCGATCTATTTTACTTTCAAAATCTGGTGAAATTTCATTGTTCTGTTACAAACTCTCGTGATATTTTGAAAATTCTTGTGAGATTTTGTTAGTAAAATAGATCGATACCGCGTCAATATATCAACATATAAAAATATGGCAACATTTGGTGAATTTTCGGGGGATTTCGTAGCATAACGATGACATATAGCAATATTTCATTAGTAAAAGAGATTGATATGGTGTTTTTAAATGGCAATATATCAGCATATGAAGATATTGGGATATTTTAATGGATCAATATTTTTTCCCTCGTCTTTAGAAGTTTTTAAGTCTGTAAAAAAGAAGTTTTTGAGGAAGAAGAAGAAGTAGTATTTATTATTTTTTTTTAGACTTTAGAAACTCAGAAGCTGATCAAATATCGGGTTAAATATCGGTGGGGTGGCCGATGTCCGATATTCAGTTTTAAGGCCGATACCGATAGGGGGCCGATTATATCGTGCATCCCTAGTCTGCATGAATCAGAGTAACCACGCTGGACGGAACTGAGGCAAAAAATGAAAAATGGTGGAATGAACGGGACCAAAGTTAAAGCTTTTTAAATAACGATTGGAGAATTGCAGGCAGACTAGAGATGATTGCAGAGCTCCTTTGAATAACTCTACAGCTTCCCTGTTTTTCAGCGCTTCCTGCAGTGATTACCTGGCTCTAACAGTTACTGTGTTCATGTTAGGTTTTTGGTTTTCCTGCCTTAACATTGATGCTGGAGCTACACATTCCTAACATTCAGCTGCTCCTCTTTCACACACTTTAGCTTCTTTATGTCCCCATTTTAGGCATTAAAAAAGCATAACAATCACAAACTCCAAGCCACAGAACAATAGTTCAGATAAAATACCTCTGAGCTAACAGACTATTAAGGCGGCTGAGTCCAGCAGAGCTGGTTCCTGTACTTGATGAGGTCAAGTTGGCGTCATCCAGTCTCTTCGTGTAAGACGAGCTGGTAGCAGGACAGAGTAGGAAGAGGTTAACGAAAGCACATTTTTCACAGCAACACGTTCATATGAACTAACATTTGCAGCTGTGGAGGGAAGGAGGAGGGCGCCGTTATGAGCCGCGGCGATGCGACCACAATCACACACACACAGCAAAGCAGAGACGTAGACATCAGGCGGTGAGCAGAGCGACTGACCTGTGCAGCAAAGATGGCGTGGAGCTAGTGAACTCATTCCCTAACTGACTATGAAGTCGCCGAGTGTAAGACGAGCTACGGCTTAGCCAGCTAAGAGAGGGAGAGGGAGACAGGGTGACAGGGGCATACAGGCAGTGACTCAGACTCTTCCTCTCTATGGAAGACGGTTAAATCCCACCTGCTGGAGCCGTCAGAGCTGTTATCTGGAATACTGAAGAGTCTCCGTGTCGGAGTTGGCGGCACACGAGCGAGCCTTGGCTCCTGGAAGACAAAAGAGGGAGGCTTTGGTGTGTTTATCTGTTATTTATGAAGCTGAGCGAGTGGAGGCCATAAAAGAAGCTTTTATTTGGCCCGTGGCGTTCTTGCTGAGATAAAATAAGGAGTGCGTACCTTGGTGTTGGCCTCAGAGCTGAGGCGCGGGCTGGAGGCGGAGCGGTTCATTCTGAGTCCAGACTCTGTGGCCCTGCTTGGGTCCTGGATGGAGTCTGAGAGCCCAGCTGAGCCCAGGGTCACCGAGCTGCCCGCCTTCCTCAGGGACGTCCTCCATGAGCCCGGAGACTCGGTGGCCGGAGGATTACTTGGTTCCTGCAGGACATGCACAAGTCCTTTATAACTCCAGAAAAGCACATGGAGCAGTTGAAATCCCAGCGGCGTCTTCACACTCTACCTTTTTCCCCTGGCTTGCAGTGGTACTCCCCGACATGGAGGTAGACAGCATGCTGCTGGTGTTTCGCTTGTTGTTTAAGTTGTTTATGATTTCTCTATTTTTAGCTTTCTCTGAAACAGCACAAGTAAGAGCAGGTTAAACATCTGATGCAGCAGTACTGCCTGCGTGCCTTTTAGCACAGACATCCCAGAGTCCAAACTAAACAAGCAGCTCCCCCTCACCGGACTCGGCGTCGCTCTCCGACTCGCTCTCCTCCTCTGAGCTGGAGCTGCTGGAGGACTTCGCCTGGCTCTGCCCCGTATGGCCTTCCTCCTCATCATCCTCGGCCGGACTACTGGGCAGGGCAGGAGGCGGGTGCTTCTCCCGCTCATGGATGCCTATCTTCTCCTTGCTGCTCATGCGAGAGATAGATGTCCTGCAGGGAGGGGGCGGAGCCCAAAGTGGGGAGGGACGACAGGTAGCGTGCAGGGAGCTGATCAGTGAGGCGAACGAAAAGCAGCCGCTGAAAGCCAGCAAGCACCACTCAGCGCATCAGCAGGCGGAGCAGCTGGGCCCTTTATCCAACGCATTTTGTAGAGTCCTCAACACATTTTTATCTTAAACTTTAAAATACCTTTTTTAATTTTCATTGGCTCAAAAAGAAAAGAGCGGCAACAAAAAAGCCAAAACATTGTCGCCTCCCAGCGTCAGCAGCAGCCATTCAAAATGGGCCTTCCCAGTCTAACACCAGCTGAACAGCAGCCCACTTCCCACCAATCCCAGCTAAACCTACACCACCTTCCAGCCACTGCAGTGACCCCCCCCCGCATGTTTTTACTCTGATTCCCCCCCTTCACTGAATTACAGGGTCTGACCAGCAGATGGCGCTTCTCTTTAGATCATAATGTCGAGAAATCATGACAGAAAGAATATTTTACTACAAAGATTGATTGAAGGGGACCAACCAAGGACCAACCAACGACCAGCCAAGGACCAACCAAGGACCCATCAAGGACCAGCCAAGGACCAACCAACGACCAGCCAAGGACCAACCAAGGACCAACCAAGGACCCATCAAGGACCAGCCAAGGACCAACCAATGACCAGCCAAGGACCAACCAAGGACCCATCAAAGACCAGCCAAGGACCAGCCAAGGACCAACCAATGACCAACCAATGACCAACCAAGGACCAACCAAGGACCCATCAAGGACCAGCCAATGACCAACCAAGGACCAACCAAGGACCCATCAAGGACCAGCCAAGGACCAACCAATGACCAACCAATGACCAACCAAGGACCAACCAAGGACCCATCAAGGACCAGCCAATGACCAGCCAATGACCAGCCAAGGACCAACCAAGGACCAACCAAGGACCAACCAACGACCAGCTAAGGACCAACCAACGACCAGCCAAGGACCAACCAAGGACCAACCAAGGACCAACCAAGGACCAACCAAGGACCAACCAACGACCAGCCAAGGACCAACCAAGGACCAACCAATGACCAACCAAGGACCCATCAAGGACCAGCCAAGGACCAACCAATGACCAGCCAAGGACCAACCAAGGACCAACCAAGGACCAACCAACGACCAGCTAAGGACCAACCAACGACCAGCCAAGGACCAACCAAGGACCAACCAATGACCAACCAAGGACCCATCAAGGACCAGCCAAGGACCAACCAATGACCAGCCAAGGACCAACCAAGGACCCATCAAAGACCAGCCAAGGACCAGCCAAGGACCAACCAATGACCAGCCAAGGACCAACCAAGGACCCATCAAAGACCAGCCAAGGACCAGCCAAGGACCAACCAATGACCAACCAATGACCAGCCAAGGACCAACCAAGGACCAACCAAGGACCCATCAAGGACCAGCCAATGACCAGCCAATGACCAGCCAAGGGACCATTATGGAAAGTGGGGAAAGCGTCTCACGAAGGAAGAAATAACCCCCCCCCTCCCATATCTAGTACTTGTGTTTTTCCAGGACAGCTCCCAGTGAGGTTACTGTGGCCAATGGGATGTTAGATTTCCACCACATATATCATCTGACCAGATTTAGCCTAATGCGGCTCCAGGATGAGATTAGGATCCAGTCTGATCTCTGCTTGGTTTGGATGTCAAAGCTGAAGGTGTTTTGAAGCTTGTTTTATTTTCTAGTTGGGTCCTCACAAAGTAGAAAAGTTCCTAACCCCATTTTATTTAGTTAAAATTATATCAAATTTGAGAATAAAACTGATGTACCCCTTGCAATGCACTCGCGGACCACTAGGGGTACGTGTACCCTGGGTTGGGAATCACTGCCATGTTGGTCAATTATTAGTCGTCTCCTACTCTTTGCTTTATAGATACTGAGATAAGTTGAGCTTATTTCTAAGTTTTTAATAAAGAGAAAAAGTTGCATCTGATTTGCTCCACTTTGAGCAGTTCTATCATCTAAAATACGATAAGATTTGTGGTTATAGCAGGACGTATTGATTCTGCTGTAACGCACTGAACACAGAGATTCACATTATATACGGTAAATAAAGATTTTAGTTCAAATACTTTCAAAATGGAGCTTCTTGGAAACTCTAAAGGTTCAGAAGTTAAATTAAATTTTTAAAGATATCCCTTCCTTAGTCGAGTCGGCGGACAGTATAATTACAATGGTGTAGATGTTACTGAGCCGTTATAACTGAGAAGAGTTGAAATGAAAGAACAGTGTGTGCAGATGCTGCACTATAAACAGCAGCCTTGGAGAGAGAGCTGAGTGGTTTGGGAAGTAATTCCTGTCCTGATTCAAAGCACTGATGTTGGAAAAAAAAGGGACAAAATATTGAGAGTAAAGTGGTGTGTGGACAGACAGAGGGTCTCTTCTCCATCTTTACATGATTATAGAAAGACGGGGACATTTTCAAAGGAGAAAACCCATGAAGACAAGCATGTTATTCACAATCTTTTATATATTTAGTCATTGCAGAGAGATAACTGTAAATCTGTCATTTGTTGCAGTGGTGGGCGGTCAGAGCCTTAAAGGCCTTCAATGCTAAAACCAATCAGAAACACTAACTTTCATTCACAAACTAAACCTTTCATTTTCTTCTATCCAGCTTTATTCATTTATTCCAAACAATCCCTTCTCTTAGTTTTGTAGCATTTCTCTTGGCTGCGCTGCTTCCATTATATTTATGTGGTTCTTATATTTTTTGTCCAATCAGATTTCAGCCTCTGTGTGTTGCTATGTCAATCTAATCTGCCTTCAGAACCAGCAGTGCTGCTGATCTTACCTTAGAGTCGTAGGGAATCGGTCGTTCCAACCGTTGCATTTCCGAATTCTCCCGAGTGGTGCACGACTTTACACGAGTGAATAAAGTGAATGTGATTGGTCGATTATCAGGGGGGCGGGATTGTTGTGGCAGAAGGTTCACAATTAAGTTTGATTGTGGCCGGTTTGTGGGAAGCAACTTGCTTACCAGTTAGCAACTTAGTGCTAGCAGGTTCCCAATGGGAAATTCCATAAGGACAGCTATGGACAGCGGAAACATGCAAGAGGAGGAGAGTTTAGTGTCGGAGGTCGTGGATGAGTCTCCTCCGTCATCCATCTTTTATTTAGAGGAGGAAAGCGGGGACGAAGATGTTGTGGAAGAGGACGCCAGGGCGGCAGAAGCTTGGTTTGGTGTAGAAGGCTTCCAGCCGTACATGTTTGAGCCCTTGCCTCGCAACGCTGCCAGTTCTGTTAGCTCTACGCCTGCCGAAGACACAGACGTCCATCCCCGTGAACACTGGGACGCAACTCAATGGGAAAGGAAAGGATTCTGGTTTCAACCGTTGCGTATATTAGCTGCGACACATGAATCAAGATGCTATGACCGAAAACATTTGATTGACAGATGACCGTTGATATATGATTGGCCGAATTTAGGTGTTCAGGCTGACGTAGAACTAACTGGCCTGCAGAAGAAAACGGAGGAAAAAACAGATTTTTTTTTTTTATATAAATTTTCTAAATTTTGGGACAATATGGTCTGATAAAGAGAACATTTATATAATTTTTTCAGCCAGAATGATTTGATATTTAAATATAATTTCCCTACGACTTAAATTATATTACTGAGGAATGTTTTCTTCAACCAATCAGCTTTCAAATTTGATCCAGCTGGAGCGTAGACATTGTATACGTAGACGCCTCATTGGCTCTGGCGGCAGCGAAGGCGGACGTGCCTAGAGGGCGGCCATCTTGGATCAGGCCACAGTTTCGACAGCTGCTGTCAGAATGAATAGGAGGCAGCTCACATCTCATTTTAATCACATGAAATAAGAGTCAAAGATAATATTACAATTATCTCTTAGATGTCACAACCCCTTAAAAGACCAAAAATAACTTTAAAATGATTTATTCAGATTAAAAACAGAACTCAAACTGGATGAGATACACTATATTGCCAAAAGTATTTGCTCACCTGCCTTGACTCACATATGAGCTTAAGTGACATCCCGTTCCTAATCCATAGGGTTCAATATGACGTCGGTCCACCCTTTGCAGCTAGAACAGCTTCAACTCTTCTGGGAAGGCTGTCCACAAGGTTTAGGAGTGTGTTTATGGGAATTTTTGACCATTCTTCCAGAAGCGCATTTGTGAGGTCGCACACTGATGTTGGACGAGAAGGCCTGGCTCTCAGTCTCCGCTCTAATTCATCCCAAAGGTGTTCTATCGGGTTGAGGTCAGGACTCTGTGCAGGCCAGTCAAGTTCATCCACACCAGACTCTGTCATCCATGTCTTTATGGACCTTGCTTTGTGCACTGGTGCACAGTCATGTTGGAAGAGGAAGGGGCCAGCTCCAAACTGTTCCCACAAAGTTGGGAGCATGGAATTGTCCAAAATGTCTTGGTATGCTGAAGCATTCAGAGTTCCTTTCACTGGAACTAAGGGGCCAAGCCCAGCTCCTGAAAAACAACCTCACACCATAATCCCCCCTCCACCAAACTTTACACTTGGCACAATGCAGTCAGACAAGTACCGTTCTCCTGGCAACCGCCAAACCCAGACCCGTCCATCAGATTGCCAGATGGAGAAGCGCGATTCGTCACTCCAGAGAACGCGTCTCCACTGCTCTAGAGTCCAGTGGCGGCGTGCTTTACACCACCGCATCCGACGCTTTGCATTGCACTTGGTGATGTATGGCTTGGATGCAGCTGCTCGACCATGGAAACCCATTCCATGAAGCTCTCTGCGCACTGTTCTTGAGCTAATCTGAAGGCCACATGAAGTTTGGAGGTCTGTAGTGATTGACTCTGCAGAAAGTTGGCGACCTCTTCGCACTATGCGCGTCAGCATCCGCTGACCCCGCTCCGTCAGTTTACGTGGCCTACCACTTCGTGGCTGAGTTGCTGTCGTTCCCAAACACTTCCATTTTCTTATAATACAGCTGACAGTTGACTGTGGAATATTTAGGAGCGAGGAAATTTCACGACTGGATTTGTTGCACAGGTGGCATCCTATCACAGTTCCACGCTGGAATTCACTGAGCTCCTGAGAGCGACCCATTCTTTCACAAATGTTTGTAAAAACAGTCTGCATGCCTAGGTGCTTGAATTTATACACCTGTGGCCATGGAAGTGATTGGAACACCTGATTCCAATAATTTGGATGGGTGAGCAAATACTTTTGGCAATATAGTGTATATGCAAAGCTAGATGTTTTGCAAATAAATATTAATATGATAAATACAAAGTTGTATATTAATATAATAAGATTATGTTTTACTATTATTATATATTTATGTAGTATGTTATGATTATTCTGTATTTTTAAGGATTGCTCTTTGATAATGAGTATTATGATCTATAGAGGAATGTTGTAATGTGATTCACAAAAGAGAATAAAGTTATTTTGTGTGTCTAACAAAAGGTTTTTGGTCCTTATAAGTTTGTCTGAACTTCTTCCAAACTCCTTCTCAAACAGTTTTATTTATGAATATGTGACATAAATGTATTTTCAATTGAATTGGCAATAAGGAAGGATGGAGGAATAGATGGACAGACCGTCTGACTGATGGATGAAAGGATAAATAAATCCACAAAGGATTCAATGGCTCATAAATAGATAGATCGACTACTTTTCAAATTCCAGATTTCTACGTTTTAGAAAAAGGAAAAAGGAATGAAGAATTCCTTTCTTTTCCCACACCTACCCAGACTTGGACAGTCCTTAAATCGTACAGCTTTCCAGATCAGCCTGTAAATCAGACTAACTGCCTGTTCCTCCCCTCCCAGACTGCGCAGGGAGCTCTCAGCACAAGCATTGAAAGGAAAAGAGCCAGAAGCGTCTGACAGCAGCAAGTAGCCACTTTAAAACTGCTGATCAAAAACCGATAAACAAGAAACATACCACAAGTTTTTACTGCTTCTAAAATAAAACAGGAGGTTCTGATCAAAGCAAGACGCACTGACTAGAAAGGACTATTCTGAACCTTTACGGAGGATGAAGATTTTCCACAATAAAATGATCAGAACTGCTTGTGTTTATGTCCGAGTCTCTGTTCGGCATTTACAGGATTGCTTTACACGCTTTGGTTTCTTTTCTTACCCACTAACAGCTCCGTCTCTAAACTTTGATGCCACATATTGAATCTAATGGCACTAAGACAGACGCAGTCACATCTCTTCAGCTCAGCCCCGGCTGCGCAGCTCCCAGGAGCTCTTGGACTGTTAAGAATCAGACACGCATGCAGACGCCTGGCACTGAGCTTTATGGGATGGACTAAGGATGAGCAAAGCGTGTCACACGCACACATTCAGTGGCACTAACCTGCGAGTGCGGACTGGTACCATGGAGATTGGTTGATTGGTCTCAATAACAGGACTCTGTTTCTGTCTCTCGCTGCGTAACTGGAGAGGAATATAAACAGACATAAACAGAGAGAACATTCCCTGCCGTAGCAGCATCAATCAGACCGGGTTCATCCAAGCCGCTGAGTATGGCAGCGCTTCATGGCACACTCACAGCGTTCTGTTTCTTCTGCAGCTCCTCCAGGGCGTCCACCAGGTTCTCGTCTGCAACGTCTAGAGGCGTTTGCCCCTATAAGGATATTAGCATCAGATTATCAGCTGCGACGGACGATGAAGAGGAAGCAACTGATTTACTGCAGGCGGTGTCAGAGGGCCTCACCACGTTGTTAACGGCGGCCATGTCGCACATGTGGTCAGCGAGCAGGGTGCACACCTCCTCCTGTCCCCAGTGAGCTGCTGCATGCAGAGGCGTCCAGCCGTCTACGTCTCTGCAGTCCACATCCACCCTGCACTGTAACAGCACCCTGACGGCGTGAGGAAGAACAGGAGGAGCAGTGAATAAATAAACCGAAACGAGACAACAGTCCCTCATCTGAGTGTTTCGTGTGAAACAATTCTTACTTCAAGACTTCGATGTAACCTTTGGCTGCGGCGACATGCAGGGCGGTCGCCTTGGTGTTGGGGTGAGGCGTCAAGGAGCCGCCTCCTTCCAGCAGCGCCCTGGCATCCTGGAGCATGATCCTCTCCTCCTCCTTTCGGGCTTTATCCACATCTATCCCTGTGGAATGAAAGTGAACAACGAACAATGAAAAAAATTACATGTTCATAATACATTTAGCTAAAACCATAAACAATTTTTACATTTTTGGGGGGGCAGAGGGATTCTTCAGGAACCTCAGGGGAGTACTTGAATTGGGAAGTGTTCTGTCAGATTAGCATTCGCCGTCAGATCAGCATACGCTGACAGATCACCATTCGCCGTCAGATCAGCATACGCCGACAGATCAGCATACGCCGACAGATCAGCATACGCCGACAGATCAGCATTCGCCGTCAGATCAGCATTCGCCGTCAGATCAGCATTCGCCGTCAGATCAGCATACGCCGACAGATCAGCATACGCCGACAGATCAGCATTCGCCATCAGATCAGCATACGCCGACAGATCAGCATACGCCGACAGATCAGCATACGCCGACAGATCAGCATACGCCGACAGATCAGCATTCGCCATCAGATCAGCATTCGCCGACAGATCAGCATACGCCGTCAGATCAGCATACGCCATCAGATCAGCATACGCCGACAGATCAGCATACGCCGACAGATCAGCATTCGCCGTCAGATCAGCATACGCCGACAGATCAGCATACGCCGACAGATCAGCATTCGCCATCAGATCAGCATTCGCCGACAGATCAGCATACGCCGACAGATCAGCATTCGCCATCAGATCAGCATTCGCCGACAGATCAGCATACGCCGTCAGATCAGCATACGCCATCAGATCAGCATACGCCGACAGATCAGCATACGCCGACAGATCAGCATTCGCCATCAGATCAGCATACGCCATCAGATCAGCATACGCCGACAGATCAGCATACGCCGTCAGATCAGCATACGCCGACAGATCAGCATACAAAGTCAGATCATCATTCGCCGTCAGATCAGCATACGCCGACAGATCAGCATACAAAGTCAGATCAGCATACGCCGTAAGATCAGCATACGCCGACAGATCAGCATTCGCCATCAGATCAGCATACGCCATCAGATCAGCATACGCCGACAGATCAGCATACGCCGTCAGATCAGCATACGCCGACAGATCAGCATTCGCCATCAGATCAGCATACGCCATCAGATCAGCATACGCCGACAGATCAGCATACGCCGTCAGATCAGCATACGCCGACAGATCAGCATACAAAGTCAGATCATCATTCGCCGTCAGATCAGCATACGCCGACAGATCAGCATACAAAGTCAGATCAGCATACGCCGTAAGATCAGCATGCACCGTCAGATCAGCATTCGCCATCAGATCAGCATACGCCGACAGATCAGCATACGCCGTCAGATCAGCATTCGCCATCAGATCACCATTCGCCATTAGATCAGCATACGCCGACAGATCAGCATACGCCGTCAGATCAGCATACGCCGTCAGATCAGCATTCGCCGTCAGATCAGCATACGCCGACAGATCAGCATACGCCAACAGATCAGCATGCACCGTCAGATCAGCATTCGCCATCAGATCAGCATACGCCGTCAGATCAGCATTCGCCGTCAGATCAGCATACGCCGACAGATCAGCATACGCCGACAGATCAGCATACGCCGTCAGATCAGCATTCGCCGTCAGATCAGCATTCGCCGTCAGATCAGCATTCGCCGTCAGATCAGCATACGCCGTCAGATCAGCATTCGCCGTCAGATCAGCATTCGCCATCAGATCAGCATACGCCGTCAGATCAGCATTCGCCGTCAGATCAGCATACGCCGACAGATCAGCATACGCCGACAGATCAGCATACGCCGTCAGATCAGCATTCGCCGTCAGATCAGCATTCGCCGTCAGATCAGCATTCGCCGTCAGATCAGCATACGCCGACAGATCAGCATACGCCGACAGATCAGCATGCACCGTCAGATCAGCATACAAAGTCAGATCATCATTCGCCATCAGATCAGCATACGCCGACAGATCAGCATACGCCGTCAGATCAGCATACGCCGTCAGATCAGCATTCGCCGTCAGATCAGCATACGCCGTCAGATCAGCATACGCCGACAGATCAGCATGCACCGTCAGATCAGCATTCGCCATCAGATCAGCATACGCCGACAGATCAGCATACGCCGTCAGATCAGCATTCGCCATCAGATTAGCATACGCCGACAGATCAGCATTCGCCGTCAGATCAGCATACAAAGTCAGATCAGCATACGCCGACAGATCAGCATACGCCGTCAGATCAGCATTCGCCATCAGATTAGCATACGCCGACAGATCAGCATTCGCCGTCAGATCAGCATACAAAGTCAGATCAGCATTCGCCGTCAGATCAGCATACGAAGTCAGATCAGCATACGCCATCAGATCAGCATACAAAGTCAGATCAGGATACGCCGTCAGATCAGCATGCACCGTCAGATCAGCATGCACCGTCAGATCAGCATACAAAGTCAGATCAGCATTCGCCGTCAGATCAGCATTCGCCGTCAGATCAACATACGCGTTAGATCAGCATATGCCGTCAGATCAGCATACGCGTTAGATCAGCATAGCCAAAGTCAACACGTATGCGCAAGATGTTAGATTTGCGTTAATCCCTTTAGTTTTGTACGAAAAAAAGACTAACAACAACGGGCGTGGATCTCTTTAATCATGTACAAAAAAATCAATTAAAGGTCAGATCGCCATAAGCACCAAAAAGTAAGTAATTAATTAATTTTTTTTACATGACTAAAGGGATACACGCCCATTGAGGCAATTTAAGGCTTATTTTTCATACAAAAGTAAAGGGATAAACTAAAGTTAATACTCTGGGTATGCTGGTCTGACAGAGCACCGGCTCAACGTGGTGAAAATAAATGTTCATCGTAAAATCAACTTGCAATTCTTACAAAAAGGCTACCGGGTTGGAATATTTGGCATCATGTTTTAAGTCCCATGCTTGCACCGTCTGCGCACCAATAACACGTCTGCTATGCTGAGAGAGAGATGGAAATCTCCACCACTAAAATCTCCAACAGGAGGGTGATTCTGTAAACGAGGAAAAACAAAAAGCAACTACAGGCTATTCTGGAATCACCCTGCTGTACTTTATGTCTGTGGGTTTTATTTATTTATGTATGCAAACTGTGATCAAACAAACACCATTTTCTTTAGCTAACGTTGAGGGAAATCATTTGTTCCGCAGGAATTCCGATTTCTCCTAAAATGTTCACACAAAGTTTTTGACCACAATTGGTCAAAAACTTTAAAGACTAATTATTTTTTAGGCAGTGAACATATCAGGGTTAGCGGGTCAAACTGCCAACAGTCGCAGATGTAAATGCACTGGAGGGAAGAAGACTCCAAAGTAACCGGATTTAAGCGACTGTGTGGAAAATTAAATCACAGGAAGATATTTGAAGTTATACCGAGGAAAATAAGAATCTGAACTTCCTGCTATTTTGAAACTCCTCCCACTTAGGAGGGTCTGAAATCGTCATCATAGGAGCATGTCCACTGTGAGAGACACAATCTAAAAAAACAACAACATAGAAATCGCAAAGTATGATTTTATAACTATTTATTTGTATGATGCAGCTGCTAATAAGTATTTGAACACATGTCTGACCCTCAAAGACCTGTTAGTCTGCCTTCAAAACGTCCACCTCCATTTATTCTCCTAAATTAGATCCATAATAGATGCATAAAGACACCCGTCCATCCCATCCGTCCATCCCATTCAATCAGCAAGAATCCAATTGCTAACATGGCCCAGACCAAGGAGCTGTCCAAAGACACCAGAGACTGAGCTGTCCTCCTCCACCAGGCTGGAAACGGCTGCAGGGAAATAACCAAACAGCCTGGTGGAAAAAAGCTCCACACAACGGAAGAAGCTAAACATGGCTGACAGTCTCCCTCAGAATGGGGCTCCATGCTAGATCTCACCTGCTGGGGTCTGACTGATCCTAAGAAAGGTCCACCGTTTCCATGGTTACTGTTGGTAATACACTAAAACATCATGGTTAGTAGCAAGCATGGTCTGATATGATGCATGGAAGGTTCCCCTGCTTAAACCAGCACATGTCAAAGACCGTCTTTAGTTTGCCAATGAGCATCTGGATGATCCACAGGAGTCATGGGAGAAAGTCATGTGATCAGATGAGACCAAAATAGAACAGAATCCCACTAACACCATCCCTACTGTGAAGCATGGGGGTGGTAGCATCATGCTTCGGGAGTGTTTTCTGCACATGGGACAGGGTGACTGCACTGTATTAGGAGAGGATGACCAGGCCATGCATCGAGAGATTTAGGGGAGCAACCTCCTTCCCTTAGTTAGAGCAATGAAGATGGGTGGAGGCTGGGTCTTCCAGCATCACAATGACCCGAAGCACACAGCCAGGATAACTAAGGAGGGACTCTGGAAGAAGCAGATCTAGGTTCTGGTGTGGCTTAGCCGCTCTCTAGACCTAAACCCAAAAGAGAATCTTTGGAAGAAGCAACAGCCCAGAAACCTGACTGATCTAGAAAAGATCTGTGTGGAGGAGTGGGCCAAAATCCCTCCCGCAGTGCAAACCTGCTGAAAAACTACAGGAAACCTTTGACCTCTAGAACTGCAAACAACAGCAAACATTAACATTGATTCTCTCAGGTGTTCAAATACTTATTTGCAAATGAATAATACAAATAAATATTTTTTTTTAAATCCTACATTTGCATTTCTGGATGTTTTTTTTATGTCTCTAACAGTAGACATGCACCTGTGATGACAATGTAAGACCCTCCATGATTTCTAAGTAGGAGGACGTGCAAAATAGCAGGAAGTTCAAATCCTTATTTTCCTCTCTGTATAAAAGCAACCAGGAGGGATTGATTCAGGCTGCGACAGAGGAAGACTTTCCTCTGGATAAATCTGGATTTGGGAAAGCTGGCAGCCTTTTGGAGAGCTTAGCATTAGCGGTTAGAGTTAGTCAAACTGACAGTGATAATCCCTGGATAAGGACTAAATCCACTTCAACATGTCAGCAAGTTAATTCAGTTCTAATGACAGCTGCTGTTAGTTTTCACTTCAAAATAAAATAAAGGAACAAGTATTCAAAAAAAATGTTCCTTCCTAACAGAAAACGGATTATCATTCAATAGTTTAAAGTTTTTCAAACCAAAGATTTAGAAATCTCTGAATAATATCGATAAATAATCAAAACACTGCTTCTCATCAGTTGAAAAGTTGCTAAAAATTACTGACATAGAAAAGTTTATTCAGATTGTGAGCGGATCTTTGAATGTATTCAAGAATTTCTTTTAGAATTTTGGAGTTTTATTAAATAACTAAGCAATGACAATATTGAAATAAAGCGTCTTATTTCTAAAGCCATTTATGATCAAATGTTATGAAACATGGAAAGAAAGAAACTTTAAAGCCTTTGAAAAAAGGACGGATAAGAGACTAAATCTGTCAAAGATCAAAGTTATTCTGTTAAAAGGTGTCAATTATTAATTACTTTATAAATTGTAAAGACATAAAATAGAAAACAGTGAACTTTATTAATATTCACACCTCTAATTAAAAAGAACTTAATATTAACTTTATAAAATATATATATTTTTATTGTTCTCAAACAAATCCAAAGCAGGAAGTTCCTCTATTGAAGATGAGCCACAGGTGGAAATGCAGCGTTCCAGGCGGACCGGAGGAAAGGGAACATTTTCAGTCTTCCCAAGGATCCGACAGGCATGGATTATTTTAGTCTATCAGAAGATCGCTGCAGTTTGATGCTCAGCTGTTCATTTATAAGCATTTTACCGAAGACAGCTTTCAAAACCTTGGACGGTTCAAAGCAGGATTTGCTAAACTTCTTTAAGTGAAACGAGGAGCTGTTCCAACCGAAAGGTCGTCACAACCGCAGCTGGAAGAATGATTCTGTCGCTAAGCTATTGCAGGCTAGCGTCACCGGTTCGGGTTCGGTCGCTCTGCCCCCCACTGGCTCGCTGCCCCCCTCTGCAGGGTTCCCTGACCAGCCCTGGAGCTAACGGCTCGGTCCGAGTGCCCGGTGTGTTTAGACTATGTGCTGCGCTGTAGTCGATTTTTAAATTCCCCCCCGGACATTTTTTTAGGTCTGAAAAGTAGGACATGTCCAGGAAAAAGAGGACGTCTGGTCCCCCTACCATATCAATGATGTTTCAGTGAGTGAGTGCTTGTTGCTATGATGCGTCTTTGCTCAGCAGCTTGGCTCGTTGTAAACCAACCAATCAGAGCACAGCTCATCTAAATATTCATGATCAAACCATAAAAGGAAGAAAACCTGTGGTTTCATTCTAGGGCTTTTAACCAGGCTGCATTAGGGCTCATAGAACAGCTAATATGCCATTTTCAGCCCAACCAATGTTACACACCCTATTAGAGACCTGAAGGACCAGATACCCTATAGAATCATTCTATCACCCTATTAGAGACCTGAAGGACCAGATACCCTATAGAATCATTCTATCACCCTATTAGAGACCTGAAGGACCAGATACCCTATAGAATCATTCTATCACCCTATTAGAGACCTGAAGGACCAGATACCCTATAGAATCATTCTATCACCCTATTAGAGACCTGAAGGACCAGATACCCTATAGAACCATTCTATCAACCTATTAGAGACCTGAAGGACCAGATACCCTATAGAATCATTCTATCACCCTATTAGAGACCTGAAGGACCAGATACCCTATAGAATCATTCTATCACCCTATTAGAGACCTGAAGGACCAGATACCCTATAGAATCATTCTATCAACCTATTAGAGACCTGAAGGACCAGATACCCTATAGAATCATTCTATCACCCTATTAGAGACCTGAAGGACCAGATACCCTATAGAATCATTCTATCACCCTATTAGAGACCTGAAGGACCAGATACCCTATAGAATCATTCTATCACCCTATTAGAGATCTGAAGGACCAGATACCCTATAGAACCATTCTATCACCCTATTAGAGACCTGAAGGACCAGATACCCTATAGAATCATTCTATCACCCTATTAGAGACCTGAAGGACCAGATACCCTATAGAACCATTCTATCAACCTATTAGAGACCTGAAGGACCAGATACCCTATAGAATCATTCTATCACCCTATTAGAGACCTGAAGGACCAGATACCCTATAGAATCATTCTATCACCCTATTAGAGACCTGAAGGACCAGATACCCTATAGAATCATTCTATCAACCTATTAGAGACCTGAAGGACCAGATACCCTATAGAATCATTCTATCACCCTATTAGAGACCTGAAGGACCAGATACCCTATAGAATCATTCTATCACCCTATTAGAGACCTGAAGGACCAGATACCCTATAGAACCATTCTATCACCCTATTAGAGACCTGAAGGACCAGATACCCAATAGAATCATTCTATCACCCTATTAGAGACCTGAAGGACCAGATACCCTATAGAATCATTCTATCACCCTATTAGAGACCTGAAGGACCAGATACCCTATAGAATTATTCTATCACCCTATTAGAGACCTGAAGGACCAGATACCCTATAGAATCATTCTATCACCCTATTAGAGACCTGAAGGACCAGATACCCTATAGAATCATTCTATCACCCTATTAGAGACCTGAAGGACCAGATACCCTATAGAATCATTCTATCACCCTATTAGAGACCTGAAGGACCAGATACCCTATAGAACCATTCTATCACCCTATTAGAGACCTGAAGGACCAGATACCCTATAGAATCATTCTATCACCCTATTAGAGACCTGAAGGACCACATACCCTATAGAATCATTCTATCACCCTATTAGAGACCTGAAGGACCAGATACCCTATAGAATCATTCTATCACCCTATTAGAGACCTGAAGGACCAGATACCCTATAGAATCATTCTATCACCCTATTAGAGACCTGAAGGACCAGATACCCTATAGAATCATTCTATCACCCTATTAGAGACCTGAAGGACCAGATACCCTATAGAATCATTCTATCACCCTATTAGAGACCTGAAGGACCACATACCCTATAGAATCATTCTATCGCCACTTTAATGAAACAATCGCCTTTCTGACTCGACAGGATTGATTCAACCTTAGAGGTGAAGAGATGTTAAAGCCCCCACCTTGTTTCTTGATCTCAGCTTTCAGAAGCCTCTCCATGGCATCTTCAGTGGCCACATCCAGAGGGAGCTCTCCTTCACTGTTAACTGCACCAACGTTAGCACCGTGCTCGATCAGATATCTGCAAAACAAAGAAGCAAGCAGTCCACAATCGGCTGGAAGGAGCAATAAGAAGAAAATAAAACGGGTCCAAGTTCAAACTGGGGAAAAAACTCCAGTCAAGAGTCGCACACCAAGCCGACAGTGGGGGGGGGGGGGGGGGCACGGAGGTCAGCACTCACATCCATTCCACAACTATTCCTTATTTGTGCACATTATTTATGTTTTTGATAAAAACCCTTTTGCTAAAATGCCATCAGAACGTTGATTATATTAAGTGTGTCTCAGCCCCCCCCTTCAGTGTCCACCATATTGGATCAGTCCATTTGCTGCACATGTTCAGAAAGGTCCAAACAGACAGCAGCAAACCATTTGAAAACAAACCATGCAAAGAGCAGTGTTGCCAACTTAGCGCTTTAGTCGCTATATTTAGCCACTTTTCAGACCCCTCTAGCACTTTGATTTCTAAAAAGCTCCTAGCGCCAAATCTAGAGACTTTTTTCTGCTACTGGAGACTTTGGAGACAACATCTAAAAGCAGCGAACTCTGCTCTCCAGAGCGAGTAGATTGGTAACCCCGCCTCCTGCTCTCCTCTATCTTGTCTGCTGTCATGATTCATGCAGCTATTATTTCATCCAAATGAAAAATGGAGAACAGATAAGCAGATCATGGCTTGTCTGCAGTGAAAAGAAGGACTGGGTTATTTACTTTGGCCTTTTTGGAAACACAGGAAGGAGCAATCAGCTAAGTGAGCTTAGTGCTTGGAAAAAATCTTTCATTCCTTTAGAGACAGCATGAAAAGTCAGCTGAGTACAAAACATAGAGAGGAAAACAAGAAGAAAAGGGACAAGAAGAGAGGGACACAACCTAGAACAGATAATGGATGTCTATTCTATTAACATTTCTACATCTGGAGAATGGGGCTGTTCTATGTGTTATCTTCTAAATGCAGAGGGCCCCCTGCCTGTCTTTGCCTAGGGCCCCACATTTCCTATATCCGCCCCTGCTCACTTGGTGATCTGGATGAAGCCGCAGGAGGCCGCAGCGTGCAGAGGCGTCCAGCCCTCATTGTCCCCTCTGTTCACGTCGCTCCCGTTCTCCACCAGGAACTGCACCATTTCTGCATTTTCATCGATGCACGCCTTAAAGAGACCAAAAAACAAAAATCAACATCATTATGAAAACGGTTTCATTTTGTTCAAAGAAGTCTGAACTTTAGCAAATGTTTGCTTGATGGGGTCTCTGACCCGCTAAAAACTGTTTACATTTTTAGTGAGAAAGAGAAAAACCTCAGACGTTTCCAGAAGCTATTAAAGCAACTAAAGCAGCAGAGTTAAAACAATGAGAACACTGTATACTCGCCGTAATGACTTCCTGCTAAGTAGGCCGCTAAAAGCCCTCAAGAAGCATCTAAAACAGTCACTTTATGTCATGGATGAAACAGCAGGAGAAGGAGAAGCTTGTTATGGATCTCAATGTGAGCCAACCAAAGCCCCGAGATAAACTGCATGTGAATCTCATGGGATTATTATTCTGTTCTACTTTTAAGGCTAGGCTTAAAACTTTCCTTTTTGCTAAAGCTTCTAGTTAGAGTGGCTCAGGTTATCCTGATCTATCTCTATAGTTCTGCTGCTAGAGAGAGAGAGAGAGAGAGAGAGAGAGAGAGAGAGAGAGAGAGAGAGAGAGAGAGAGAGAGAGAGAGAGAGATAGAGAGAGAGATAGAGAGAGAGATAGAGAGAGAGATAGAGAGAGATAGAGAGAGAGAGATAGAGAGAGAGATAAGAGAGAGATAGAGAGAGAGATAGAGAGAGAGATAGAGAGAGATAGAGATAGAGAGATAGAGAGATAGAGAGATAGAGAGATAGAGATAGAGAGATAGAGATAGAGAGATAGAGATAGAGAGATAGAGATAGAGAGATAGAGATAGATAGATAGAGATAGATAGATAGAGATAGATAGATAGAGATAGATAGATAGAGATAGATAGATAGAGATAGATAGATAGAGATAGATAGATAGAGATAGATAGATAGATAGAGATAGATAGATAGAGATAGATAGATAGAGATAGATAGATAGAGATAGATAGATAGAGATAGATAGATAGAGATAGATAGATAGATAGAGATAGATAGATAGATAGAGATAGATAGATAGAGATAGATAGATAGAGATAGATAGATAGATAGAGATAGATAGATAGATAGAGATAGATAGATAGAGATAGATAGAGATAGATAGAGATAGATAGAGATAGATAGATAGATAGATAGATAGATAGATAGATAGATAGATAGATAGATAGATAGATAGATAGATAGATAGATAGATAGATAGATAGATAGATAGATAGATAGATAGATAGATAGATAGATAGATATAGAGATAGATAGAGATAGATAGATAGATAGAGATAGATAGATAGAGATAGATAGATAGAGATAGATAGATAGATAGATAGATAGATAGATAGATAGATAGATAGATAGATAGATAGATAGATAGATAGATAGATAGATAGATAGATAGATAGATAGATAGATAGATAGATAGATAGATAGATAGATAGATAGATAGATAGATAGATAGATAGATAGATAGATAGATAGATAGATAGATAGATAGATAGATAGATAGATAGATAGATAAACTTTATTCCGGACTCATGGTCCAATAAATACATACATAAAAATAAAATAAAAATAGTTCAGTTCAGTTCAGTTCAGTTCAATTTATTCGAACAACAAAACAATATAAGATGTGTAAATACAACACAACACAATGAATACATAAACCATAATAAATTGTTCGAAAAGGAATGGGACGAAGTATAAACTTTTAAGTTTCCCATCCCTAATGAATCAAGAGACCTAAGTTGCTCATTTAACTAGTTACATTCACTCTTCCATATTAATCAACCTGTTTTTTATCTTTCCTCTTCTACATATTTATCCCAAAGTAATTTTTTGTACCTTCTCTTAAACAAATTTATGTTCACACTCTGCTTTAAACACGGCTGTAGACTATTCCATAACTTCACTCCACTACTTGATATAGTCATTCTTTTCATCGCTGTTCGTACCGTCTTCGTTCTGAATACTGCATCTCCTCTAAAATTATATTTTTCATCTCGTTCTTGAAACAATTCATTTATATTTTTAGCCACTAGTTTGTTTTTTACTTTATACATTACTGGCGCTGTCGTGAATTTTACCAGGTCTGTGAATTTTAATGCATATAGCTGTATAAATAATCGATTGGTGTGCTCTCTAAATCCTACTTTGCATATTATTCTTATTGCTCTTTTTTGTAGTGTGCATATGGATTGTAATGTGCTCTTATAGATGTTGCCCCAAACTTCAACACATTAAATCAAATATGGCAAAAACAATGAAAAATAAAGCATTTTTAGTGATTTTGGGTTCAATATATGACTAGTTAATGATAAAAACACAATACAAGTACCATTATCGATTAAATAGGATCTTTAAGAAGACAGGAATACCAGTGTCTCCACAGCTTAGACTGATATCGGATTGCACTACGTGTGGTATCAGTGAGTGACAAAATAATATTGTTTCCAGATGCATTTAACCTACAAATAAACTTATACATTAACTTTCGTAGAACAGCTTGTAGGGTATTAACTCTTGCTGTGACAAACATCTCACTTGCACTGGACCATCTTGGACGTTTCAAAAGTAACCGCATAGAATCATTATAGGCCACCTGCAGCCTTTGCAGGTTGACTTTTCTATAGGTAGTCCACAGGTGAACAGTGTACAGAGAGGTACAATATGCATTAAACAGTTCCACTTGGACTTTATCAGTACATGAACCGAATTTACGTGCAAGGGTATTAGCTTGAGCATACAACAATCTACATTGTCTGCAAATATCATCATCGTCTGACAGATTTTCTGTGATGATGTGCCCAAGATACTTGGTTTTATTTGTTACGCCCAGCACAGTATTTGACAGCAAAAAATCTGGAAACTCAGTAGATTTATCTTCCTTACTCCTACAGATCATGATCACACTTTTAGATGGATTGTACCTTATGTCGTGTTCCAGACCATACTCAGAGCAGATGTTTAGTAGTTGCTGTAACCCAGCAGTACTAGGGCTAAATATTACTAAATCATCTGCATACATCAGGTGATTAAGTACCGAGTCACCAGCCACACAACCAGTGTGACAAGCTCTCAACTTGTGTGACAGTTCATCCAGATACAAGTTAAAGAGAACTGGGGACAAAATCCCGCCCTGCTCACTTAGACTGCTGGAGGACATAGGGACCCCTTTTTCCTCATTCTATCTCTATTCTTAACACCTTTGTTTCTAGATGTTCGAGATTGGCTGGAGCCACCTCCCATGGCTGTGGACCTTTCTGGCTGTGTGTTTCCAGAACTGGGCCGCCTTTTACAGCTGCCTTTTGTATCTATGCTTCTTTTTCTATGTCTGCTTCTGTCTCCTTGAACCCCAGTGGGCCTCAGCAGATGGCCGCTCACACTGAGCCTGGTTCTGCTGGAGGTTTCTTCCTGTTCAAAGGGAGTTTTTCCTCTCCACTGTCGCTACAAGCATGCTTAGTGTGAGGGATTGCTGAAGAGTCAATGAGTCGATGCAATCAGCTGGTTTTCCTTAGATAGAAAACTTTGAATCAATCTGACTGGATGATCTGGATCTATAAAGTGACCTGAGATGACATGATGGGAATTGGAGCTTTAGAACTCTGAAGACTCTGAACCCATTTGCTTCATATATATCAGAGTTGCACTAAACCTAAAATCAAATATTTAATGAATTCAAGCATAAACAACATTCAAAAACAGTTTTTAATTTAAACACAGTGATTTAAAATCTGAACTCATTACACAGAGGAGGGCAAAGAAAGTTTTTAACATCCGTCAGTCTGGAAAATGTTGAAAAAAAATAAAGTACCGTTAATTCTCTAATATTGGCCTGTATTCCATTAGTGGCCGGGTCTCTAATAATGGCCTGTCTCACTGATGGCGGAGGTAAATAATGGCCCGTCTCTTATACAGGCCGGGGCTATAAACGTTTTTTCTGGGCATACCTCAACATTATACTTGTGGTAGTAACATACAAGTACCCCAGCCCTGCGCTGCTGGACGACAGGCCCTGACTGCTGCCCGTCTGCGCGAGGAAGAAAACAGACACACAGCAAAACATGAGGAGGACGAAGAGAAACTGTACAATAATGAACTTGTGATAGAGACTGGCGCGAGTGATGAGGAGAATACAGGGAGAGATGAAGAGGAGGAGGAAACTGAGGAGGAGGATTAAACAGAGTTGGAGGATTTTTTTTTTTACTTCACACCAAGTGAGACAATTTGAGTGAGCGAGGAGGTGTCTAAACCTGTAAGTTGCTTTTTGTTATAAAACAGCCTAATTATCACCATGTATGGTTAAGTGTTTACATTGCACTAGTTGCACTACTGGTATGTTTGCGACGTTTTTTTCCACTGGAATTTAGCCTGAATTACAGGTAGGCTATTTGTTGTTAAATTTCTGTATACCGTTATGGTAACTGTTCTTGTTCAATAAATGAACCTAGTGTTTTATAGGTTCAAATAGACACAAAATCTCATTTTTATTCATTCCACTGGTAGTCTGTTTTGCTCAAATAGCAATAGAGGCCTGTCTCTAATTCTGGCCTCCTTCCAATAAAGGCCTGGACCAAGATGCACTTGAGTGAAATAAAGGCCCGGGCCTATATTAGAGAATTTACGGTATTTTAAGGCTCCAAGTGGAGCATGCATAACGACATCATCTATACCTGAAGTAAAGGAGGCGTCAGTCCATGGAAATACAATAAAAGTGCATCATTAATCCATCCAGAGCCTAAATGAGCCCAGAATAACATTAAGCGCTGCAGATTATGCCAGATTATAGCGTCTCTGCTCATGACTCAGCAATGAGAAACCAAATCACGTTTTCAGAAGGAAACCACTTTGAACTCTCTGACGTTGGGAAAAAGGCTTTTGATGATTTCCAAACTTTTTGGAACAATATTCTGGAAAAGACGAGTCTTCTTCAGAAACATAACATTCCAACAGTCAAACAGGGAGGTGGCAGTGTGATGGTGTGGGACAGCTTTGCTGTTTGGCAGACCTGGACAGTTTGGTGGGATTAAAAGGTTATGCAGAGGGATTATAATGGAACACTGGGCCATAAACCAGATTATTACCGCTGCTGTCGTTCAATATGTCAGTAAAAGAAATACATTATTTCTGCCATTTTTTCCTGTGTTTCGGGGTGGCTGGTATTTCCTTCCCCACTGTGGAAGGTATCTGATCAGTTCTTTCATCACCATCCAGCCAGGACTCCTAGGGGACAGGCTGGAGCGGTCAGGAATAAGAGGCTGAAGACACTTCTAAGGTTGGAGACGCTTAGTTGAAGGCTGGACTTAAATCCAACTCAGATGCAGTTAAATTACTTTAAACTGGTTGTTTGTGCTTGAAAATCACTGAATTTAAAGAAAATCCACAGAAAAGAAAAAAACAGACAGCAGCTGAAGTTTTTATGTTTATTAGTGATGCACGATATAATCGGCCCCCTATCGGTATCGGCCTTAAAACTGAATATCGGACATCGGCCCCCCCACCGATATTTAACCCGATATTTGATCAGCTTCTGAGTTTCTAAAGTCTAAAAAAAAAAAAAAAAAAAAACTACTTCTTCTTCTTCCTCAAAAACTTCTTTTTTACAGACTTAAAAACTTTTAAAGACGAGGGAAAAAATATTGATCCATTAAAATATCCCAATATCTTCATATGCTGATATATTGCCATTTAAAAACACCATATCAATCTCTTTTACTAATGAAATATTGCTATATGTCATCGTTATGCTACGAAATCCCCCGAAAATTCACCAATGTTGCCATATTTTTATATGTTGATATATTGACACGGTATCGATCTATTTTACTAACAAAATCTCACAAGAATTTGCAAAATATCAAAGTGTCAGAAATGGATAACAAAACTGCTATTTTCAATGACTACTTATTTTTGTCCAGCTTTAACATCGGTATCGATATCGGTTATCGGCGAAATGAGTTTTAAAATATCGGATATCGGCCAAAATCCCAATATCGTGCATCCCTAATGTTCAGTTACCAGCAGAAGGGAAATTTAACGCCCACTAATGAAGGAAATCACTTTTTAAATCAGCTTATTTTTCCTCTCCTGAAACATTATGGCAAACAAAAGGGATTATATAAAAGGAAAGAAATTATAATTTTACACTCTGTAATTATTATACAAAATTATACAAACAGTATTTCTTAAAGCATAAGAACAAAGAGACTTTTTTTTTGAAAATTTCAAGTCACGTTAAAAGGAAGTTCAATCATTGTTTTTATTCCAACTTCGATGATGAATCGGCTGATATTTCTGTAAGAAAGTTTGCTGATTCAAACATGGATCAGATTACTGATGAGAGGCCGTCAGTTACTGGACTTTAATATTATCACTGCATCAGTTCTCAGTGAAAACAAATAAAATACACATTTACCCTCAGTCTGAGAAATAATGCTGTAAAATAGAAGCTGACTTTATTTTGCTTTGACCTGAGATGCTCCAAAGTAAAGAAGTCTTTGGGTAAACTCAACAGGCCACCTTCATGGTGACACTGATGCTCTTAAAGCAGGTATTTTATCTGTATCTTTAAGACTTTATTTGCTGTCCGACTATAACATCTAAAGCCAAGTTTACCGAGCGGACCAACTTTAACGGGTCACTTTCTAACGCTGAAGAAGTCAAACTGCAGTAAAATATGCTATGAGCTACTTATCAACAAGTTGTATCAAAACGGAGAGTAATGGTGCTAATGTTAGCCTGATGGCGGCGCGTAGCCAGGTTATCTCTGTTCCTCCAGAGCCGTGCACCATCCCACTCCTCCATTCGCTTCTTTTTAGACATCTATTTCCTTCTATTGTTAAAATAAAGCCGTGACTGTTGAAGATGATGTAGAGGCAGATATAACAGCAGCTCTCTGACATGTTCTGAAGAATCCGCTGGGAGAAATTTACTCCATCTGTTGCATTAGTTTGAAATGACCTGAAATAACTAGGGATGCACGATATTGGGATTTTGGCCGATATCCGATATTTTAAAACTCATGTAGCCTTGTTCTTGTGAGATTTTGTTAGTAAAATAGATCGATACCGCGTCAATATATCAACATATAAAAATATGGCAACATTTGGTGAATTTTTGGGGGATTTCGTAGCATAACGATGACATATAGCAATATTTCATTAGTAAAAGAGATTGATATGGTGTTTTTAAATGGCAATATATCAGCATATGAAGATATTGGGATATTTTAATGGATCAATATTTTTTCCCTCGTCTTTAGAAGTTTTTAAGTCTGTAAAAAAGAAGTTTTTGAGGAAGAAGAAGAAGTAGTTTTTTTTTTTTTTTTTAGACTTTAGAAACTCAGAAGCTGATCAAATATCGGGTTAAATATCGGTGGGGGGGCCGATGTCCGATATTCAGTTTTAAGGCCGATACCGATAGGGGGCCGATTATATCCTGCATCCCTAGAAATAACTGAAGGAATGATCAGATAGATAAATCAAACTAGAATCAACTTCACTAACTGGATCTAATTAAAACTCAACTAAACTAGAATTAGGATGGAGATTATTCCAGCTCAAACAGTTCAACCGTCAGAAGTCATTTACTAACATAAAGAATTTACATCTGAGGCATTAAAAAGTGTAAAAAAAAAAAAAAAGAAAATGTTAAAGTTTTCTTTTAAATTTGTGACCATAAATGTTTTAGTCCTCCATAAAAAAAGATTGAGAAATGCCCATTAATTTACTAAAACAAATGGATTATATAAAAACTTGAATGACATTTTTGTTCAACTAATAAATATGAATAGTGCTGAAAATAATGATTATTTTACAAATCGATTAAGCTGTCAATTAATTTTTAAATTAATAGATTAATAATTGGATAGCCAAAGATTCTTTGAAGAAACAAACTTTTCCAACTTCTGGATTAAAGAGCAGATTGACAGAGAAAATGATTGAAATGCAAAATGATTCCATATTTATTTACAGTCTTGGTCTCAGCGAGTCGCTCTGTTCAGCTAAAGGCAGGTTTTACTCTCTATGCTCCAGTTAACCATTAATTCATTATTAAATTATTTGGATAATTGATTAATTGTTTGATCCCTAAAGATGACCCCCCCACTCACACGTCCTGTCATGCATTAAAAAGACATTTTCCTTAACAGTGGTGTTAAAAATGAACTGACGGGTGTAAATTTGTGATAAATGATCAAAAATGAGCAGCAGGATCCTCATTTTGAACCTCGTCCTCAGATATCAGCCACTGAATGATAAAACCTCAGAAAAACTTTATATTCTGCAGATTAAAGATCTTTATGTTTCACTTAGTAAACCTGTTTTTACCGTCATCACACAGGTCAGCCATGTTTATGTCAGCCAGGCGGTGCACGCCGTCGCCTCGCACACCTGGAGTCACACCAGGAAACAGGATTTTCCTCCTGCGGTCAGCTGGCCGCCGTAGGAGCGTTTAGTTGTAGTGCCGACGCCTTGAAAGCAGCGTCATGATCTCAGACCATCTATTAAATTCAGCAGACCAACCTGCAGCAGCTGCTGTTACCGTCTCTCCTTTAGCGTTTAGCGTAGCGACGGCGAGCGTCGCTGTGAGCTGATTGAACCTCTGCCTTCATCATTTCAGGTTCACCCCAATATTTCGAAGTCTTATTTTGAATGCAGAGATATTTATAGGAACCTGCAGCCTAACATGAAGCACAGTGGAACCATTTCCTTTCTAATTAGTGCTGAATGTTCCTCTCATCCACCTGAGGTTCTTCTTTATCTGTTCGACTTATAGATAATTAAAGGTCGCCCGTATATTTATGTTCCCCACGCAGGTCGCCATGTAGAGTGGCACCCATTTAAAAATAAAGACGAGATGAAGGCGTTTCAGCCAGTCAGCAGTTTTTCACTCAGCGATGAGTCAGAAATTGGCTACAAAAGATTTCAACCATCGCCAGGAGGAGGAACTCTGTCATTATAGAGAAAAACAGCAGCGAGACGACAGCAGAAATATCCTCATCCCTTCAGATTCTCCTGATTTCACCAAATTTAATCTATAGCAGAAATTCAAGACATTGTTTGGTGAAAGTATCTACTAATTGTTCTTAATTAATTAGACAAATAATGGTACAAATGCTGGTGGAGATTCTCAATCATTATAAAAAAGTAAAAAAACAAACCTACACCTGATGGACAAAGGACATTCTTTGGAGGAGCAGATTGTTCACATTTTGGACAAAGAAGACAGAAGGTTAGAGAGGAAGGAAGCATCTATGTTAAAGGAAAAGTCCGGTCAGTGAGGAATAATCAATGGATCATTATTTATACCTAAAACAAAAAAATTAAAACAATAATTTTCCTGGCGATCACTGAGTCTGGGAGCGGCCATTTTTGCCCAAATATAGTAGCCCCTCCCTCCTGCCATCTTCCAGCAGTGACGTCACGGTGCGGTAAGCCTAGCGCCATTCTGCCCGCTTTCCAAGCTAAATCAATGGGAGCTACTAGACACATCTGCAATCAACAACAATTATTGAAGATTTCCAGAGGACTTCACCATTGAAATTCACCAGAGCTATAGTGAAACTGACAATGCCCACGTGCATGGCAGCTGGATGCTGGAATACATCGGGTAAAAGTGAATAAAAGAGTTATTCCACCTTTCTGATTCCTGATCCTCCACGGACGGGTTGGTCGTTGGATCGCCAACTTGAAGAGGGAGGATTTGCCATCGAACTTCTGGCCAGAGAAAAAACCCGTAATATGTAGCCAACATTTGGAAGAAGAATGTTTTCAAGATGACTTGGATAATAGCGCGTTGTGACAAACACCAGATACAGCACTGGGACTTGACTTTCCAACAATGACCCTAGCAAACCCCCTGTTCAGATGCATAGACCAGTATTGGGCATTGCAGGCCAACAAAGAACCCAATGACTCCCCATTATTAAAGGGTGGACCCATTCACCCGTTTCAATTTGTCCACGCTATAAAACCTGGAACTAAACGCTATTTCTGACATCTTGAATGAAAAATCTTTCTGGATGGACGAGAAACATCTTTAAACTTGGAAACAAAGTCCAGTGGATTGTTTTTAACTTTAACTTCGTTGGAACGGAGCAGCTGCAAACCAACCGAAGCACAAATCAGAGCAGCATCCAATCAGTCAGTGGGAACTCTGGGGGAGCTGCAGAAAAGAACAGCTCAGGTCTGGGAATATGTCGTCTATCAACAGATCTGACCAATATAGTTTGGTGTCATTGGACACCAACACTAAATCTAATCTAGTTGCCATTTAATTCCACACATTTCATCACATTTCAATGACGATTAAACCTTTGATTCCAAAAGAACTAGAAGTGAATGGATCAGTGAACCATTGATTTCCTGAACAAATCTGCAGTGGAGTCATGTTACGTTTGTTGACTGATCATTGTTGCTCTCAGCACACAGGAAGTAAAAAGCCTGTTCAGCCCTTATATTGGTGGTTCTGCCTAAAAATAGCCCAACATTACGTCAAAAAAGCCCCAAACTCTGAATGAATGTGAAACAAACAGACCAGTTCATCACGACCTTCAAGTTAATGAAATCATCCTTTTATTCATTCGGATGAAGCAGGTTCTACAAACCTTAAATACTGGATGCAACATCAGAGATTAGGATTCAATTAAAAATAGTGGAAATGTTTACAGGAGTTGAACACAGAGCCGAGCTCTGCAGTGACTTAAGCCACAATAAGACGCTTTGCTTTTGGTCTAAATAAACTAATAAACTAATCGCAGAGCTGCTTCCTTTCTCACACCAGGAGACAATTAGCAGGAAAACGGATAAAAATCTACAGAAGATGAGCTTTGCTTTATGGCAGAAGCTGTGGGTCTGTTAGCCCAACAAGCACCCCCCCCACCACCACACAGTGAGGTGCACACAGAACCAAGCAGACCCTCGTCCCCCCAAGTCATCCAGTGACTCATTATGAAAATGGCCTTTGACAACAGCAGCTTGTTCTGAGGATTTTTTTCCATTTCTTCATCTGAAATCCCCCCCAGTCCCTTCCACAGGGAACTGGTAGAGAGGAAGAGAAGAAGAGAGGCAGGCATTCAGAGGAGGAGGAGGAGGAGGAGGAGGAGAGGAGGACTGTGCTGAGGAGAGAAAGTCTTTGGTTGGTGAGGATGGAAAGTTTGGAGAGTTTAGGTCTATATTTGATTCTATTTGCGGAGCAACTGATGAGCAACATGGGAGACATGGGATGGAGGCGTCGCCTGGACCGTATCGGGATCGCAGTAAAACGGGAATCCTTCACACTGCTTTTAACGTGCGGTTGCTACCACAGCCTTAAAAAAATATAAATAGTGATGCATGTTTTCCCCTTAAAGGAAAAGTCGCTCATATTCAGAATTCAAACTTCTGAAAGTTCTTTAAATGTGAAATGATTCCATCCTGTTCAATAAATGATCAGTGTTTTTAATTCAGAGTAATTTTCATGTGAATGTGCTTTACTGGAGGCATCCATGTTTGTCAAAGAACACTACTGCCACCTACTGGTTAGTGACGTCACGGTGCGGTATCGGCTGTTGATCAAGTCCCAGTGCTGTATCTGGTGTTTGTCCCAACGCGCTATTATCCAAGTCATCTTGAAAACATTCTTCTTCCAAATGTTGGCTACATATTACGGGTTTTTTCTCTGGCCAGAAGTTCGATGGCAAATCCTCCCTCTTCAAGTTGGCGATCCAACGACCAACCCGTCCGTGGAGGATCAGGAATCAGAAAGGTGGAATAACTCTTTTTTTCACTTTTACCCGATGTATTCCAGCATCCAGCTGCCATGCACGTGGGCATTGTCAGTTTCACTATAGCTCTGGTGAATTTCAATGGTGAAGTCCTCTGGAAATCTTCAATAATTGTTGTTGATTGCAGATGTGTCTAGTAGTTCCCATTGATTTAGCTTGGAAAGCGGGGAGAATGGCGCTAGGCTAACCGCACCGTGACGTCACTGCTGGAAGATGGCAGGAGGGAGGGGCTACTATATTTGGGCAAAAATGGCCGCTACCAGACTCTGTGATAGCAACATAAAATATTTGTATTTTTTCACTGATAAACGCTAAATTAATTAAATGAAGATGAACATATTAGTTTTAGGTATAAATAATGATCCATTGATTATTCCAGCTGACTGAACTTTTCCTTTAACATAGATGCTTCCTTCCTCTCTAACCACCTGTCCTCTTTGTCCAAAATGTGGACATTCTGGTCCCCCAAAGAATGTTCTTTTGCTTAAGGTGTAGAGTGTTTTTTTTTTTACTTTATTGGAATTACTTTCCTTTAAAAAAATAAATGGTGATGCATGTTTTCTCCTTAAAAACCTCGATGGCAGGAAAAAGCAAAGGGTGAAAATCACGTTAAAATGGTCCCACATCAACATCATCACAGGAGGCAGCATTATGGATCTACTCACATTAATGTTCTAAAATAAGCATTAATTGGGTTTTAAATTCATCCGAGTGAAACACAAACAGGAATGAGAGAACGGCAGCTTGATTCTAGAGGTTTGGTTAAGAGCTAAATAATAATAAATAAAATAAAGAAATAACCTTAACCCTTTAAAGCCCGATCCAAGAATAAAACAAAACAGAAAATTACTTTTTTTTTTTGTTTGAAGTCCTTATTTGGCCTTTTAACAAAATATGATAAAAAGAAAAAAACAGAAATACATTTTTGATATTAATAATTTATTACTATGCGATAAGTCAAGACTATTTTTTGTGTAGTCTTCTACTGGCTGTTATCAGGTATATCTGATTGTGTACAATATGATTTTGAGCAAAGTTTTTACCATTAAATTATGCAAAAGGTGTCAGACGCAAAACATTTCAGAAACCGTATGTATCAAATACGATACATTTGGCATTACAGGGTTAAATCTATCCTGAAAAGTGTTGAAAATGGGGAAAAACGAGTTCAAACTGTTTAACAGAAACATCCATCTAGTAGCTATAAATGTGGATTAAAACCAGTGACACGGTTTAGGCTTGACTTTAGGTTTGCGTAATGAGAGAGCAACGCGTTGACGCGGCGAGTATACATGAAGAGGAAACGCAGCATCACAGACGGCCGCAGTGACACTGATGCTGTCCAGGGGGAGGCGGAACGGGGGAGGAGAGGGGGAGGCTCTCTGAAGCTGCAAGAAGACAGAAACTTTTCTTTAAGTGCAGAAATCCTCGTTCACTGGACAAGGAAGAGAACATAAAGCTAGTTTAATTCCCTCTGCCAGCTGCCGTTGAGCAACAGGCGGTACCAGATATCAATTTCTTCAAAGTCTTATTTCTAATAAAACATCTTACAGATATTATATTTCAATAAATCAATAAATCTGAGGTTTTCAAATCAGTTTAGAGAAATAAAAACTTTCTGTTTGGAATATTAGTTTTGATTAAATTTAATAAACAGATCTTAGAAGCTCTGGACAGTTTTTCAAAGAAAATTTGAATTCAAGTTTTAAAATGAGATAAAAAATACCAGAATTATGGTTCTAGGTCTATTCTTTCCCTAATGAGGTTGTAAATGATTTTAGTTTTTTCTTTATTTTTTTTCCACATTAATTAATATCCTATTGAATAAAATCCACCACTACTTTAAAATGTTTTGTATTTTTAAAACCTAAAAATAAAAAGTTGCTTGAAAATGGAAACAAGTTTCCTACAGCAGCTATTTAACAAAAATAATAAGTTGCGTTTAGTTAAAATGTCAAAACAATATTTACAACCCTTAACAAGCTTTATTTAAATGGATTTTGAGGGAAATTGCTGTTAGGATTTGAAACGCTGCTCAGCCCTGAGGTTGAAAGCTAGGATTTATTCTACCGTGGCGTTCCACAAGGATCCATTCTGGATCCATTATCGGTGTCCAGAATAAATAACCTGGAAAAGCACGTCCTGAATTCAGCTCTTCACGGCTATTCTTATGTCGGTATAATTTTATGTTCTGCATCCAGTCCAGCAAAACCTTTTGAGAATCAGAAAGTGGCCATAACAGGCTAAAATAGGTTCACTTTGGGTTAACTTAAACTTCTATTATATAAATCATTGCAAATTAACTTTAGTGTTTAACTGTGGTCGGAAAGTTTAGTTTCTCTTATTTCATATATTAATTTATGCTATTTACTCACTATAAAAGTTTTCACTCAGCCTGTTTCAACTTCAAGGCCAAACAATTCTCTGCAGGATGGTGTTTGTAGAGCAGACATAGCTTCTTCCCTAAACCAACCAGATTCTTTCTCAGATTTATTCATAACATGTTGCTGTTTAACCAAAGTGTCTGTAATTAGTTTTGATTCTGACTAATTTCCATTATTGTAATTAAGGAGGAACGAACGCTGTTCGGATCAGAACAGGGCTGATTACGATGCAATAAGGGCCGCATGATAAACTGTTCTCTCTTTGCAAAGATATGAAAATAAAACGCAGACTGAGTGAAATCCATCGATCTCCGTTTATTTAACTGGAGAAAATAGTTGAATATATTTTCCCAACTACAGTTAACTTAAACTTCTATTGCATAAAACATTGCAAATTAACTTTAAAAGGGGTCATAGAACACAAAACTGAGTTTCCACTGTCATAGATGAATAACGATAGTTCAGAGAAGTTCCAACCCATCAACTCCTCATTTCTCGGCAAATCTCACTATTCTAACCATCCTCCATAAAACGGGCGAATCCAAACCAAGCAACGAGTTCAGGGGGCGGCCGTGGTTGTTCACGGATGCTCGCGAGTCGGATAAATTATCCCGGATTTTAGACTTTAGATTTTGAAATTTTTTTAGGTCTGAAAGTAGGACATGTCTGGGAAAAAGAGGACGTCTGGTCCCCCTACCATATCAATGATGTTTCAGTGAGTGAGTGCTTGTTGCTATGATGCGTCTTTGCTCAGCAGCTTGGCTCGTTGTAAACCAACCAATCAGAGCACAGCTCATCTAAATATTCATGATCAAACCATAAAAGGAAGGAAACCTGTGGTTTCATTCTAGGGCTTTTAACCAGGCTGCATTAGGGCTCATAGAACAGCTAATATGCCATTTTCAGCCCAACCAATGTTACACACCCTATTAGAGACCTGAAGGACCAGATACCCTATAGAATCCTTCTATCACCCTATTAGAGACCTGAAGGACCAGATACCCTATAGAATCCTTCTATCACCCTATTAGAGACCTGAAGGACCAGATACCCTATAGAATCCTTCTATCACCCTATTAGAGACCTGAAGGACCAGATACCCCATAGAATCATTCTATCACCCTATTAGAGACCTGAAGGACCAGATACCCTATAGAATCATTCTATCGCCCTATCAGAGACCTGAAGGACCAGATACCCTATAGAATCCTTCTATCACCCTATTAGAGACCTGAAGGACCTGATACCCTATAGAATCATTCTATCGCCCTATTAGAGACCTGAAGGACCAGATACCCTATAGAATCCTTCTATCACCCTATTAGAGACCTGAAGGACCAGATACCCTATAGAATCCTTCTATCACCCTATTAGAGACCTGAAGGACCAGATACCCTATAGAATCATTCTATCGCCCTATTAGAGACCTGAAGGACCAGATACCCTATAGAATCATTCTATCACCCTATTAGAGACCTGAAGGACCAGATACCCTATAGAATCCTTCTATCACCCTATTAGAGACCTGAAGGACCAGATACCCTATAGAATCATTATATCACCCTATTAGAGACCTGAAGGACCAGATACCCTATAGAATCATTCTATCGCCCTATTAGAGACCTGAAGGACCAGATACCCTATAGAATCATTCTATCACCCTATTAGAGACCTGAAGGACCAGATACCCTATAGAATCATTCTATCACCCTATTAGAGACCTGAAGGACCAGATACCCTATAGAATCATTCTATCGCCCTATTAGAGACCTGAAGGACCAGATACCCTATAGAATCATTCTATCACCCTATTAGAGACCTGAAGGACCAGATACCCTATAGAATCATTCTATCACCCTATTAGAGACCTGAAGGACCAGATACCCTATAGAATCATTCTATCACCCTATTAGAGACCTGAAGGACCAGATACCCTATAGAACCATTCTATCACCCTATTAGAGACCTGAAGGACCAGATACCCTATAGAATCATTCTATCACCCTATTAGAGACCTGAAGGACCAGATACCCTATAGAATCATTCTATCGCCCTATTAGAGACCTGAAGGACCAGATACCCTATAGAATCATTCTATCACCCTATTAGAGACCTGAAGGACCAGATACCCTATAGAATCATTCTATCACCCTATTAGAGACCTGAAGGACCAGATACCCTATAGAATCATTCTATCACCCTATTAGAGACCTGAAGGACCAGATACCCTATAGAATCATTCTATCGCCCTATTAGAGACCTGAAGGACCAGATACCCTATAGAATCATTCTATCACCCTATTAGAGACCTGAAGGACCAGATACCCTATAGAATCATTCTATCACCCTATTAGAGACCTGAAGGACCAGATACCCTATAGAATCATTCTATCACCCTATTAGAGACCTGAAGGACCAGATACCCGATAGGATCATTATTTCACTATTTAAATTCATCAATAAATTCACAAAGTTTTCATGTCATGTGTTCTTTATTTGCTAAATTCAGCCCTAAATGAAAGATTAAACTACTGAACCCAGAAGAGTTTCCTGGCCTTATTTTCCTTGCAAACGAGCTCTGTTATCTCAGGGGGTCAAAGTTAAATGAATTAAATAATCCAGAGCGTATAAACTTTTAGTTGAAGCAAAACTGGATTTATTTTTTCCTCCTGAGGACCAGTTTGACTCTATGGTTCTAATATCTCTGTGCAGGGAGTGTCTGTCTCAACCAGCAGTCTGATTCTATAAAACAATAAAATTATCCCAGCTGCTTTCATATCACCTCATTTTACTGTGAGGAGCGAGACTAAAACTGAGGCTTTGAACTAACCAAGGGAGAAAATAAAGGCGGAACTGTCAGTTAAAACTGTGACAATCTGGAAACAGGCCAGATATTCTGCCTAGAAGCTGCACAACCGGCTCTCTGACACATCTAGTAAATGTTTGCCTTCTTTTTTCCTAGAAAGCATCATATTTTACCTACCGTCTTAGATAACCTGAACGCCTCATCCCATTAGCGGATCAGCGGGGTGGTTAGTTTAGAGACCGCCGGAGAAAAGGAAAAAGTAACTTTAAACTTTCCCACCTGGTGCAGCGCTGTCAGCCCGTCTACGTTGGCGTGGTTGATGTCGGCTCCTTGTCGGAGCAGCGCCGCCACCTCCTCCCGGTCTCCGGCGGAGCAGGCGGCCATAAACACGGCGCCCTGTGCGAACTGCACTTTAGCCCGCCGCGTCCCAGAACTTCCCGTGCTTTTCCGGCCCTCCGACCCCGTCCGGTCCGTCTCCGAGCCCAGCCATCGCTGGAGCTGATCCTGCCGTCGCTGTTTGGCAGCTTCGGAGCGGGAATGGTCCGTGGCCGCCATCTTCCCCTGGTGTGTCTCCCCCGGTCAGCTCCAGCTCATGGTAGGAGGAGAAGCAGCGGCGGAGTGCGGTGTTTAGATTGAGCCTTCTCAGCCCCCCTCCGCCACCAGAACCAGCACCACCCAGGCTGCGCCACCTGGTGGACGAACTCTGGAAGTGAAACCGCAAACTTTGCCGAGAACTTCAGAAGCGTTGCCTTCAGGGACTGCTCGGAATTTAGAACTAACCACAGAAGCGCCTAAACGTCCTAGAATTTAACATCCGATAGGATAATTATCTTTCAACCGTTGATTAAACTGCTTTTCTGTTACATATATCAACAACTTTAACTGAATTACTTCATAAATATGAGGATAAATAAAAATGCACTTTGCGAGCTGTGAGACATAATTTTAAACCACCTCTTTAGTGAAAGCCTGAAATTGATTTTAATCTCCATTTTTAAGTATTTAACGTGAAATTTTCTCGATTTACTTATCCTGAGCTATCTCTATAGTTCTGCTGCTATAGGCTTAGACTGCTAGAGGACATAGGGACCCCTTTTTCATCATTCTGCTTCATTCTATCTCTATTCTCCCACTCTACAGAATCTGTTAGTTCAATCTCTAACGTTCTGCTCTCTGCTTTTTCTCATAGTAGCTTCATCTGGTCTGTTCCTGTTTGGCTGTGACTCCATCCTGGAGAGAAATATCAGCTGTGCTGCTGCCATCAACACCTTTGTTTCTAGATGTTGGAGCTTGGCCTGTTTTCCAGTGTGGTCCTGTTTCTCTGACTGTGACTAACTGGATGTGCTCTCTTCATCCTCTGACATGGGAGCTGGCTCGGAGCTCGTCTGCCTGGCTGTGTGTTTCCTGGACGGGGCCGCCTGTGGAGCTGGTTGACAGTTGCCTTTTGTATCTATGCTTCTTTTTCTATGTCTGCTTCTGTCTCCTTGAACCCCAGTGGGCCTCAGCAGATGGCCGCTCACACTGAGCCTGGTTCTGCTGGAGGTTTCTTCCTGTTCAAAGGGAGTTTTTCCTCTCCACTGTCGCTACAAGCATGCTTAGTGTGAGGGATTGCTGAAGATTGCTTTGTAAATTTTTAAACGTTAACATTTGAGGGGTTTTTTTGTTGATGAATGTTGGTTGCTATAGTTTAAATTAATACATGTACAGCTTGTGTTTTACCTTAATGATTGATGTTCTTATTTTATTTTTTACCTTATCAGATTTGTAACACTGATTGCAATAATCATAAAGAACTTTTTATTATGGCTGAATCAAGTTAAGTTTCCCACGGTTGAAATTCTACAAAGACAAAAAAAAAAAATCTCCTTTTAAGAATCCTTTGCAATCTGATTGATATTATATATGAATAATATTTAATATTAATCAGTCAAAAATGAATGAAATGGCTGAATAATCCTATACTACTGTATCTGTAACACAATATCAGAAACGTTTTATGTTTTGATTAATAATTTAAAGCTTAAAACAAAAACAAAAAGCTGATTATGTATATTTGAATTTTTAGGAATGTAGTTTAGTTTTAGGAAATATGAGCACCAAATAAGTTTTTAAAATTTAAACTTGCTTTATACTTCTCTAATTTTCTTTTGTTTGGGTGTTCACTGATTCACATTCCTTTCTTAATTTTTTATTTTTTTACAGAAGGTTTGAACTTTCATGGCTCAAAACTTTTAATATTATAACTATTCCATCTTATCAAAAATAAAACCAAAGAAAACAACAAAGAAAAGGAAGGAAATGAAGAAAAACGATACACCAAGAAAACAAATACTTTGCATATTTTCTGCTTCCTCCCAAATTGCATTAATTTATTTGCAATTAAACAAAATATCAGCTCAGCAAAGAAAAATGTGCTTTGAATTTTTTTTCCAACAACCAAATTGCTAAAAAAACCCACAAATATTTAGAGTTGGGATCCAAACCTTTGGTGGTTTTAGAGGTCAGAGAAATTACATCCAGTCCAAACCTGTGAATAAAATAAATAAAACATCTGCCAACAATTTAATCTTATTTTCTATATTTCTAATTTTCTACTTCAATGTGACTCATTAGTTACAGTTCATATGTGTTCTGAGCCATATGCAGTGAAAGCAGCAGTTTTATAATAAACTGGGATGGTTTATGGTCTATGCATCTGCTGGGTCTGCTTGTCCACAGTAAGACTAAATGCTTGAGGAGTTCCAGTTTATTTCATGATCAAAAACTGTAAATATAATGACATCTGGTGACAATTTTAGAACATTACATTGAGGTTCATTAAAAGGAAGCAGACTGAACGTGATGCACAGAGCCTGGTTACAGAAGTAGATAATATGCAGCTCAGAAAAAAAATGGTGGCTTATAGATGACGTCGACAAAAAACACTGAAGATATCTGCAAGATTACATGAAAAATCATTTAAAAACACGTTTGGAAACGAGCGTGACCATCGAAAGTCTTTTCTTTTATACATATTAGTTAGTTTTATACATTTACATTATGACATTTATTATAAACAAATAAAGTAAGCCTTTTTTAAAGCATAGTGCATTGAAAATTGTGTCACAAAAATGGAGTAAATGCTAAAAACAAACCGACTCTAATGTGTTTCGTCCTGCACTTCCTGTGAGTAACTAAGCAGGAAAATGCTGCTTCACTTTGACTGTCTTCAACTTAAAACATCCACTTTTTTTTCTTTCTTTGTAACTTCCTGTAATTCAAGTTAAGCTCGACTGTGAACCTGTGCAAAGTGAAGTGTGCCTCTGTTGATGTAACACTTCCTGACTGCAAAAGCTAATGGCTTATTTCAGAGGCAGTCATTGGTGCAAATCGTCCAACACCCACTGAGTGAATAACAGCGCCTTCAAAATCTATTCTTAAAAATCTATTTTTAGATGTTGTAAACCAAGTCTCAGTTTAGTTTAACTTAAATTTATGAAGAATAAAACAGTTTAATGTATCTATAAACTGAAAGGAAAACAATATTTATTTTCTTTTTTAAGAGGATTTACTAATACAAATCTGCAAAGTGTGGCATGCATTTGATACAGAAGAGGATTAGGGCCACTGAAAAAATAAAAGATAGTTGAATGATTCTTTTATTTTATTTCATTTTAATATGCCAAACGTCAGAATTCTGAATTAATCTCAGAATTCTGACTTTAATCTAAAAATTCTGACTTTAATCTAAAAATTCTGACTTTAATCTCAGAATTCTGACTTTTTTCTCAGAATTCTGACTTTAATCTCAGAATTCTGATTTTTTTTTTCTTAAAAAAATGGAATTCTGAGACTTTTTTCCCATATTAAACTGAAACAATATTTAACTTAATTTTATTCTTTCAGTGGCCCTAATCCTCTTCTGTAATAATAATAATAATAATAATAATTTATGTACTCCCTAATGCATGTTCCAGACGGCAACATTGTCGTTGTATCATCAAATTGTGGCGGTTATTTTCTTTCACAGGGACAGTTTTTGTTTCTCTATGTGGTGAAATGAAAAAAGTGAAACCATGTGCCTTTTTTTTCCATTCAGTTATTCAGAAGCACAAGTTTAAATACTTTTCAAAGTCCTGCAGGACTGTTTCCAACCACTACACAGAGAAGTTGATGGCATTTTAAATGCAAAATCAACATTACAGCTTCAGTGGGAGTTTTCCACTATTCCTGAATCAGTCGTACGATCAGAGCAACAGCCTACCAAAAGCTCCTGGATCTGCTCATCGTTTTAGCAGGTTTCCCACTTTGAGGATTGTTGCAATAGCCTTTGCCTTCTGCAAAGTCTTGCAGGAAAAAGCTAGCCAGGCGGTTGGTGTGTGGGGGTATTGCTCCGGTTTTGAAGGAGCCTTGCAGGTCCATGTCGATGCAGAAAACCCCTGATAGCAGCCGGTTCTTGTATCGGTCAAAGACATCCTGCACTGAAGAACCGCCGCTGTTCATCCACAGAGGGAAGAGGCTGGTGGAGCTAGACTTGGATGGAAGGGACCGGTAATGGTGCAGCTCCAGGTGGCAGAACAGCCTATCAGAGCAGAGGAAAAGTCAGCTCAAATGTTTGGAAATAAACACACATTATAACTGCATCATAGGTTGTTTACTGTCTATCTCTAAAGTAAAACTAAATGTGCAGATAAGCACCAATTTGGTCATTTTTCTTCCCATCCTTTAATGGCTAAAATCTACTGAGATCCAGAGCTGCTAGCAGTAGCAGCCTTTTTCAGTGGGATGTATGCAGACATGTCAGAACACAACTATAGGCTATAACCTTAGGAAGGGGATTATTTACCGAGCAGATACATGCTGGGAAAAGTTTCTGGAAGCCTGACGGAGAATACGCTGCAGAATCTTCAGAATCTGCTCTCGAATCCAGCCCACATCCTCCTGCACATCTGGAAGCCACTCCAGAAGTCTGTAGAGAGAAGAGCTCATTATTATTCAGTCATGGAACGCTGGCTTTTACAGCGGATAGGAGAGTTTGCACAAAATCCATAAATGAAAGTAATGAATGTTTGAGTGGTTCTTTTAACGTGAGCTTCAGAGACTGTCGCCATGCCTCATGGTCTGCAGACAGGCTCAGCTGGGTGTCTCAGTCCAAGGTGATCTCAATAATAGACCTGAGTCTAAATCTGGGCTAAATTAAACCAGCTAGTCTTGTTTCTACAGATTGTGTCTCCGGAACAATCATAAGCTCAAATGTTCCCTTGTCTCCATTTCTAAAATGTGTCCAAAGTTCACCTGTAGCCTCGTGTTCATTGTGCAGAGAGACAGGAAGTGATGAATCACTGAATAAAAGTTAATGGGAACCTTCCTTTTTCCTCTCCCCTTCCTTAAATTTCCTTTCCCTCCTTCCCCCCCTCCCCCCCTCCCTTCCCCCCCTTCCCCCCCCCTTTCCCCCCCTCCCTCCCCCCTCCCTTCCTTCCCTCCCTTCCTTCCTCCCTCCTTCCCTTTCCTCCCCTTCCTTCCTTCCTTCCTTCCCCCCCTCCTCCCTTCCTTCCCTTCCCCTTCCCCTTTCCCTTCCCTTCCCTTTCCCCCCTCCCTCCCTCCCCTCCCTCCCTTCCTCCCCTCCCCCTTCCTTCCTTCCTTCCCCCCTCCTTCCTTCCTTTCCCCCCTTCCCCTTTCCCCCTTCCTTCCTTCCTTCCTTCCTCCCTTCCTTCCCTCCCTCCCTTCCTCCCTTCCCCTTCCTTCCTTCCTTCCTTCCTCCCTTCCTTCCTCCCTCCTCCCTCCCTTCCTCCCTTCCTTCCTTCCTTCCTTCCTTCCTCCCTCCCTTCCTCCCCTTTCCCTTTCCCTTTCCCTTTCCCTTTCCCTTCCTCCCTTCCTTCCTCCCTCCCTCCCTCCCTTTCCCCCCTTCCTTCCTTCCTTCCTCCCTCCTTCCTTCCTTCCTCCCTCCCTTCCTTCCTTCCTTCCTCCCTTTCCCCCCTTCCTTCCTTCCTTCCTCCCTCCCTTCCTTCCTTCCTTCCCTTCCTCCCTTCCTCCCTTCCTTCCTCCCTTCCTTCCTTCCTCCCTCCCTCCCTCCCTTCCTTCCTTCCTTCCTTCCTTCCTCCCTTCCTCCCTTCCTTCCTTCCTTCCTTCCTCCCTCCCTTCCTTCCTTCCTTCCTTCCTTCCTTCCTTCCTTCCTTCCTTCCTTCCTTCCTTCCTTCCTTCCTTCCTTCCTTCCTTCCTTCCTTCCTTCCTCCCTCCCTTCCTCCCTTCCTTCCTTCCTTCCTTCCTCCCTTCCTTCCTCCCTCCCTTCCTCCCTTCCTTCCTTCCTTCCTTCCTCCCTTCCTTCCTCCCTCCCTCCCTTCCTTCCTTCCTTCCTTCCTCCCTTCCTTCCTCCCTCCCTCCCTTCCTCCCTCCCTCCCTTCCTCCCTTCCTCCCTTCCTCCCTCCCTTCCTCCCTTCCTTCCTTCCTTCCTTCCTTCCTCCCTTCCTTCCTTCCTTCCTCCCTCCCTCCCTTCCTCCCTTCCTTCCTTCCTTCCTTCCTTCCTCCCTTCCTTCCTGCCTCCCTCCCTTCCTCCCTCCCTTCCTTCCTTCCTTCCTTCCTTCCTCCCTCCCTCCCTTCCTCCCTTCCTTCCTTCCTTCCTTCCTCCCTCCCTCCCTTCCTTCCTTCCTTCCTTCCTTCCTTCCTTCCTTCCTTCCTTCCTTCCTTCCTTCCTTCCTTCCTTCCTTCCTTCCTCCCCGTTGGGGTGAGGAAGTCCCGCCGTACCTGAGGGTCATGGACAGGGCCGACTCCAGAGGGAGGGTGTAGGGGAGCATCAGGGCGGAGGCCATTCTGACAGGGAGCAGGCTGCTCAGGGATTGAACCAGGCTCCTCCTCTCCATGCAGGCCTCAAGTAAAGCTGAAGGGGGCGCCAAAAACACACAATGAACTCTCAGTGGTTTTCTACTGATGTTAAGGAATTAAACATTTCTTAAAACTAAACTTTATCTTTAAACTAACTGGATCGTTTCTTTGCATAGACCTAGATGTTAAGCATTGTTCACACATTTTTAACAGCATGAATGTCACTTTTTTTTTTTAGGTAGACTAACATGGAAACAAAATATTAGCCTAAAAAGAATCTGTTTTTATTTGTGCTTTGGATTATTGTCCTGTTGAAAACCTTCTCTTTGCTGAAGGTTAAACCATCTACTCCAACCTCTCAACATCTGACTGAAGGACATTTATTAGGCTGCTTGCTAACAAGGCAGCAACCGTGATTCCTGCCATAAGCTGGAAACACATAGCAGGACTAATGTCACTGAAACAACATGAACATAGAGGGCTCTCCTCTCGTGTCTGCTGGAAAAGCATCAAATAAGACAAAGACTGAGCTATTTCATAAAATCAACAATTGATTGAGGCTTACAGACGCTTCACTCTGCACAAACTGTAAAGCATGGTGGTGGTAGTATTATACTGAGGGCCTGGTTCACCACTGAAGGTAATGGTGCGTTGCCCATGATGGGGCGGGGGAATAATAAAGAAAGAGACTAAATGTTGTGACTTTGGCAGGTTCAGGACTTTAACTTGGACATGGACCTGAAATGGCCCATGGGTGGGCGGGGGGGCTTTACCATCAGGCAGTACTAGGCAGTTGCTTAGGGCCCCAAGTTCCTGGGGACCCCATAAAACTCTGTTTCCATGTATGGTTAATACAAGTAATCCTTATTTGTTTTTGATAAAAAATCCTTTGGCTAAAATGCCATCAGAATGCTGATAATATTAAGTGTGTCTCAGCCCCCCCCCCCCCTTCAGTGTCCACCATATTGGATCAGTCCATTTGCTGCACATGTTCAGAAAGGTCCAAACAGACAGCAGCAAACCATTTGAAAACAAACCATGCAAAGAGCAGTGTTGCCAACTTAGCGCTTTAGTCGCTATATTTAGCCACTTTTCAGACCCCTCTAGCACCCTGATTTCTAAAAAGCTCCTAGCGCCAAATCTAGAGACTTTTTTCTGCTACTGGAGACTTTGGAGACAACATCTAAAAGCAGCGAACTCTGCTCTCCAGAGCGAGTAGATTGGTAACCCCGCCTCCTGCTCTCCTCTATCTTGTCTGCTGTCATGATTCATGCAGCTATTATTTCATCCAAATGAAAAATGGAGAACAGATAAGCAGATCATGGCTTGTCTACAGTGAAAAGAAGGACTGGGTTATTTACTTTGGCCTTTTTGGAAACACAGGAAGGAGCAATCAGCTAAGTGAGCTTAGTGCTTGGAAAAAATCTTTCATTCCTTTAGAGACAGCATGAAAAGTCAGCTGAGTACAAAACATAGAGAGGAAAACAAGAAGAAAAGGGACAAGAAGAGAGGGACACAACCTAGAACAGATAATGGATGTCTATTCTATTAACATTTCTACATCTGGAGAATGGGGCTGTTCTATGTGATGGCTTCTCCATACAGAGGGCCCCCTGCCTGTCTTTGCCTAGGGCCCCAAATTTCCTACATCCGTCCCTGCTCACCTGGTGATCTGGATGAAGCCGCAGGAGGCCGCAGCGTGCAGAGGCGTCCAGCCCTCATTGTCCCTGAGCAGCAACATGCAGAGTGCCTTTTATTCAGTTATTACTAGATATTTAAATCTAGATTTGACACTGAATGTGGAATCGTAAAGAAAATGAGTTCCAGATATTCTCATTTAAACCAGGGAAGTTTTAGGGTGTAAAATCCATCTGATCATCTCCAGTATAACGCGCTCATCCAGTCAATACAGTAATAAATTCCCTGCTAGCCTAGCAATAAAGAAAACACACCTGAATCTACTAGGACTGAAACAGTTAATCAGATTAATCGATTATTGAAATAATCATCAACAAATTTAGATATCCATCAATAGTTAACTGGAGAATAGAGACTGTAAAATACTTTAGCTGACAGAGCGACTTTGAGCAGGAATTATACCAAACCATGCAATGCAGTGAGATCCAAAAACTGTTTATTTAAAAGGCTGCATGTTTCAGAATTCATTTAATGTTTGCAAAATCTGATTTCAATGAAGCAAAAAAACAACAAAAATCAAACATTAAAGACTGCCTAAAAACTGTCAGAGAAAACTTTAAATGTGCTGTAGCAGCCTGTCAGTCAAACGCCAGCCGAATGGCAGCAGACTCCCAGCCACTGCAGTGACCCCCCTCTTGCATATTTGGGTCTGGGTCCCTGAGCAAGACCCTTAACCTAGAGTCCTGCAATGGGTCGGCTACCCGCGGGTCCCCGACGGGTCACCCGCTAAAATGCTCTTTTGCGGGTGAAAAATACATAAATAAAAATAAACGGGTCGGGCGGATATTTTCTTAGTGCAGGCGGGTAGTTGGTGATTTTTTTTTTATGCGTGTGTGTTGTTAAGAGAAGAAAGGCGCTGCTAAATAAAATAAATGTATTATTATTATGGACATCAGAAATGTTCTATTAATCAGGCACTGGGGTCCCCCTTGTTGTAGCTTAAAGCCCTGCTGGCAGTGTGGGCTTCCCTCCAAAAAGGCCACAGTCAGTGCATACACGTCTGCTGCAGTGTTAATGGCGCTGTTCTGCAGCGCAGTGTACTATAGCCTATTACTTGATGTGTTAACGTGTCGGGTTCGGTGTCATCCTAACGGGTTCGGGCGGGTGCGGTTGGTAAAACTCGACCCGTGCAGGACTCTACCTTAACCCCACAGTGCTCCCCGGACGCCGCACAATGGCAGCCCACTGCTCCCCAAGGGAATGGGTTAAATGCAGAGATAAATTTCTCCAATGTGAGATCAATAATGTTCAATTTATTTATTTTTTTTACTCCAACTCCCCCATTCACTGAATTACAGGGTCTGACCAGGAGATGGCGCTTCTCTTTAGATCCTAATGTCCACAAATCATGACAGAAAGAATATTTTAGATGTTTAAAAAGGAATTGTAGGGGACCAGCCAAGGACCAACCAAGGACCAGCCAAGGACCATCCAAGGACCAGCCAGGGACCAGCCAGGGACCAGCCAGGGACCAACCAAGGACCAGCCAAGGACCATCCAAGGACCAACCAAGGACCATCCAAGGACCAGCCAAGGACCAGCCAGGGAAAGTGGGTGAATGTTGAATGGCTACTGCTGCATGTATGGTTCTCTATAGCCGAGGTCAGTCCTCTAATGCTCCTCACCTTTGTGCACAGCGGGTGGAAGATACTCCATGATGTGATCATCTAGCGAGGAGCTGGCATGCAGCAGAGCTTTGGCCTCCACCTGTGGCTCCGCCTCTCGGTTTTTCTCTTCTCTCCTTTCATCGCCGGCCTTATTTTCCTCTCTGTTGACCAGCAACTGTCTGTCTGATTGAGGCCCTGTATAATTAAGCAATCCTGAAAATAAAGAAAAAGAAAATAAACATTGGGTCTGCTTGTTCATCCATCCATACAGGGTCCTCAAATCTCAGTTAAATTTTTTACTTAAAAAAGAAAACACCTTATATTAATCAAAGTATCCTGAAACCATGTTGGTTTGTTTGCACATTAATATCTACAGAGAGTAAGTTGAGCAAGAGCTTCCTATTGATCTGCTGACACGGTAACAGGAAGCACACCCTCTGATAGAGTATCTGCATGAAACGCTGTTTACAAACCAAACATTTATCGTCTTAAAGCAAAAAATAAGAAAATCAATGAGGCTAGATTTTAGTGGGATTTATTAAAAAGAGCTTTGAAGTTTTCTGCAGAATGAAGAAAGAAACTTACCATTTCTCTTTAAAAAATGCAGAGCATCCTTATATCCCTGCTTGCACATGGCCTTCATAACCTGTATTCAAACACACATCCTTATTAATCATCTCTCATGTTTCAGTGAAGCCCAGCATGCTGAGCATTTAAAAAAGGCCCAAATCCCTGAATGTGGCGTTAGTGAGAGTGAGTCCTACCATTGGATCAGGTGGAAAGAGAGCCCTAGAGACTCTGTAAAGGTTGGTGAGGGTGAACTGGATGCTTGTGTTGGTGAAGCGCAGCTCGTGGATGTTGGTGGAAGTGTCTCGAGGGCAGATGTCGCTCTCTCCAGAAAAGGGAGACACCGTGATGGTGTTTTTCAGCTCGTACTGCGGAAGGTTGTCCGAGATTCCTCCATCCACGTATCGCTGAACGAAGGCAGAGCAAACAGAGTCGGATCGATTAATGAACAACGTTTCCAGAAACTCAACTGAGGCAGAAAGCAAACAAGCTGTGACATCATTTCCTCCTGTATTGATGAAGACTTGTTTTTATCAAAAAATTATGAAATGTTTAAAGCTCCCAGCCAGACCTATCTGCCAAATCAATGAGACTCACTTTAGATATAGTCTTCCCCTCAACACCACAACAGTTTTCTCTGTTTGGTTTGCTATTTGTTGTTATTTAATCAGGATGATTTATCACAAGCTTCCACACAAACATCCTCCAGTGACATCACATAAGGCACGAGGAAAAGGATCAGTTGTTTTTTCACATCAGCTTCTATTTTCCATGTTTTTATCTCTTTATATTCATTCTTTCAACAAAAAAGGGGGGGGGGGTCAATATCAGAGGTGGAAGCTGGGTTCAAATAAATAGGCTATGATCTGCAGAAGCTCTGCTTAAGATATATAAGCATGAAGAAACGTAATAGCAGCACATAGATGATTTACTGACCAGATTAAAGAGTGATAGAATGATTCTATAGGGTATCTGGTCCTTCAGGTCTCTAATAGGGTGATAGAATGATTCTATAGGGTATCTGGTCCTTCAGGTCTCTAATAGGGTGATAGAATGATTCTATAGGGTATCTGGTCCTTCAGGTCTCTAATAGGGTTGTAGAATGATTCTATAGGGTATCTGGTCCTTTAGGTCTCTAATAGGGTGATAGAATGATTCTATAGGGTATCTGGTCCTTCAGGTCTCTAATAGGGTGATAGAATGATTCTATAGGGTATCTGGTCCTTCAGGTCTCTAATAGGGTCATGGAATGATTCTATAGGGTATCTGGTCCTTCAGGTCTCTAATAGGGCGATGGAATGATTCTATAGGGTATCTGGTCCTTCAGGTCTCTAATAGGGCGATGGAATGATTCTATAGGGTATCTGGTCCTTCAGGTCTCTAATAGGGCGATGGAATGATTCTATAGGGTATCTGGTCCTTCAGGTCTCTAATAGGGTGATAGAATGATTCTATAGGGTATCTGGTCCTTCAGGTCTCTAATAGGGTGATAGAATGATTCTATAGGGTATCTGGTCCTTCAGGTCTCTAATAGGGTGATAGAATGATTCTATAGGGTATCTGGTCCTTCAGGTCTCTAATAGGGTGATAGAAGGATTCTATAGGGTATCTGGTCCTTCAGGTCTCTAATAGGGTGATAGAATGATTCTATAGGGTATCTGGTCCTTCAGGTCTCTAATAGGGTGATAGAATGATTCTATAGGGTATCTGGTCCTTCAGGTCTCTATTAGGGTGATAGAATGATTCTATAGGGTATCTGGTCCTTCAGGTCTCTAATAGGGTGATAGAATGATTATATAGGGTATCTGGTCCTTCAGGTCTCTATTAGGGTGATAGAATGATTCTATAGGGTATCTGGTCCTTCAGGTGTCTAATAGGGTGATAGAATGATTCTATAGGGTATCTGGTCCTTCAGGTCTCTAATACGGTGATAGAATGATTCTATCGGGTATCTGGTCCTTCAGGTCTCTAATAGGGTGATAGAATGATTCTATAGGGTATCTGGTCCTTCAGGTCTCTAATAGGGTGATAGAATGATTCTCTAGGGTATCTGGTCCTTCAGGTCTCTAATAGGGTGATAGAATGATTCTATCGGGTATCTGGTCCTTCAGGTCTCTAATAGGGTGATAGAATGATTCTCTAGGGTATCTGGTCCTTCAGGTCTCTAATAGGGTGATAGAATGATTCTATAGGGTATCTGGTCCTTCAGGTCTCTAATAGGGTGATAGAATGATTCTATAGGGTATCTGGTCCTTCAGGTCTCTAATAGGGTGATAGAATGATTCTATAGGGTATCTGGTCCTTCAGGTCTCTAATAGGGTGATAGAATGATTCTATCTGGTATCTGGTCCTTCAGGTCTCTAATAGGGTGATAGAATGATTCTATAGGGTATCTGGTCCTTCAGGTCTCTAATAGGGTGATAGAATGATTCTCTAGGGTATCTGGTCCTTCAGGTCTCTAATAGGGTGATAGAATGATTCTATCGGGTATCTGGTCCTTCAGGTCTCTAATAGGGTGATAGAATGATTCTCTAGGGTATCTGGTCCTGCAGGTCTCTAATAGGGTGATAGAATGATTCTATAGGGTATCTGGTCCTTCAGGTCTCTAATAGGGTGATAGAATGATTCTATAGGGTATCTGGTCCTTCAGGTCTCTAATAGGGTGATAGAATAATTCTATAGGGTATCTGGTCCTTCAGGTCTCTAATAGGGTGATAGAATGATTCTATCGGGTATCTGGTCCTTCAGGTCTCTAATAGGGTGATAGAATGATTCTATAGGGTATCTGGTCCTTCAGGTCTCTAATAGGGTGATAGAATGATTCTATAGGGTATCTGGTCCTTCAGGTCTCTAATAGGGTGATAGAATGATTCTATAGGGTATCTGGTCCTTCAGGTCTCTAATAGGGTGATAGAATGATTCTCTAGGGTATCTGGTCCTTCAGGTCTCTAATAGGGTGATAGAATGATTCTATCGGGTATCTGGTCCTTCAGGTCTCTAATAGGGTGATAGAATGATTCTCTAGGGTATCTGGTCCTGCAGGTCTCTAATAGGGTGATAGAATGATTCTATAGGGTATCTGGTCCTTCAGGTCTCTAATAGGGTGATAGAATGATTCTATAGGGTATCTGGTCCTTCAGGTCTCTAATAGGGTGATAGAATAATTCTATAGGGTATCTGGTCCTTCAGGTCTCTAATAGGGTGATAGAATGATTCTATCGGGTATCTGGTCCTTCAGGTCTCTAATAGGGTGATAGAATGATTCTATAGGGTATCTGGTCCTTCAGGTCTCTAATAGGGTGATAGAATGATTCTATAGGGTATCTGGTCCTTCAGGTCTCTAATAGGGTGATAGAATGATTCTATAGGGTATCTGGTCCTTCAGGTCTCTAATAGGGTGATAGAATGATTCTATAGGGTATCTGGTCCTTCAGGTCTCTAATAGGGTGATAGAATGATTCTATAGGGTATCTGGTCCTTCAGGTCTCCAATAGGGTGATAGAATGATTCTATAGGGTATCTGGTCCTTCAGGTCTCTAATAGGGTGATAGAATGATTCTATAGGGTATCTGGTCCTTCAGGTCTCTAATAGGGTGATAGAATGATTCTATAGGGTATCTGGTCCTTCAGGTCTCTAATAGGGTGATAGAATGATTCTATAGGGTATCTGGTCCTTCAGGTCTCTAATAGGGTGATAGAATGATTCTATAGGGTATCTGGTCCTTCAGGTCTCTAATAGGGTGATAGAATGATTCTATAGGGTATCTGGTCCTTCAGGTCTCTAATAGGGTGATAGAATGATTCTATAGGGTATCTGGTCCTTCAGGTCTCCAATAGGGTGATAGAATGATTCTATAGGGTATCTGGTCCTTCAGGTCTCTAATAGGGTGATAGAATGATTCTATAGGGTATCTGGTCCTTCAGGTCTCTAATAGGGTGATAGAATGATTCTATAGGGTATCTGGTCCTTCAGGTCTCTAATAGGGTGTGTAACATTGGTTGGGCTGAAAATGGCATATTAGCTGTTCTATGAGCCCTAATGCAGCCTGGTTAAAAGCCCTAGAATGAAACCACAGCTTTCCTTCCTTTTATGGTTTGATCATGAATATTTAGATGAGCTGTGCTCTGATTGGTTGGTTTACAACGAGCCAAGCTGCTGAGCAAAGACGCATCATAGCAACAAGCACTCACTCACTGAAACATCATTGATATGGTAGGGGGACCAGACCTGGGGGGGAATTTCACAATCGTCTGGGATTTTGGTCGCCTCCAGTGCAGCAGAACCGAGCCGTCAGCTTCAGGGCTGGTCAGGGAACCCCGGCGGACAGGGGCAGGGAGCAAGCAGGGGATGGAGCGACAGAACCCGACCCGGTTGCCTGGACACCGGCGGCCTACCATACCGTCATCGGGTCAGGTTCGGTCGCTCTATCCCCCTGCTGGCTCCCTGCCCCCATCCTGACAGTTGGGGTTCGATTGCCCGGTCTGGTCCAGTCAGCGGCTCGCAAAACATTAAGAAATTGCATGCATGATTTTTTTGTTTGCAAAAACACGTTAGCACTGCTGATGTGGAATCTTTTAACCTTTAATTAAAGCTCTTCTGAATGGAAGTCCAAATATGTTAAAAGTTGCTTTTCCACCATCTTTCAAACTAATTCAATCTCTAACGTTCTGCTCTCTCTGCTGTTTCTCTGTTCCTGTTTGGCTGTGACTCCATCCTGGAGAGAAATATCAGCTGTGCTGCTGCCATCAACACCTTTGTTTCTAGATGTTGGAGCTTGGCCTGTTTTCCAGTGTAGTCCTGTTTCTCTGACTGTGACTAAATGGATGTGCTCTCTTCATCCTCTGACATGGGAGCTGGCTCGGAGCTCGTCTGCCTGGCTGTGTGTTTCCTGGACGGGGCCGCCTGAGGAGCTGGTTGACAGTTGCCTTTTGTATCTATGCTTCTTTTTCTATGTCTGCTTCTGTCTCCTTGAACCCCAGTGGGCCTCAGCAGATGGCCGCTCACACTGAGCCTGGTTCTGCTGGAGGTTTCTTCCTGTTCAAAGGGAGTTTTTCCTCTCCACTGTCGCTACAAGCATGCTTAGTGTGAGGGATTGCTGAAGAGTCAATGAGTCGATGCAATCAGCTGGTTTTCCTGAGATAGAAAACTTTGAATCAATCTGACTGGATGATCTGGTGAACTGGAAAGTGACCTGAGATGACATGATGGGAATTGGAGCTATAGAAATAAACTGAATAGAATTGAATGAATTCAAAGTGAATATCTGATCTCCTCAATCCAAATACTCAACAATCTATTTCCCTTTCTTTAGAACATTTTCTGTAAATCCCTGCAGAGGAAACCGTCACTTCTTACCCTGCTGTATGTTTTAATCTCAGGTTCATTGCAATAATTTTTGTCTTTAAACATTTGATGTTTAAACAAACTGACATCAGGATTTCAGTCATAGGAGGACACTGAATAAACGTGAATAAACATCCAAGGCCGCCTGATCACATTCTAGCTCTGCCACACTGTTGCCTCCAGCTCAGCACACACACTCCGTCATTGGTAAACTCTGAAATGCATCACAAAGGTCACATCAGGAAGGCGAGGCACGGCTGCTCAGTCATACTTCTCAGAAAGAAAACCTTTGCTCCAGAAACATGTCCAACAAAACAGAACAGAGCGAGGAACATTTTCCACCTCCCTCCTGAGGGGGACATTTCTGACGCTGGTGGGATTTTATAATCAGTGTTTACAGACGCGTGCCGTTACGAACCAACAGATTGAGAGGGGAGGGAGGGCCGCAGAGGGCACCGTTACTGGGAAAGAAAATGGACCAAAAGCAACAGAAACCAAAACAGAAACACTGAGATTTAAAAGAAGCCGCCTCGTCTTCTTGGAAAAATCCCATCGAGATTTCATTTCTAATATCATTACAGGGTTTATACAGGAATGATCATCTTCAACTTCATGCTTTTAGAAATTATTTTAACGCCATCAACAACTACCCATGACTTCCATAAATATATACAGTACAGATCAAAAGTTTGGACCTTCTCATTCTAAGAGTTTCTTTCTTCTGTAGATTCACACTGAAGGCATCAAAACTATGAATTAACTGAACATGTGGAATTATATACTTAACACTAAAACTGTGAAATAACTAAAAATATATTCTAGGTTCTTCAAATTAGCCTCCTTCAGCTTTGGTTACTGTTTGGCTCACTCTTTCATTCTCTTGATGAGCTTCCAGAGGCCGTCGCCTGAAATGGTTTTACTTCACAGGTGTCGTCTGTCAGGCTTAAAGGAATAGTACACCCAAAACATGATTAGCCTTCATTTTCTACTCACCCCCATGCTGAACAACACTCTGGAGTACTTTTTTGATATCTCAAATGCATCTAGAGATCTGGAAGGCATCTTGTTGTCTGCTGACATTCAAATAATGGAGGTCTATGGCGCCCGAGACAGAAAGGTCCATAAAAGTCCACAAAAAACGTGTCAATATTCCTCCATACTGCTCGTCCAATGTATTCCAAGTGTCCTGAGTGGGTAGCGTCCAGAATTTACTCGAAACGAAGTCATTTAGAATGTTTTTAGAGCATAAACAGTAGTTTATAGGATTTCCTGAAAGCGCGTTCACGAGCCTACGGAAGCCGGCAGACCAAACCAGATGAAAGTTCGCATTCAGCTCGGCAAAGAACTCATGCTCTTCCTCAACACTGAAGTCCTCAGACATTTTTCTTTCGTTGTTTCTTTCTTTGCACAGGTAAACAGCACATTTCTTCTTCTACGCTTGCATTATCGGCAGAGCAGACGCTGAATGCGCACTTTCATCTGGTTTGGTCTGCCGGCTTCCGTAGCGTCCTGAACGTGCAGGCTCGCGCTTTCAGGAAATCCTATACACTACTGTTTATGCTCTAAAAACATTCTAAATGACTTTGTTTCGAGTAAATTCTGGACGCTACCCACTCAGGACACTTGGAATACATTGGACGAGCAGTATGGAGGAATATTGACACGTTTTTGTGGACTTTTATGGACCTTTCTGCCTCGGGCGCCATAGACCTCCATTATTTGAATGTCAGCAGACAGCAAGAAGCCTCCCAGATCTCCAGATGCATTTGAGATATCAAAAAAGTACTCCAGAGTGTTGTTCAGCATGGGGGTGAGTAGAAAATGAAGGCTAATCATGTTTTGGGTGTACTATTCCTTTAATAGGTGGGATTTCCTGCCTTATAAATGGGGGTTGGGACCATCAGGTGTGATAGTCAGCTGATAGTCCAACTGAATAGACTGTTAGAATTTAGATTATGGCGAGAAAAAAGCAGCTAAGTAAAAAAAAATGAGCGGCCATCATTACTTTAAGAAATGAAGGTCAGTCAGTCCGAAAAATTGGTAAAACTTTGAACGTGTTCCCAAGTGCAGTCGCAAAAACCATCAAACGCTACGAAGAAACTGGCTGACATGAGGAGCGCCCCAGGAAAGGAAGACCAGGAGTCACCTCTGCTGCGGAGGAGAAGTTCAATCGAGTCACCAGCCTCAGAAATGACAGGTTACTAGCAGCTCAGATTAGAGAGCAGGTCAATGAAACACAGAGTTCTAGCAGCAGAAACATCTAGATCAACTGTTAACAGGAGACTCTATCAATCAGGCCTTCATGGTAGAAGAGCTGCTAGGAAACCGCTGCTAAGGCAACAAGCAGAGAGACTAGCTTTGGCTAAAGAACACCAGGAACGGACATTCGACCAGAGGAAATCTGATGAGTCCAGATTGGAGATCTTTGGTTCCAACCATCATGTCTTTGTGTGACGCAGAAAAGGTGAACGGATCGACTCTACATGCCTGGTTCCCACAGCGAAGCATGGAGGAGGAGGTGTGATGGTGTGGGGAAGCTTTGGTGGTTACACTGTTGGGGATTTATTCAAAATTGACATACTGAACCAGCATGGCTGCCATAGCATCCTGCAGCTCCATCCTAGTCCATCCGGTTTGGGTTTAGTTGGATTTTCCAGCCGGACAATGAGCCCAAACAGACCAGCAGGCTGTGGAAGGGCTATATGACCATGAAGGAGAGTGATAGGGTGCTGCCCCAGATGACCTGTTCTCCACCATCACCAGACCTGAACCCAGTCCAGATGGTTTGGGGAGAGCTGGACCACAGAGTGAAGCCAAAGGGCCAACAGCTGCTCAGCATCTCTGGGAACTCCTGCTGGAAACCCTTTCAGGCGACGGCCTCTGGAGCTCATCAATAGAATGAAAGAGTGAGCCAAGCTAAAGGAGGCTACTTACTTTGAAGAACCCAGAATATCAGACATATTCTTAGTTGTTTCACAGTTTTCTTGATAAGTATATAATTTCACATGCGTTAATTAATAGTTTTGATGCCTTCAGTGTGAATCTACAATTTTCATAGTCATTAAAAAATAAAGAAAACTGTTTGAATGAGAAGGAGTGTCCAAACTTCTGGTCTGTATATATATATATATCATGGGCGTAGGTTTGCATAGGGACCATAGGGACATGTCCCTACCAAAGTTTTGAACCGACCTAATTGTCCCGACCAATAATTGGATGTGAGCAACATGTTTATAATTTACAGCAGTAGTTGTTGCAGCAGTGGCTTCTTTTCCTCTCGCTGCTCCTCTGCCTGGTCTCTCCTGTCCCTTTCATGTAGCAGCGCATGGAACTGTGCTGTGCTGTTTAACTCCACTCTCATTGGTTGTTCTGCCTTAGGTTCCGCCTTCTCTCCCTCTGATTGGCTGTTTTCTAGTCCGCGTGTGCTTGGAGCACAACATTGAAAATTTATTCACACTAGAATGCAGCGGTTACTAAAATTAATATTAGGCAACAAAACTAGTCCCAATAAAAAAAATGAATATCATGTACACTAAAAAACAAAAACCTTTTTTTTTCTTTTATAAAACGAAATATTGTGAGTCAGCCAGGAGTTCTGAAGACTGTTGGAAAAATGGGCAAATAAAGGCTGTAAGCCATCAACATTTCTGATTCTTGGCCACAGCCAACAAAAAAAGAAAATGTGAGGGTTTCCTTTTTACCGATATTTAGTTGCTATTACTGTTTTCATTTTTTTGTTTTTCTTTTCACAATTTTGATATAATAACTGATCTAAGTGGGTTGCTCTGTGGGGAAAGGCACATTTTACATTTATATTACTGTATGTTTTAAAGTCTCTATACTCCAGTTAATGATGAATCACTTACTAAATTAGTTGACGATTATTGAAATAATCAATTAATACGATTCATTTTTTTCAGCCCCAGATTAAATACATGAAATGGGCGACACAGAGTAACTACAGCCCAGATGTTCCACTTTTATAGTGAAGTTAATATTTTAATGAATGTATTATTTTGCTTGCTAGAGAATAGTACGTAAAAATATAAGAGTGGGGTTTAACTCTGCACAATTCTATATCTTCAGAAGAAAATACTGTATTTACCTTCTCTTCTTAGTCATTCAAATGAAACCGTTTTCAAAGTGGAAAACAGTCCTAATTCCACATTCATCAGAGCCGGTGATACTTCAACATTGATAAACAGCATCTAATGAGTGTAGAGCTTATAACATTTTTATTAATGTAGCAAAATTATGCTTTTCTCTTTTAACAATGAATTCCTCTTATCAGTACGGATGCTCACATCGAGCATAAAAAAGGGCATGCAAATTGCATAGCACCAATGACACCAGACCAATAGTGTCCCCACCAAAGTTCAAATCAAACCTACGCCCTTGATATATATATATATATATATATATATATATATATATATATATATATATATATATATATATATATATTCCTCATCTGTAGCGTCGACAGGCTGCAGCCCTTCCCTGTATTCCTGTTTTTTCCAGCCTTTTTTGTTTAAATTTGCATTTTCCAATTCTCTAGCTTTTTCTCCGCCTCAAGCGTCTTTCCCGAACATACGGCTTTACGATCAACCGGAAGCAGTTCTGTGCAAATATACTGCGATATAATATATCTGATGAAATTGATATATTTAAATGCCACGCTAATCACATTTAATGAATTTTAATGCCAATTAAGGCCTTAACTTTAATAGTTTAATGACTTTTAATGACCTGCAACAACCCTGAATTAGAAGACCGGGTTAAATTTAGATTATTTTAGCTGAAAAACAGAAGAAAGACAAGAAGTGAGAAAAGGAAACCAGCCAATTTACTCACCACTCCTTGGAGTGTTGGAGGAATGAGGCCACAGTATACTGGGATGTAGGCACTGCAGACACAAGCCTGAAATGATAAATAACATAATGTGAAAATGACATTAGCTTCTGCTTAATTTATGAAATTATACAGTATTTATTGATCTTATGAGATTAGTTTTGCTGCTGTCAGTTGATTTAATCTTTCTATTTCCAATTCCAATCCAATCTTATTTGTTAAGCATTTATAAAAACAAACACAGCTGGACAGAAAAATAAAATAAAACATAAAACATTACAGATAAAAGAAAAAAACAGTGTTACACGCCCTATTCAGAGACCTGAAGGACCAGATAGCCAATAGAATCATTCTATCACCCATTTAAACTTAGATGATAAATACCTGCACCAACTCCTCCTTATTGTTGAAGTGAGACATCAGGACGTTTTCTCCGTCTGAGACTCGGGTCAGAGAGATTCCCAGTCGCCCGTTGGCCTGAAGGTGGCTGTCAGCAGGCAGAGTTCGCCTCAGAACATGGCGGACGATCTTCACCAAGTTAAAGGAGGGGTGCATCGGTCCCAGGAACCTCTTCCTCGCCTCCTTAGCGACCTCGATGATGCTGGCCCCGGCGTCTCCTGCAGGACACAGAAGAACTGTAGGACCAGCATGTCTCACTGGAGTCTCAATAAAATAAAGACTTATTGATGCAGCTTTATTTAGCAAAGGAGCTGAACAACATTAGGAAACAATCCAAATAAAAACCAATAAGTGATAATAACCGTCAACATTTAGCATTTTCTAAACTGAATTATTTGTTATGTTTAAATTATAACTTCTACCTTATAGTTTCAGCTGTTTCCACATTAGATCAGTTGAAGTCCAAAAACAAAATGATTCCCTCTGATAATATTTTTACATAACATGAAATAAATGACTTAAATTATTGAACCATTTATCATAACTTTTTCAAATGTGTATATTTAGAGTTAGAACAAGTGTATGGAGTCAGAAAGGGGTCAAAATGTTTGTAAACTTATAAATCTTAGGTAAAAATGAAAAAATATAAGTTTATATGGAATGTCAAATTTGTACCTTGTAATCTGAGAAACTAAAAAAGCAAACATAAAATAATAAGAAATTAATCTAAATTCTTTCCTTCAGCTTAAAAAATACAATAGTTTAATATTTGAATTACACTTTTCCCCATTTTATTTCTTTATTCCAGTTTGAGATTTTATATTTTGAGAAACAAATATCTCTCCTTCAGTTTTTTTTTTGTTTGTTTCAAATTTCTCTTTCAGTTCCAGGATTTTTTGTTACACTTTCAAATCTGTTTTTTTGTTGTTTTTTTTTGTTGAAAGTGTAAAAAAAAAATCCTGAAACTGAAAAACAAATTTGAAACAAAAAAAGAAAGTAATGGATTTGAAAATGAAAATATAACATCTACAACTGCAATAAAGATAAAAAAGTGTACAGGTAATTAAAATACTAAACTGAATTTAGATTAAATTCTAAATTATTTTATGTTTGATTTTTTTTTCATATTATAAGGTAAAAATTTCACATTAAATATCAACTTCCATTTTTTCTGTTCCAACTAAGATTTACAAGTTTAAAAATATTTTGGGCCCTCTCTGATTCCATACAAGCGAGACATATTGTTTAATAAAAATAATAAAATAAAGTAAAGAGGCTAAACATACAGGAGGAATTATGAGCGGTAAATACCCGTCAGTCTAAGTCACATTATTGCTCATATCAGCTTGATCCTAAGTTATAATAAAAGTTTGGTCCAAGTAATAAAAAGCTAATAATAATAGACAGTTATGATTAATAAACTGATGGATCCATTATTAATATTGCAGTGATGTGTTGGAATATAAAGAATGAGAAGATGAGACTTTTCATTTACTTTCCATATTAAACCTGGATGGACAAATCAAAAATTGTTTTTAAATAATCACATATATAGTTTTTACCAGTGGCAGTTCTAGACCAAATCTATTCATGAAATAAAAAACAGGGTAAGGGATTTATATATATATATATATATATATATATATATATATATATATATATATATATATATATATATATATATATATATATATATATATATATATATATATATATATATGTTTAATTAAAATTTTATGTCTTATTAGATAAAATTAGTTTTCTACAAAGTTTGAATTAGAACTCAAGAAAAACTGATAAATTCTGCTTTAAAAATTAGAGTTTTATTTTATTTGTTTTGAACAAAACAAAAACATTTAGCACCACTGCAGCTATCGCCTTATTGTTTTCAAATAATTAGTTGACCTGAATTAGTAAAGAATAAAAATGAAATAGATCCAAAGGACCAATCAGTAACCATGTCTGTTCCAGTATATCAGCATTAGAATTTCCTAAGTCTTCATTATAGGGGCCATAACAGGGGCCAGGACATGATCTACAGGGGCACTGGGCCCCGTTGGCCCTTGTCTAGAACCGGCCATGTCGTTTACAATGTTACTGTCAGATAACAGAAATCTGGATTTAATTTATTTTAAATCTAAAGGTCATTCTAAACTAGTTTATTTTCTAACTGGTTTTCCTGCAGTAACCAGTTAACAGGTCCACCTGGATCCACAGCAGACACCTACCGAGACACACTCCGGTGACCAGAGCGGTGGCGGTGAGGGCCCCGGCGGAGGCCCCATAGATGTGTCTGGCGTTGTCCACCAGGAAGGGCGCCTGTTCCCGCAGGCAGCTGGCCACGCCGACGTGGTAGATCCCCAGGAAGCCGCAGCCTGCGAACGAGATGTTCCACGGAGAGTCTAGCGGGAACATAGTGGCTCCCAGCTGGGCTCAGGAATACTGACAGCAGGTGCCGGTTATAAGGAGTTAAAACATCTTCATTCCCTTTACTGCCGTTAAAAACTTAGTTTGTTTGTTTTGAACCAGCTTCCTCAGAGATGCTGAAAGTTTACAAAAATACGCTAATTTCTAAAAAGTTATAAGAAAAAAATGAAGTAAAGCCGCTCAGAGCAGCTTAATAAATGTGTAGTAAACTTTGGAGCGATTGTTGTTATTTCACACGCTTTGATTACATAACAGAGGAGGAGGGTAAAGAGGCGGAGAGTTCGACCAATCAGGTTTTAGCAAGCAGGAACCTTTGACCAATCAGAATAGAACCAGGGTTTACTTCAACCAATCAGCTTCCTCATCGCTGATCTATCGGTGAAGTCAGTTCACGGTCACTTTTTCTGGCACCGCTTCTTTCCCCAGGGGGAACTCAGCGTTTTGTTTTGTTCAATAATAATGTTCCTCATCTTTTTATATATTTATATATATTTTAAAGACCCAAATGGATCTTATTTGTACATTGGTTTCGTAATAGGCCTATTTGTGACTTTGACCTGAAGGACTGTTTGTTATTATCCTGGAAATCTGGAATCTTCTGTTTACAGAATCAGTCTCTAAAACCACAATGTGTTAAATATGAACATTAATCTTCTTTCATAAAACTATAGTGAGATTTTCATTAGTGACTCAATAAAATATTCAGTTTATAACCTACCACTAACATAAATAGTTTGTTTAAAAATGTTTTTTTTTTTTTTTATCTAACGGATAGGTGCTTATTGATCATTTCCTTGAAAAAACTGTTCAGAGAATAAGATAACTCTGTTATTAAAGGTTAAATTCAAATACATCTAACCATAAAAGCTGCAGCAGCAACAGTTCTTGCTACTATAAATCAATTCTATTCAGTTTATTTCTATGTCACCAATTCACAACATCTCATCTCAGGTCACTTTCCAGTTCACCAGATCATCCAGTCAGATTGATTCAAAGTTTCTATCTAAGGAAAACCAGATGATTGCATCATTTCAGTTTCACTATAGCTCTGGTGAATTTCAATGGTGAAGTCCTCTGGAAATCTTCAATAATTGTTGTTGATTGCAGATGTGTCTAGTAGTTCCCATTGATTTAGCTTGTAAAGCGGGGAGAATGGCGCTAGGCTTACCGCACCGTGACGTCACTGCCGCAAGATGGCAGGAGGGAGGGGCTACTATATTCGGGCAAAAATGGCCGCTCACACTGAGCCTGGTTCTGCTGGAGGTTTCTTCCTGTTCAAAGGGAGTTTTTCCTCTCCACTGTCGCTACAAGCATGCTTAGTGTGAGGGATTGCTGAAGAGTCAATGAGTCGATGCAATCAGCTGGTTTTCCTTAGATAGAAAACTTTGAATCAATCTGACTGGATGATCTGGTGAACTGGAAAGTGACCTGAGATGACATGATGTGAATTGGAGCTATAGAAATAAACTGAATTGACAAAAATTATTATTTTTTTTACTGATTAATTAAATCACAGTGAACGTATTAGTTTTAGGCATAAATAATGATCCGTTGATTATTCCTGGCTGACCGGACTTTTCAAGGTTTTTATGGTTGTGACATTTTTTTCTTATCTACATATTACTTTAACCAGATATTTAGCTTCAGCTGTGCACAATACAAGCAAACACTTCTAAGTGAAAAATAATAGTGAACAAAAAAGAGTGATGTGATATTAGAGGGTTGTACGTTTGGAAGCATGTAGCTGTGTAGAAAAATAAATCTTGATAAAAACAGTTTCTTTGATCCCAAATAATCTTCTGTTTTCGGCTTAAAGTTAAATGATCATAAAATGTAAAAGTGTAATTAACTCTAAAACTTGTGCATCCAGTCAGATTTATTACAACTTTTGTTTAAAAAAGGTTCTGTTTTTATTTTTCTAAAAGGGAGACCACATAGAATGCATACATTTGTTTGCGCGAAAGTACTGAGGAAAAAAAATAAAAAATAAACAGCGCCATCTTGTGGCTAAATGAGAGCTTGCATCATCCAGACACGCTGGCGAATCAGTCCCGCTTTGAGTTGAAACTTTGGCGGCGTTACTCATTGTGCGCTTGTTTTATATATAGAAATAAACAGGGTACGGAAAGAGGGGCGGGGTCTTCAGTACCGCTGGCTCTTAATGCCTGCGATAAGCCCCGCTCTTACCGACAGAAGAGCTGACACATATCAAGCGCACCACAGTGACGCAGGTGCTGGGCTTCAAAAACCTTGTTAGAGCAGGAAGTTGTAGCGTCGCTCAGGTCCGTAACAAACATTTCTAGTTTTTATCATGTAAATCTAAGTTAATTAAGCTAAAGCACATTAAATTTAAACATAACCATAATCATTATTATATTATTTAGCGGAAGGTTTGGCTCACGCGAACCTACTAACAATGGCGGCGACAACAACGGTCAGCTTTTCTCCAGGAACATTTTATTGATCAGGAGTTTTATCCGTTTATCGCAGCGATATATTTTTCTGTCATCGGTCATGAACGATTAATAAATAATAAAACCTCTGGGACGCATTGCTGCGGCCGATCAGATGTCATTTCTGCTTCATTTATTTATGTTTTTATGGAGAGAAAGACTGATGAGGAAATCCTTCCCCGATGGCATCACCTGCTGCTCACCTGAAAAGCGCGTCAGAAGGTGGAGGTGTTGACGTCACAGCTGCTGTCCATGCCTGTATGGAGCCGGTAGATGGAGCGAGGAAAGCAGAGGCTGAAGCAGAGATGGAGCCCCCCTCCTCCTCCTCCACCACCGCCTCCTCCTCCTGCCTGTCTCTGACCCCCCCCCTGCCTCCCTCTGTGGAGCTCTCAGCTGTTCTGACAGACACCAGGCTGACCCTGGATGTGTACCTGGGAGGAGCGGCTGCCTTGCCCCTGCTATGGGGGTCTGTGGTGGAGCAGCTGAGGGGCCTCCAGTACCTGAGGTTGGGCTCTGAGGAGCAGGCTGGGCTCCTGGCTGCAGTGGAGCTCCTTCCCCAGCTGACAGAGCTTTGCTCCCTGGCCATCCGCGGTAACACTTCACCACATTACACTGATTTATCACATCATTTTAGTCAGGTAGATTCTACTAAAACCAAGACTTGCAGATCTGATGAATTGTGATTTGGTTGTTATATTATAATCAAATCTCACTCTGATCTTTTATGACTTTTTGATTCCTTCTTGTTTAAATGACATTAGGCCAGATACAAATGAAGGTAAATAGGATGAAATGCTGGTGAAGATTCTCAGCCATCCAGGTCATAGTCGTTACAAAAAAGTTAAAAACAATCCACTGGACTTTGTTTCCAAGTCTGAAGACGTTTCTCTTCCATCCAGGAAGATTTTTCTAATCAAAATATCAGAAATGGCTTTTTTAGAAGGATAGCTAGAATGTTATGAACTATTATGATTCCAGTCAGTGTCGCTAAGCGGCTGCCATGTTTCCCTTCTTTCTTAAAGGTCACCGCTTTCCTGACTCACAAGGCGACCCCCTGCCAGGCCTCCTCACCACGTTGCCAGATTCACTGTCATCTCTGTCTCACCTGAAACACCTGGATCTCTCCTTCAACCAGCTTACCTGTGTGCCACCATGCCTGCTCCGACTGCCGGCGCTTTCCGAGCTGCTTCTATGCCACAACCGCATCTCTGCTCTGCCTGACGATTTTGGCCAGTTATTGTCTCTAACCTACCTGTCCCTGAAGGGGAATCGGTTGCAGTCTGTCCCCCCCTGCGTGGGCCAGTTGAAAGTGCTACGTACGCTCGACATATCGGATAACATCCTCCATCACCTGCCTGATGAAATTGGTTCCTTGGGGGAGCTCGTTGAGTTGGAAATATCTCATAACAAGCTGCAGCAGCTGCCAGAGAGCATGGGTAAGGGGCTGGGTAAGGAGACGGGTAAGGGGCCGGGTAAGGAGCCAGGTAAGGGGACGGGTAAGGAGACGGGTAAGGGGCCGGGCAAGGAGCCAGGTAAGGGGACGGGTAAGGAGCCGGGTAAGGAGCCGGGTAAGGAGCTGGGTAAGGAGACGGGTAAGGGGCTGGGTAAGGAGACGGGTAAGGAGCCAGGTAAGGGGACGGGTAAGGAGACGGGTAAGGGGCCGGGTAAGGAGCCAGGTAAGGGGACGGGTAAGGAGCCGGGTAAGGAGCCGGGTAAGGAGCCGGGTAAGGAGCTGGGTAAGGAGACGGGTAAGGGGACGGGTAAGGAGACGGGTAAGGAGACGGGTAAGGGGATGGTTAAGGAGACGGGTAAGGGGCCGGGTAAGGAGCCAGGTAAGGGGACGGGTAAGGAGACGGGTAAGGGGCCGGGTAAGGGGACGGGTAAGGAGCCGGGTAAGGAGACGGGTAAGGGGACGGGTAAGGAGACGGGTAAGGGGATGGTTAAGGAGACGGGTAAGGGGACGGGTAAGGAGCCGGGTAAGGAGACGGGTAAGGGGACGGGTAAGGAGACGGGTAAGGGGACGGGTAAGGAGACGGGTAAGGGGATGGGTAAGTGGCCGGGTAAGGAGACGGGTAAGGGGACGGGTAAGGAGACGGGTAAGGGGACGGGTAAGGGGCTGGGTAAGGAGCCGGGTAAGGAGCCGGGTAAGGGGACGGGTAAGGGGCCGGGTAAGGGGACGGGTAAGGGGCCGGGTAAGGAGACGGGTAAGGGGCCGGGTAAGGAGCCGGGTAAGGAGCCGGGTAAGGAGACGGGTAAGGGGACGGGTAAGGAGACGGGTAAGGGGACGGGTAAGGAGACGGGTAAGGGGACGGGTAAGGAGCCGGGTAAGGAGACGGGTAAGGGGACGGGTAAGGAGACGGGTAAGGGGACGGGTAAGGAGACGGGTAAGGAGACGGGTAAGGGGATGGGTAAGTGGCCGGGTAAGGAGACGGGTAAGGGGACGGGTAAGGAGACGGGTAAGGGGATGGGTAAGTGGCCGGGTAAGGAGACGGGTAAGGAGACGGGTAAGGGGACGGGTAAGGAGACGGGTAAGGGGACGGGTAAGGAGACGGGTAAGGGGACGGGTAAGGAGCTGGGTAAGGGGCTGGGTAAGGAGCCGGGTAAGGAGCCGGGTAAGGGGACGGGTAAGGGGCCGGGTAAGGAGACGGGTAAGGGGACGGGTAAGGAGCCGGGTAAGGAGCCGGGTAAGGGGATGGGTAAGTGGCCGGGTAAGGAGACGGGTAAGGAGACGGGTAAGGGGACGGGTAAGGAGACGGGTAAGGGGACGGGTAAGGAGACGGGTAAGGGGACGGGTAAGGAGACGGGTAAGGGGACGGGTAAGGAGCTGGGTAAGGAGCCGGGTAAGGAGCCGGTTAAGGAGCCGGGTAAGGGGACGGGTAAGGAGCCGGGTAAGGGGACGGGTAAGGAGACGGGTAAGGAGACGGGTAAGGGGACGGGTAAGGGACCGGGTAAGGGGATGGGTAAGTGGCCGGGTAAGGAGACGGGTAAGGAGACGGGTAAAGGGGCGGGTAAGGAGACGGGTAAGGGGACGGGTAAGGAGCCGGGTAAGGGGACGGGTAAGGGGACGGGTAAGGAGACGGGTAAGGGGACGGGTAAGGAGACGGGTAAGGGGACGGGTAAGGAGCTGGGTAAGGAGCCGGGTAAGGAGCCGGGTAAGGGGACGGGTAAGGGGACGGGTAAGGAGACGGGTAAGGGGCCGGGTAAGGAGACGGGTAAGGGGACGGGTAAGGGAGCCGGGTAAGGAGCCGGGTAAGGGACCGGGTAAGGGGATGGGTAAGTGGCCGGGTAAGGAGACGGGTAAGGAGCCGGGGACCGGGTAAGGGGATGGGTAAGGAGCCGGGTAAGGGACCGGGTAAGGGGCCGGGTAAAGGGGCGGGTAAGGAGACGGGTAAGGAGCCGGGTAAGGGGCCGGGTAAGGGGACGGGTAAGTGGCCGGGTAAGGAGCCGGGTAAGGGACCGGGTAAGGGACCGGGTAAGGAGCTGGGTAAGGAGACGGGTAAGGGGACGGGTAAGGAGACGGGTAAGGAGACGGGTAAGGAGACGGGTAAGGAGACGGGTAAAGGGGCGGGTAAGGAGACGGGTAAGGGGACGGGTAAGGAGCCGGGTAAGGAGCCGGGTAAGGGGATGGGTAAGTGGCCGGGTAAGGAGACGGGTAAGGAGACGGGTAAGGGGACGGGTAAGGAGACGGGTAAGGGGACGGGTAAGGAGACGGGTAAGGGGACGGGTAAGGAGCTGGGTAAGGAGCCGGGTAAGGAGCCGGGTAAGGGGACGGGTAAGGAGACGGGTAAGGAGACGGGTAAGGGGACGGGTAAGGAGCCGGGTAAGGAGCCGGGTAAGGGGATGGGTAAGTGGCCGGGTAAGGAGACGGGTAAGGAGCCGGGGACCGGGTAAGGGGATGGGTAAGGAGCCGGGTAAGGGACCGGGTAAGGGGCCGGGTAAAGGGGCGGGTAAGGAGACGGGTAAGGAGCCGGGTAAGGGGCCGGGTAAGGGGACGGGTAAGTGGCCGGGTAAGGAGCCGGGTAAGGGACCGGGTAAGGGGATGGGTAAGGAGCCGGGTAAGGGGACGGGTAAGGGACCGGGTAAGTGGCCGGTTAAGGAGACGGGTAAGGGGACGGGTAAGGAGACGGGTAAGGGGACGGGTAAGGAGACGGGTAAGGGGACGGGTAAGGAGCTGGGTAAGGAGCCGGGTAAGGAGCCGGGTAAGGAGCCGGGTAAGGGGACGGGTAAGGAGACGGGTAAGGAGACGGGTAAGGGGACGGGTAAGGAGCCGGGTAAGGAGCCGGGTAAGGGGATGGGTAAGTGGCCGGGTAAGGAGACGGGTAAGGAGCCGGGGACCGGGTAAGGGGATGGGTAAGGAGCCGGGTAAGGGACCGGGTAAGGGGCCGGGTAAAGGGGCGGGTAAGGAGACGGGTAAGGAGCCGGGTAAGGGGCCGGGTAAGGGGACGGGTAAGTGGCCGGGTAAGGAGCCGGGTAAGGGACCGGGTAAGGGGATGGGTAAGGAGCCGGGTAAGGGGACGGGTAAGGGACCGGGTAAGTGGCCGGTTAAGGAGCCGGGTAAGGGGATGGGTAAGGAGCCGGGTAAGGGACCGAGTAAGTGGCCGGGTAAGGGGACGGGTAAGGAGCCGGGTAAGGGACCGGGTAAGGGGATGGGTAAGTGGCCGGGTAAGGAGCCGGGTAAGGAGATGGGTAAAGGGGCGGGTAAGGAGACGGGTAAGGGGACGGGTAAGGAGCCGGGTAAGGAGCCGGGTAAGGGGACGGGTAAGGGACCGGGTAAGGAGACGGGTAAGGGGCCGGGTAAGGAGACGGGTAAGGGGCCGGGTAAGGGACCGGGTAAGGGGCCGGGTAAGGGACCGGGTAAGGGGATGGGTAAAGGGATGGGTAAGGAGCCGGGTAAGGGGACGGGTAAGGAGACGGGTAAGGGACCGGGTAAGTCGCCGAATAAGGAGCCGGGTAAGGGGACGGGTAAGGGACCGGGTAAGGAGATGGGTAAGGGACCGGGTAAGGGGATGGGTAATGGACCGGGTAAGGGACCGGGTAAGGAGATGGGTAAGGGACCGGGTAAGGGGCCGGGTAAGGAGCCGGGTAAGGGGACAGGTAAGGAGACGGGTAAGGGACCGGGTAAAGGGATGGGTAAGGAGACGGGTAAGGGACCGGGTAAGGGACCGGGTAAAGGGATGGGTAAGGAGACGGGTAAGGGGACGGGTAAGGAGACGGGTAAGGGATCAGGTAAGTGGCCGAATAAGGAGCCGGGTAAGGGGCCGGGTAAGGGGATGGGTAAGGAGCCGGGTAAGGGACCGGGTAAGGAGACGGGTAAGGAGACGGGTAAGGGGCCGGGTAAGGAGACGGGTAAGGAGACGGGTAAGGGGCCGGGTAAGGAGCCGGGTAAGGGGCCGGGTAAGGAGCCGGGTAAGGGGCCGGGTAAGGGGATGGGTAAGGAGCCGGGTAAGGGGACGGGTAAGGAGACGGGTAAGGGACCGGGTAAGTCGCCGAATAAGGAGCCGGGTAAGGGGATGGGTAAGGGACCGGGTAAGGAGATGGGTAAGGGACCGGGTAAGGGGATGGGTAATGGACCGGGTAAGGGACCGGGTAAGGAGATGGGTAAGGGACCGGGTAAGGAGCCGGGTAAGGAGACGGGTAAGGGACCGGGTAAAGGGATGGGTAAGGAGCCGGGTAAGGGGACGGGTAAGGAGACGGGTAAGGGACCGGGTAAAGGGATGGGTAAGGAGACGGGTAAGGGGACGGGTAAGGGACCAGGTAAGTGGCCGAATAAGGAGCTGGGTAAGGGGCCGGGTAAGGGGATGGGTAAGGAGCCGGGTAAGGGACCGGGTAAGGAGAAGGGTAAGGGACCGGGTAAGGAGCCGGGTAAGGAGACGGGTAAGGGACCGGGTAAGGGGATGGGTAAGGGACTGGGTAAGGAGACGGGTAAGGGACAGGGTAAGGAGCTGGGTAAGGAGCCGGGTAAGGAGATGGGTAAGGGACCGGGTAAGGAGATGGGTAAGGGACCGGTTAAGGGACCGGGTAAGGAGCTGGGTAAAGGTGACGGCAGATTCTCTTTACCGGCAGATACTTTGCTGGCGAGTTTTAAACAGCTTTATCTCCTTTTCTTGCACAGGCTTTCTTGTTGCCCTCAGGGAACTGGTTATCTACAGCAATGAGCTCCGGGTGATCCCAGACTGTCTGAACAGACTCCCTCTGCTTAAAATGGACGTTCGGGATAATCCTTTAGGCAAACCTCCGACCCCGCCTCCTTTGCCTCCAACACAGGGTAAGCAGTGATTACAGGAAAAGTTCAGTTAGCAGGAATAATCAATGGATCATTATTTATACCTGAAACTAGCAATAATTAATTAACTCATTTGGAGTTAAAGGTACACTATGCAACCGGTGTTGATTTTCCAGCGAGGCTCCCCCTAGAGGGCGAAAGTAAAAGTGCACTGTCGTAAATATGCTCAGCTGTTCTCCTGGTTTCTCCGTCAAGCCAGGCGCGGTGGTTTTGAGCCTAGCAGACAGGCGAACGCAACGAATGACTAATGCTACGTTCACACCGGACGCAGCTGGCGCGACAGAAGCAGCGAGTTTACATGCAAAGTCAATGGTTGACGCGCGTCAAGGCGCAGCAAAAGGTCCCGCGGCGCGTTTTGGAGCACCAGGCGCAGCACGTCTGAGCAGCTGAAGCAGGGAGAGAGACACAGCGCTGATGATCAGAGGCTATGATCACTCCTCTTAAACAGTTTATTGACGCCTAAATTAACTTAAAATGCAGAAATCTGCCGGCAGAATATGCAGTTTGGATTATTTAGATGAAAAACACCTACCAGCCGCCGCGGTGAACCGCGAGGAGGCGACCTGGCCAGAGGCTGCTGATGAAGGGGTTCCTTCTGTCGGCGCCCCGCTGCTATGTGGGGGTCTGAGCGGCTCCGACAGAAAAAATATTGAAGGCAGGATAATAATCTGAATGAACTGACGGCACTGATTACGTTTTCAGGTGGATTTTCTCATTTAAACACATATTAAAACTACTTTATTCCAAATGATCACAGCAAATATAGCTGCAAGGCAGAGAAAGGATAGTGAAGCTCCGCCCAACGCGCGTCAGACACACTTTTGCACCGCGGAGCCAGAGCAGCAAAGCTGCTTCAGCCACGCGTCAGAACTAACTGGTACAAGCAGTAAAAATGAAGCAGCAGACGCGATTTTGCTGCCTTTGCTGCGTGAACGTAGCATAACTGCACAAGGATCGCCACTGTGCTAGCAACGAGCATGCTTTTAACTGGGGGGTGTAGCAGTTCTCGCCGTAAAGCAAGACTGACTCTCACGAGACTTCTGAGCCCTCGGGGTGCGGGTCGGTGCTCCTGCAGTTGCAAGTGAAGTATTTCCCCCACAGACCACCAGGGCGGCCGAGAATACCTTTGTTCAACCTGAAATGACTCATTTAATCATCCAAAACGTTATGGAACACATTAATTAACTGAAAAATGTTGCATAGTGTGCCTTTAATCAGTATAACACTAAAATAATAATTTTCGTTGCTATCACAGAGTCTGGTAGCGGCCATCTTTGCCCAAATATAGTAGCCCCTCCCTCCTGCCATCTTCCAGCAGTGACGTCACGGTGCGGTAAGCCTAGCGCCATTCTCCCCGCTTTCCAAGCTAAATCAATGGGAACTACTAGACACATCTGCAATCAACAACAATTATTGAAGATTTCCAGAGGACTTCACCATTGAAATTCACCAGAGCTATAGTGAAACTGACAATGCCCACGTGCATGGCAGCTGGATGCTGGAATACATCGGGTAAAAGTGAAAAAAAGAGTTATTCCACCTTTCTGATTCCTGATCCTCCACGGACGGGTTGGTCGTTGGATCGCCAACTTGAAGAGGGAGGATTTGCCATCGAACTTCTGGCCAGAGAAAAAACCCGTAATATGTAGCCAACATTTGGAAGAAGAATGTTTTCAAGATGACTTGGATAATAGCGCGTTGTGACAAACACCAGATACAGCACTGGGACTTGATCAACAGCCGATACCGCACCGTGACAATGTCACTAACCAGTAGGTGGCAGTAGTGTTCTTTGACAAACATGGATGCCTCCAGTAAAGCACATTCACATGGAAATGACTCTGAATTAAAAACACTGATCATTTATTGAACAGGATGGAATCATTTCAGATTTAAAGAACTTTCAGAAGTTTGGATTCTGAAAATGAGCGACTTTTCCTTTAAAATAGCTGTTTTTATTGCATAATTTGATGGTTTTTGTCATCATTATTGTGTTCTATCAGATCTTACAGGCACAGAAGTTCCAAAGTTACACCTGCGATTCAACCAGCACAGGTACAGCTCTGCAGTGACAGCATCTAGTTTCTAGACCAACACCTGCAGCCTCTCAGCAAACCTGTCCTTCTTCTTTGCTCTTTAGTTTCTTTGTCTCCTCTGCTGGGTGTCATGTGTTTCTGCCGGGGGGGGCAGAGCTGGTGTTCCCCCCCAGATGCCTGACGGCGACCACCAAACTGAGGTGGGCTGAGAAAAGGCCCGACAGGAAGTGGGTGTGGCTGGAGGAGCATGACGTCCTGCTTAGTCGTCCGCTGGAACTTCGTCCTCATGGAATCAGGTTCCTAAAGGTAGGAAATGATTGAGGAGAGTTTATGACATTTATGCAGATCAGGACAGAACTTTACAAAAATATTCAGTAAAGGGAAATTTGAAAGTGAGGCTTTTAGATAAAATCAGACGAAGCAACTTTCTGAAGTTTCCCGGTTAGTTAAAGATGTTAAAATGTTTTTGTTTGTTTTTATGCACTGCACATTGGAAACATTTATTTTTGTTAAATAAAGTGGATTTTATTAAGCCCCAAACTTCCCAATTTATGTCAGTTTGTTCTTCTAATCAACAGTTTGTTAAAAGTCTCTTTATTCAGTGTTAAGGTTTGAGAGCCTGTGGATTTAATCAGCCCTAATCAGAATATAATACAGTCTAAAGAACATGTTAGTGAATATTCATATGCTAAACTAATGTAATTAGCACTTAATAGGGGAGAAACTAAGAAAAATAATCCTAAAGCTGTTTTTTTTCACATGTTTTGAAGCATTACCTGTTAGTTTGCAAAGGGGCCCCTCAACAGGAGCTAATTCTGTTTGAGGGGCCACAGCATGGAAAAGTCTGGGACCGCGTCCCCTAGCTAATATGGGGTTTAAAACATTTCCAAAGCAAATATTTAATTAATTTCTGTTCTTTTCTCTTGAATTCCAAAAAAGTAGAAAAAAATCAATCCTCTGGACTTTGTTTCCAGGTTTGAAGACGTTTCTCTTCCATCCAGGAAGATTTTTCAATTCAAAATGTCAGAAATAGCGTTTAGTTCCAGGTTTTATCCAGCAGCCCAACAAAGCCTGGTTTTAGTTTAGAAAACATGCAAATAGAAACGGATGAACGGGTCCCCCCCTTTGGAATGGGGGTCGTTTGGCTTCTTTGTTAGCCTGCAATGCCCCATACCTGTCTATGTCTCTGAAAGGGGGGGCGTTAGAGGGATTTGTATTCAGCCAGTTCAACAATTCTTTCTCTCTGGACTCGTCCGTCCGTTTCTATTTGCATGTTTCCCAAACAAAAACAAGGTCTTGATTCTTCTTTTTATTGGAGGTTTGGACTTCCGGCTTGTGCCACTATCTCTGTTGATGTTTTCTGTTTTCTTTATCCATTTCTAAAGTCATTGAATAGTTTCCCTAAAAAATGCGGAGTTATTAATCCAACTTAATAATAATAATACATTTGATTTATACTGCACTTTTCATTAAAAAGACCTCCAAGTACTACAAAAAAGAAAAGCATTAAAAAAGAAATACATAAAAATAAAAAAATATATATAATAATGACAATAATAATAATAATAAAAAAATAAATAAAGGCTGTTTTAAAAAGAGAGAGGAAAAACATGTAAAGGGGACCAAAAGTTTTGCTAAAAAGAAATGTTTTAAGGCCTTTTTTAAACACTGGGTGGATTGAGGAGCCCTCACCTCAGGGCGTCGGGGGGGGCATGTCCATGGATGCATTGATCTGTAAAGAGGGAAACCTTGTAATCAGTCCAGGTGGAGATGGGAAGCCAGTGTAGAATGGAGAACGGCGGTAATGTCTCATCATCCCGTCTCTCATCAGGATCTCAGCTGCAGAGTTCTGGATGCACTGAAGCCTCTGCAGACTCTCTTAGGGATCCCAATGAGGAGAAGCAGCAATAGTCCAGTCTGGAGGATTGCCTCTTTTCTTAATGCCACTGTAACAGAAATACACTCTTTTCTAAGCTTATATAAATGATGATTTCATGGGAAGGTGATGAAAGGTGCTGTACTTTTTAAAAGGTTGCTTGTTTAAAGAAAAAGTGAAAACATAGGCTTAAAAGTCTTTCAAGCTCAACATTTTTCACTTTGCTGGGAGTTTAGGAATGTTGATTTCATCTGATTGATCTGCAGCCTGTGGAGGTCTGTGTGCCGTATCACCGGAGAAGCCGGGGGGAGGTGGTGCTGCGGACGTTTGACGGTCAGTCGTGGAGCACTCTGACGTCTCACCTTCGGAGAGGAAGTGAGGAGAACTGCTGTCATCCTGGGGGACGCCCTGCCAGGGTAAAGATAGTCTTATTTGAACAGAGATCATGTGTGTTCCTGGGGGGGGTGAATATCTGTGATTTGTGCTTGCAGCTGGCGTGCTCCTCAGTGAGCCACTTCTCCTGGTTTATAGCGGTGTCCAGACCTGTACGGGATACCTGCTCCGTTACCCCATCAGGAGCTCTTCTGGTGTCCAGCTTAGACTCTGGAATAAAGCTTGACTTCCCTCCTGACTCCACTGCTCAGACTCGTGTTATAACTCTACAGGTAAACCCTGCCACAGCAGTGGAAGGACGGGGCGGACTCTATTATCCCTGATGCTTCTCTCTTTCTGCAGGTGCTGCAGGTTTTTGAGTCAGAGCTGCAGGCTCTGTGTGGTGATCCTCAGGCCACGGTCAGTCCCCTCCTCTGTCTCTCCCAGAATCCCTCGCTGCATTTCCTGCAGCCAGTTAAAGTCCAGATCCCTCTGCCACCAGGAGTCACAGGTACAGGCAGCCGAACTGGTTTCTCACACACATGCATGAGCAGAATATTTTAGCATGCATTAACGTCTGCAGTGCGTCTACAGGGCATACGGCTGATCTGTCCCGATTACATCTGCTTCACGGAGATCCGTCTGCCCAAACCTGGACTGACATCACGTCACAGGTGTCTCTCTATGTCACCCATCTATACGCCGTTTTCTACATCACGCATTTCTCTTGGTAAGGCTCCATGCTGGTTGATGAATTTACAATCACCCTGCTGTGGATTCCAGGCTGTGGTTCTGTGACGGTGCGTTATCTGCGTTAAAACAGGTACTGGCTGTGGTACACCACGCAGCGCTGCGTTAGCGGGGTGGTCAGAAAGGTCTATCAACGTCTGAAACAGTTCAAAGTCCAGTTCCTGGTCCTCCAGCGGAAGACCGATCCCGCTCAGGTTCTGCTGCAGTGCCTCCCTGCTAACAAGGTCTGTCGTCTCCTGTCCTCTTTCAACTAGGCCAGTTTTATCCAGGGGGCGCTATAAAGTCAATATAGACATAGATCAATAACCATTCAAAGTTATCACACCCGTATATTTATATGAATGCCAACAACAAAAAAACATTGTGTTTATTTAAGAGCAGCTATGCAAATGAACAAACATCTAGAAAAAGTTGACTATATTCTATTTTTTTCCATGTGAATCCCAGATTGTTCATTCTTCTTTGCCTTTTCTATAAAGTGCTTTAAATCATTCCTAGCTGTCTTTATCCCTGCTGGATCAGATCCTGACCTTTGGAAAAGGAGGCAGGGAAAGCAGGATAAAGCCTTAGCCTCGCTGCATGCAGTTAGCCTCGCTGCTTGCAGTTAGCCTCGCTGCTTGCAGTTAGCCTCGCTGCATGCAGTTAGCCTCGCTGCTTGCAGTTAGCCTCGCTGCTTGCAGTTAGCCTCGCTGCACGCAGTTAGCCTCGCTGCACGCAGTTAGCCTCGCCGCTTGCAGTTAGCCTCGCCGCATGCAGTTAGCCTCGCCGCACGCAGTTAGCCTCGCTGCACGCAGTTAGCCTCGCTGCACGCAGTTAGCCTCGCTGCACGCAGTTAGCCTCGCTGCATGTAGTTAGCCTTGCTGCACACAGTTAGCCTCGCCGCTTGCAGTTAGCCTCGCTGCATGCAGTTAGCCTCGCTGCACGCAGTTAGTCTCGCTGCAGGCAGTTAGCCTCGCTGCACGCAGTTAGCCTCGCTGCACGCAGTTAGCCTCGCCGCTTGCAGTTAGCCTCGCCGCATGCAGTTAGCCTCGCCGCACGCAGTTAGCCTCGCTGCACGCAGTTAGCCTCGCTGCACGCAATTAGCCTCGCTGCATGTAGTTAGCCTTGCTGCACGCAGTTAGCCTCGCCGCTTGCAGTTAGCCTCGCTGCATGCAGTTAGCCTCGCTGCACGCAGTTAGCCTCGCTGCAGGCAGTTAGCCTCGCTGCACGCAGTTAGCCTTGCTGCACGCAGTTAGCCTCGCCGCTTGCAGTTAGCCTCGCTGCATGCAGTTAGCCTCGCTGCACGCAGTTAGCCTCGCTGCAGGCAGTTAGCCTCGCCGCTTGCAGTCAGCCTCGCTGCACGCAGTTAGCCTCGCTGCACGCAGTTAGCCTCGCTGCTTGCAGTTAGCCTCGCTGCACGCAGTTAGCCTCGCTGCACGCAGTTAGCCTCTCTGCACGCAGTTAGCCTCGCTGCACGCAGTTAGCCTCTCTGCACCCAGTTAGCCTCGCCGCTTGCAGTCAGCCTCGCTGCACGCAGTTAGCCTCTCTGCACGCAGTTAGCCTCGCCGCTTGCAGTTAGCCTCGCTGCAGGCAGTTAGCCTCGCCGCTTGCAGTCAGCCTCGCTGCACGCAGTTAGCCTCGCCACTTGCAGTCAGCCTCGCTGCTTGCAGTTAGCCTCGCTGCACGCAGTTAGCCTCGCTGCTTGCAGTTAGCCTCGCTGCACGCAGTTAGCCTCTCTGCACGCAGTTAGCCTCGCTGCATGCAGTTAGCCTCGCTTCATTTAGTTACCCTAGCCTTAGAGCTAAACCAGCTCCTGGAAAAGGACGGTTCTTGCACCATTTTTCTTCCTTTCTTTCTCTCTCTCTCTGTCAATCACCCTCATAGCCTCTGCGCTGTGCTGGAAGGTGTTGGTCACCTCAGGTCGTAGCTTTGGTGCGTCCAGAACTCTCTTATCCTTCTTTAATGCAGAGGAGCTCCTGCGCATCGACAACTTCTAACGACAGTCAATGGGTAAAGATTTTTGCACCGTAGGGCGGAAATACGTCACCAGTCCGATGAAAAATGGAAAGAAGCTTTACTCGTCATTAATGATTAAATATTTATCTTTCACATCTAAAAATATATATTAATATGTTTTGCAATATTTTAATTATTTAAAGTTAAATCATAAAAAAAAATATATGGTTTTAATGTCTTAATCAGCGTCATTGGGTGGATGGGGCGGCACCCTAGCGCCCTCTATTGGCCAGCCGCCACTGCCTTTATCACAGCAGTAAGTGAAACCTCAGGCTTTAATATTTAACGGTTTCTGTGCAGGTAGAGGGCCGAGTTCAGTCTCTGTCTGAGCAATATGACGGACCGCAGCCTTCAGACCTGTGTGACCTGCTGGAAGGAGAGCAGTTCTTCGCCGGCTTTGAGAGGGGCTTGGACATCGTCACAGGTTGGAGTCCATCTTTAATCTGAGTCATGCGCTGTTCTCTAACAGTTGTTCCGTTCGTCGTTCAGTGTTGAATCGTTCTCTTTCCTCAGACAGACCGGACTGCATTGAGGGTCGACTGTGTTTTGTGTTTTACTCCAGTCTGAAAAATGTGAAGGAGGTGTATGTCTGCCCTGCTCGGGGACAGAAAGGACTGGTCAGGGGACAGGTACGATGTTCATAGCAGCGAATAAAATAGAATACAATAGAAAATCCCTTTATTGTCCAAAAATGGATACATTCTGGTGTTTACAGCAGCAAAAAAAGATTATAGAAAAAAATTGACACACAAATGTGGACTTTAGAAAAATGTATAAGAAAAGATCCGCTGATTGCTGCGGTCCTCTCAACATCAGAACTTTTTTAAAATTACGCATTAAATCAGTAAATGTTCCATATAGTGACGCTTAAAGTATAATATTCTCGCCTCAAATGATTTTAAAACGTGCTTTTATTGAACAACAGAAAGAGAACTTTTAACTTAATGCTCTGAGCTCTGTGAGCGCTGACGCGGAAGCTGCTCTGATGCATGCTGGGTAAAGAGGGAGGGGCCAGAACAACTTCCGTGGACTTTGTTCTCCATCTTCTTGTTCTAGTGAATAGGAACAGTACTGGGGCTGAGTCTGATGACGTTTCACGAGGACGCACAAGTACCCAGATTGAGAAACAGCTTTAGAATTGAAAGAGCTTCCTGGATGGGAAGAGAAACGTCTTCAAACTTGGAAACCAAGTCCAGTGGATTGTCGTGAGGAGGGGGAGGGGTCTTCTTTGGGCATGTGTTCTGTGCTTTAAGGCGTGGGATAAATCTGTTCAGTGTGGTCAGCAGAGATGTTGCTGTTGCCGCTCTGTGGTGCAGGCTGGTAGCCTGCGATGGCCTGAATGCCCCGCCATCGGCTCTGTGCCTCTCTGCTTTCCTTGGAATGGGTAGTGACCTTCTGTCTCTACTCCTGTTTGATGCAACGGGAAAGGTTGCTTGCTGTTTTCAAGTCCTGTTCATCCCCTGCAGTCGCATCATCAGTACATTTCATGATGAATGAGGTCACGTTTACAAGCCATCCATCCATTTCCAGAGGGAATCAAACCCGGAGCCTCCTTGCAGCAAGGCAGCAGTGCTGCCCTCTGCTCCACTGAGCAGCCCACGTTTAGCAGCCAATGAAATGTCTTCAGCTGCAGTGTCAATGTTCTGAGCAAACTTCATGCCGTTTATTTCCTCTAAATCACTCTTTCTGTCGGAGAAACAACTGATGGTTTCCGGGGAAGAAGGTTTGTGATAAAGGTTCATTTTAAGGTACTAGAACTGAATGAAAATCGCAAGATGCTATTTCCTCCTCCTTGGCAGATTACAGGTGTTATCAGTGGGGCACCCACTGGGAGCGCCACCCCTGCTGCACATAATAAATCTGATAACTCTGTTAAACATGCTTCAGTGACCGGAGCTACATGTGGTTCTTATTAGTAGTTCTGCCATTAGATCCCTATGAAACAGATACAAGCAGCTGCTCTAAAAGCAGAGAACGGAGGAATAAACGGCTCGTCTAACTGTACGCCTCTGACGACTGAAGGTGGATCTTTGCAGCTTTGAAAAAACTGAACTATGGGGTGTTTTTTGGAGATGTTCTTGGAACCTGGAAAGAGGCATAAATCATGGGTCATCTGGCTTTCTGTCCACTGAAAGCAAGTTAGATCATTTGTTTGGTTAAACTGCTTTTACTAAACCTTCTTCCTTTTTTTATTCATATATAAAAACATCTCTTTATTCAGAGCTCAGTGGAACCAAAGTGAAATATGAACAAACTGTCGATTAGTCCTGACTCTTCTTCTTAATTTTCCAGGTGTCGTTTTACAGAGGAGACATTCCCAGCAGTCTGCCAGAGGAAGTAGCCAAAAAGAGGAAAGGACTTGACCACCAGTGGCTCGCAACTTTACCTTTAAGACTTCCTGTCAGTTAAAATCCCAAATATAATTTCTTGCCACCTTCTGAATGTTAAGGTTAAATATAGCCGGAGTTGTTTTGTCTTTTAAAGTCTTAGGGAAGTCATATTTAAATATCAAATCATTCTGGCTTAAACATGTATAGAAATGTTCTCTTTATCAGACCATATTGTCCCAAAAGTTAGAACATTTCTATTTAAAAAAAAAAAAATCCTGTCTTAAAATCTGTGTTGTTTTTTTTCCCGTTATCTTCTGCAGGCCAGTTAGTTCTACGTCAGCCTGAACACCTAAGGCCCCGTCCACACGAAGTCAAAACGAACACGAAACGCTGATATTTTCCAGAACATTTGTCCTAAAGACGGAGACGTAAAATAAATGTGATCGTTCTCACGAATGCATGAAAACGCTGCAAAATGTATGCCAGGCCTGTAAGTGGCGCTGTGGTGCCAAAGCAAAAATAGGCGAAAACAGGCGACGAAATGTTGGGCATGCGCACTAATATTTATACATGGTTGCCCTGCGGGTCCATTTTCGTGGTTCAGTCAAATTCAGGTGCTGAACTATGTGGCCGATATTGCTCTGTTCTTCCTGGAGATATTCCAGAAGAAGAAGATTCTGTTGTAAGCCCGACAGCAGGGTGAGTAGCATTAGCAGCAACGGCGCCATTGTTGTTGTTATGTGTCGCGCATGCGTGTTTAGAGGCGACGCTATGACGCATGCGTGTAAGAAAAAAAATGCGGTTAGAGCTTAAAGATGGAAACGCGAAAACGGCGTTTCAAAATCTTCCCACTCTGAAGGCTTAATAAAAAAAAGATTGTTTACAGACCCCCGAAACGCCGGCTTCGTATGGATGAGAGGCTGGTTTGGTGAAAAATTAGTGAATCTAGGCCAGGTGGACGGGGCCTAAATTTGGCCAATAATATTTCAACGGTCATCTGTCAATCAAATGTTTTCGGTCATAGCATCTTGATTCATGTGTCGCAGCTAATATACGCAACGGTTGAAACCAGAATCCTTTCCTTTCCCATTGAGTTGCGTCCCAGTGTTCACGGGGATGGACGTCTGTGTCTTCGGCAGGCGTAGAGCTACCAGAACTGGCAGCGTTGCGAGGCAAGGGCTCAAACATGTACGGCTGGAAGCCTTCTACACCAAACCAAGCTTCTGCCGCCCTGGCGTCCTCTTCCACAACATCTTTGTCCCCGCTTTCCTCCTCTAAATAAAAAATGGATGACGGAGGAGACTCATCCACGACCTCCGACACTAAACTCTCCTCCTCTTGCATGTTTCCTCTGTCCATAGCGTTCCTTGACAGCGTCGTTTCTAAGTCACCAATTCAGTGCTACTTGGTCCCAATGGAATTTCCCATTGGACCTGCTAGCACTAAGTTGCTAACTGGTTAGCAAGATGCTTCCCACAAACCGGCCACAACCAAGCTTGCTTGCGAACCTTCCGCCACAACAATCCCGCCCCCTTGATAATGGACCAATCACATTCACTTTATTCACTCATGTAAAGTCGGGCACCACTCGGGAGAATTCGGAAATGTAACGAGGGAACGGCCGCTTCCTTACGACTTTAAGTTTTTTCAATAAAATTAAAGCCTTTATGAGGTTTAACTCTTCTCCAGTTATTAGGCTGCTTTCTTGAAAAACATCATCAGAGCCTAAAATTTGTTAATTTCTCTTTCAGGCTCTACGCTTGGAGAACAGCTTAAACATGGAGGAACAGCAGTATCCTCCTCTGAACCTGGGCGACCCAGAGAGCGGTTACCTGACCGAAGCCAACCTGCTGTCCATCTCTCTGCAGATCGGACAGGACTGGCGTGTGATTGGCATTAACCTCGGGATGAGCTATGAAGAGTTGGACCGCATACAATACAAACACAGGTGGGAAGGAAAACATCGTTTGTTTATGGAAATCTGTTGCTTTTAGAGGATTTAAAAAGTTAATCACGCTGTGGTGCATGGCCGCAGGAAGTGGCGGTGCTGCAGCACCCCCTAGTGACGAGAAAGAGAAAATGTATTAAAAATACTTTGCACAATTTAGAAATTTCTCATGAATATTTTGGGTAATGATTTTTACTTTTTTATTTTACTCTTACATGTATTGTGATTTTGATTTAATTATTTTAAGACCCCATCGACAGAAGTTCACATAATTTACGTTGTCATGGCAACACCAAGCAAGCTAGTGGAGGAATCCCGCCGGCAGCAGAACACTAGTAAATCTACGAGGAGGTAATATGGCACAGAAACGCATTTCTGATTGGTCCGCTCATTAGAGACTTTATCTCCACGACCTCAGAGCGCACCTGAACATTTGGACACCTGTAACCATGGCAACCTGCCTGTAGCTCACAGTAAGAGCATGGTGCCGCCGCACTTTATCTATTCATGCAGTTTAACGTAACCAAAGTATTTTACAGTGTTACTGTGATCCTGTGTTCAATAACATAAAATAAAAATAGTATAATAAATAGTATAATAATATAATTATTTCCTTGTGGTTTCAATGAAATGATTTTGGAGCTAATAGAGTCCCGTGTGACATAAACACAGTGATTGAGGTTCCTGCCAGCTGACCTAATCTTTTAATTGCATTTTAAATGTTTCTTTTTACTGACATGTAAATGTTTACAGCATTGGAAAACCTAATAATTTTAGTTTGACCTCCTCCACACCACATTAAAACAAAACAAAAATCGATTTTCATCATTTTTTGAAAAAGCTCCAGGGAGCGGGGACGCTAAAGAGCCGCGGGTTGCTGACCTCTGACCTATGTCATCAAATCAATACAGTTCAGTCTGTCCAATCAGCTGCCTGTAATGTCTTTAAATGTCCAGCAGGTGTCAGTATCTGTGAGACGGAATCAATGCAGTTTGGAAATGTGTCTAAACCATTGATCTCTATTTATTCACTGGATTGCTAATAGCCTGAAAAGTGAAGCCACTGTCTACCATGTTGGTACTCCCCACCCCCATGGAGACGTGCAGTAAAAATGCCTCCCTGTGCAGCATTAGGCTGCAAAAACCAGCAGTTTTCTGGCTGTAGGAAGAAGTTTCACGGGTGATTTCACAGCATCAATCTGTTCTTATATCAGATTCTTGTTGTAACTAAGAGCAAGAAGCAAAATGTGAACTTGATTTCTGTTATTTTACCAATTGATGTGATTCTGCTGGTGTAGAAATTGAAGCTCTGTGGAGTTATTCAATTGGTTCATTAATTTAGTTCTACTGTAAATCTGTCAGATTTAAAGGCTGATTCACAGACAGTATAAAAGTATACGGCATCATTCAGGCACAATTTGCAAATAGAGAAATACTATAGCATTAACAGACACGTATTTGTAATTCAGTCTTTATGTAAAATCTTAATGTTATATATAATTACCACAACAACTATCCCTAAAATTTTGAATTAGAAAAGCTTCCTGGATGGGACGTCTTCAAACTTGGAAACAAAGTCCAGTGGATTGTTTTCATTTTTTTTTTAATTGCCATGTTAGTATTTTATTTATCAGCCACAGGATTGTTTTGAGTTGATCCTTAAATAACGAGAAAAAAATACAATCATTTTAATCAACATATGCATATTAAGATATGCATTCACCTTACAGTGTTCAATTCATTGCATTATTCACACACCTTGAACTTTATGCTTATGTTCAACCTTGATATAAAAAGATTCTGATAGGAAACCAAAATCTTTTGAGTTGCAATGAGACAAAAAAAAACAGAGTATTAATACTTTTAGACACCAGATTTTTAAAATAATAATGAGAACGAAAATTCCAAATCTTGCCTGGATTTACTTTGCTTGTAAAGGTGACTGCATCATGTCATCAGTGTGCAAACATGGTGAAGAAAAGCCCTCTGCGGGATCAAGATGGACGTGGTTGGTATGCGTCTGTAGGAGAAGCAGCAGTAGGATTGTTTTAATCTGCGCTGTCAGCCATCATTCAGCCATCTGGGACGCTGCAAGAGATTAAACTCTGTTTGCTCATCTCAGCCTCCGCCCAAAAAACCCACTCATGCTGCATCCGTAGGTGGAAAAAAATGCATTATGAAAAGTCAGAGAGTCATGTGTTCTTAGCAGGAATATCTGAACATATTTATAGAAAAATAGAAACATCTCTGCATTTTACAATTAAATGTTGAATAAACAAACTTTTCCTTGAAATGTCCACATTGCTGCGCCTTACAGCTTGCATAGTAGAGCTCCAAAAAAGCAGCTGATTGCATCGACTTATTGACTCTTCAGCAATCCCTCACACTAAGCATGCTTGTAGCGACAGTGGAGAGGAAAAACTCCCTTTGAACAGGAAGAAACCTCCAGCAGAACCAGGCTCAGTGTGAGCGGCCATCTGCTGAGGCCCACTGGGGTTCAAGGAGACAGAAGCAGACATAGAAAAAGAAGCATAGATACAAAAGGCAACTGTCAACCAGCTCCACAGGCGGCCCCGTCCAGGAAACACTGCAGCAGGAAGACTCCCAGCAGCTGGAAGATTCTAGAACCACCACTGTTCCCAGCAACCTCAACCAGTTCTTCCATTCATGCTGATTCTGCTCAGTTTCTACCTTAGTCAGTTAAATAACCTGCTGCTGTCATTCTGCACATCTCTGATGTTGCTGCTATTTTCAAATATCCATTACTGTAAAAATGTCCATAGCTGCATATTGGTTATTTATTCCCCAGTTTTATATTGTTAAAGCACTTTACAGTATTTTATTGTTTATCTTTTAACTCTTCACTATTATGTTATTCTTATACATTTTTCTAAGGTCCATATTTGTGTGACTATTTTTTCTAATGTTTTTGTTGCTGTAAACACCAGAATTTCCCCATTGTGGGATAAAAAGGGAATTTCTATTCTCTTCTATTCTATTTTATTCTCTTTTATTTTATTCTTTGCTCTTCTCTTATCTTCTTTTTTTTCTATTCTATTTAATTTTATTCTGTTCTCTTCTTTTATTGTATTTTATTCTCTTTAGTTTTATTCTCTTCTATTCTGTTCTATTTTATTGTATTCTAGTATATTCTATTCTTGTATATTCTATTTTTTTCTAGTATATTCAAGTGTATTCTATTATTTTCTATTCTATTCTTAATGACAGTCTTTTCCTGCCATCCTTCTGCAGCTGGCAGCTTTATGAGACAGCGTCTGTTGTTTTGTGTTCTTCACCAGAGATAACCTGGGTGCCTTGGTGCTGGACCTGCTGTTTCACTGGGCCCGGGGACAGAGGAACGCGGGCCCCGGGTCGGTGTCCAGGCTTGTGGCCGCCATGATTGAAAGTGGGAGGAAGGATCTGGCGGATGAGATCGAGGACATTGTCAGTCTGGGAAGGAGGAAATATTCGGAGTCTCTGAGGAGAGTTGGTTTAGAGGCAGAGAGACTTCAGGAAGCCCAGCTTTAGACCAACCTGCTGGTTAAAACTGAGCCCATCTTCCTCAGCTCTCTGACCAACTGTCATAATGCTATAAAATTAAACATCTTGTGTTTTTATTTATTCTTTACTGCTGGATGTTCAATCTCAACCCCAATATTGCAGCTCTGGCCATTTTTATTTTTATCCCCAAGGTCATCATGCAGTGATGAATCGTCATGATGACGTAGTCTCCCATCCCCCAGCCCCTGACAGCTTCACAGCGCATCTACCATCTGGGTGTAATTCCACTGCCTGCCAGCAGATGGCGTCTGTAGATTCTTCTCTATGGTTCCCAGTCAGCCTCCCCCCCCTCCCTGCCTGGCTGCTGCCTGCTTTCACTCCCACCTCCTCCTCTGGACCCAGATGCTAGTATTTCCTCTGTTAGCTGCTGTCGGTGTCAGACAGAGAAACTGCATCGATTTTAGCCCCAAATCAGCCCGGAGGCGCGAAGCGGCGGAAACGGCTGGTATGTATGTATGGAGGGGGGGGGGGGGGGGCTTCCTGATGCAGAGATGGTTTAATATTTAAACCTAAAGATAAGCGCACGATTGATCTGAAATGGAGCGGTTTCAGGATATTGCTGATCTGCAGCAGCGGCTGGTTGTTGCTGTGAGATGCGTCTCCGATGCGTTTCTGATCCGCCTCTGATCCGCTGAGTAACGGGAAGGAAATAATTTCCCGTCAGGCTGTCAGAGCAGCGAATTCAAGCTAAAGGGGATTAAATATGTAGATCTGGCAGTTAGACCGGGTTTAACGGCTAGATGGAGAAAGAAAGGGCTGATTGGAGAGAGGCCATTCTAACCGTTAGACACCTCCAGGTCCGTCTGGAACACGGAGGCGGTGGATTTTGGCTTTTATATAAAATCCCATTCTGAGCTCGCTGGTTGTTAAAATATCATCGTTAAATTCGCACATTAAACGGAGCAAACCACCTTTAATTCAAGGTTCAAACGGGAGGGAGACTTTTCATTGAATACGTTTTTAACACTCATAAAAATGACTCGTTGGATTAACTCAGATTAACTGATGGCAGATTTTCCATTGAGCTAAATCCACAGTTATCTGCAAGCTGTAATTTTATTGAGTCAGTTCAACAAAATTCTTAAAAATTAATTGTAAAAGGAAATGAATGCACCGGTGACCTGACCAAGATGGACCCCGCCTCTCACCTGCAGACACCAGGACCCCTCATCACCCCAGCTGGCATAATGCCTGATGGAAAATGGATGAATACACCAAATTTTATTATTTTTCAATTGATTCAACTTAATAAAATCAAATTCTGTTGACCTCTATTTGTTCTGGCCAGAGAAAAAACAGGTAATATGTAGCCAACATTTGGAAGAAGAATGTTTTCAAGATGACCTGGATAATGATGAAGCTGCCATCATCATTTTCATAGTGGAGATGGTTCTAGATAAGTTTTCCTGCTCATAAATAAGCTGAAGAGTCATTTTCGGTCTGAGCCGACAGAAGCGCATATAGCTGGTGGTAAATAGCAGAGGAAGGTAGCGTACCCAAAACTTTACTTACGTGAAAGTAGCAGTACTTCATCATATATTTAAATGACAAAAAGTGGAAAAGTAGTTTGTAAAAAGGCTTAAGTCCTGAGTAACTGATACCGTGTTCAGAGGAACAGATTTAATGTTTTTTTGGGTTATAAAATGAATCAATGCAGTAAGTGAGAATCGCTTAAATATACTGTTTAATTTATTATCAGCTGACCTCCAAATGACGATGCTGACTCAGCAGATGGAAAATAACATTTAACCAACAAGCATTGAGTGCAAAAAGAAGAAAGTGGAGCATTTTTACATATCCACTACTGTAAAAATGTCCACAGCTGTATAGGGATGATTTATTCTTGCATTGTATTTATATTTCTAAAACACAGTACAGTACATTAATTGCTTTTAAACTCCGTCACTTATTCTGCTATTTCTATAGATGTTTAAGATCCACATTGTGAGACATTAAAGGGATTATTTATTCTAGATTTATTTAAAACAAGCTTGTTTTCACTAAGTGACGTTAAAATGGGTGGAGCAGCCAGAAATTTTACCTAAGTAAAAGGAAAAAGGAAAATGCTATAAAGGTACTCCCAAAAGTAATTTTTTTTGTTTTCAAAAAGATACTCAATTAAATGTTACGTAGTAAATCTAACTAGTTACTAGTTACGGTGAACAGTTCTGGCCTGCACACATCCTACCCCCAGAGGAGAGTTCCCATGGCCGCTCATCAATAGATGCATTCTCACTTATTGCTTTCCTGTTTCTCTTTATTATCAATGCTAAAGCATTCCCACTTATTGTTATTTTTTTAGGTTTAGCTAAGCTGTTCGGGCGTTGGTAAATGTTGACTGAAATCTTTTAAAACCTAGATCCTCACCGTGGAGAAATAGTTTTTGGTAGAAACATGAGGGTTGGCATATTTCTTCATCACACCTGCTGATTCCTACAGCCTGAAAATTATTTATGTATCCTTTATGGTTTTTGATTTATTAAACATAGTTCAACATAAACTTTTACACATTTTTCAAATTTTGCCATTTTCCCTCTTTTTTTCCTACAGAATGCTGATGTTTCAAAAACATTTTTGAACAAAAAAAAGTCCTAAAGCTTCGTTCTCCAATCCATCATGAATTAAATCGGTACGACTTATTATGCCAGAGTTAAAGGCATTTGATCGACACATCATACAGGTGATTAAACCAAGAAAGCACTGGGAGACAGTGGCTGAAAAACACATCGCTGTGTAATTTGTTCAATACTGTTGGCTGGATAGTTCTTTCTAAATAGCATTAAAGTCGTAGAGAAATCATATTTAAATATCAAATCATTCTGGCTTAAATATGTATATAATTCTACTCTTTATCAGACCACACTGTCCCAAATCCTGTCTTAAAATCTGTGTTTTTTCTCCGTTTTCTTCTGCAGGCCAGTTAGTTCTACGTCAGCCTGAACACCTAAATTCAGCCAATCATATATCAACGGTCATCTGTCAATAAAATGTTTTCGGTCATAGCATCTTGATTCATACGTCGCAGCTAATATACGCAACGGTTGAAACCAGAATCCTTTCCTTTCCCATTGAGTTGCGTCCCAGTGTTCACGGGGATGGACGTCTGTGTCTTCGGCAGGCGTAGAGCTAACAGAACTGGCAGCGTTGCGAGGCGAGGGCTCAAACATGTACGGCTGGAAGCCTTCTACACCAAACCTAGCTTCTGCCGCCCTGGCGTCCTCTTCCACAACATCTTCGTCCCCGCTTTCCTCCTCTAAATAAAAAATGGATGACGGAGGAGACTCATCCACGACCTCCGACACTAAACTCTCCTCCTCTTGCATGTTTCCGCTGTCCATAGCGTTCCTTGACAGCGTCGTTTCTAAGTCACCAATTTAGGCCCCGTCCACACGAAGTCAAAACGAACACGAAACGCTAATATTTTCCAGAACATTTGTCTTAAAGACGGAGACGTAAAATAAATGTGATCGTCCACATGAATGCATGAAAACGCTGCAAAATGTATGCCAGGCCTGTAAGTGGCGCTGTGGTGCCAAAGCAAAAATAGGCAAAGAAATGTTGGGCATGCGCAGTAATATTTATACATGGTTGCCCTGCGGGTCCATTTTGGTGGTTCAGTCAAATTCAGGTGCTGAACTATGTGGTCGATATTGCTCTGTTCTTCCTGGAGATATTCCAGAAGAAGAAGATTCTGTTGTAAGCCCGACAGCAGGGTGAGTAGCATGAGCAGCAACCATTCAACACAGTACGGCGCCATTGTTGTTGTGATACTGTGTCGCGCATGCGTGTTTAGAGGCAACGCTATGACTCATGCGTGTAAGAAAAAAAAAAATGCGGTTAGAGCTTAAAGATGGAAACGCAAAAACGGCGTTTCAGAATCTTCCCACTCTGAAGGCTGAATAAAAAAAAGATCGTTTACAGACCCCCGAAACGCTGGATTCGTACGGATGAGAGGCTGGTTTGGTGAAAAATTTGTGCGTTTAGGCCAGGGTTTGACTTCGTGTGGACGGGGCCTTAGTGCTACTTGGTCCCAATGGAATTTCCCATTGGGAACCTGCTAGCACTAAGATGCTAACTGGTTAGCAAGATGCTTCCCACAAACCGGCCACAACCAAACTTGCTTGTGAACCTTCTGCCACAACAATCCCGCCCCCTTGAAAATCGACCAATCGCATTCCCTTTATTCACTCGTGTAAAGTCGGGCACCACTCGGGAGAATTCGGAAATGCAACGATTGGAACAGCCGCTTCCCTACGACTTTATCCGGGGCCACTTCCTGAGACGTGAGCCCGGTTGGTGAGCAGCTGCCTTCTGTAACTTTAAGCAACTTCTCTGATCTGAGTAAGATTACAGTTTCTATCAAAATCTGTTTTAATGTCTCCTGTTTATGAATTGTTATTTAAAGACTTTGTCCAGAATGATCTGTTTTCTGGAAAAAGAACCGGAGAGATAGACCTTGAAGGTGTAGACACAGAGAGCTTTAACAGTATCTATGCTTGTTGTTCTTTTTTCTCTCCATCCCCCCGTGTTGCTCCGGCGTCCGTTCCAGGTGGTTCTCTCCTCCAGTCAGCGCCGTAGATGAGCCTGACGGAGACATCAGGGCGTTGCAGAGCATTCCTGCTGCTTAGAAATAATTGATGCGGCGTTTCATTGTCAGGTGGAAGGTGACGCTCAGCTTTCTGCTTGGACTGGTTTGCTTTTTAAAACCAGAGCTTAGAAAACAGCATAAAATGAAAACCTTGTTTTATTGACATGCGTCCTCAGGGCAGAGCAGAGGTATGAGACAGAAATGTGCAAAGATCCCACCCAGTATGAGGAGGAGGATACTTCAGTATCACCTATGTGTGGAAGTTCTATACTCCTCTGCTGTCTGGCAGCAGCAGGTCATCCACTAGCTGCACCTTTATTTTAGTAGTTTGGTGTTTTTCTCGATGTGGTGAGAAAGATGAGATGTCCAGATGGTTTACAGAAACAAAGCCACCATGCATTACCTGTGGTGTCAGAGGAAGGACCAATCTCTTCACCTTTCTCCCGCACAAAGAGCCTTTTTCTTCCCAACGCATAAAAACCGGACTAAACACGATATCTTTGGCCTGCAACAGGTGATTACAAATACGCTTTCATCGTCTTTTAATGGCTGCAATGTGATCTCAGCGAAAAGCCCTGATCTCACTCTACTTGTTCTACAGTGGGGTCAGGAGCTCATAAGGGCGAGTTTATAATCCTAATAATGAGAGGGAAATACTCTCATTGCTGCAGAGTTCTAAAATGTTAGTATTTATCTTATGAACAGCAGTTAAGGTTGAACTAGGAGCAGACAGATTAGGAAAAGGTTCCTTTTTATAAACAATTATGCAACCAATCTGTTCACATGAAGCTGAATTAAAATGCTTTATTCATTTATTACAATCGCTCTGTTTCATTACTTTCTATTTATGCCTTATTTCTACAATAAATCTGACTCTGGATTCATTAAAATTACTTTAAAAACATCTAGAAATTATTTTATTTCTGACTTTCATCTTTATTAATTGCATTTGCAATTTAATTTCAGTTCAATAAAACACAATTTTCAAATCGCAGAGGGATTGATTATTAGTCCCACGATATTTAATAAGATTAAGACATTAAATTTCTCCCTCCAGACCTTTAGGTGGCGATAAAACACTCAAAGTGGGTTTGTCGTCACACAGAAAGGTGGTGAGCGTAGCAGCTAGCATGCAGATCCGTGCATGCGATGGAAATAAAGGCTTATTAACACCATGGCTAAAGTGAAGTCCTGCAGGATGGACTCTGGGGAAAACTGAAATCCTCGGGGAAAAATCTAGAAGTTTGGGGTTAGTGCAAAGGAAAAACATTGAAATAAAAACACAAGTTGGATTAAAACTAATCGCAATTTAGATTTTTGGGAAAATAGTTCTAATCTTTATTTATACGTCCCCCTTTTGTTGATAGTTACCTTTTTATTATTCAATATTTATTTCCTGGTTTGTTTTTTTTAATGGGATAAACAATAATATTTGACATTTATAATGCTAATATAGAATGTTTATGCTAACAAGAATTGTTGGAAAAGTCCGATCATATTCAGAATCCAAACTTCTGAAAGTTCTTTAAATCTGAAATGATTCCATCCTGTTCAATAAATGATCAGTGTTTTTAATTCAGAGTCATTTTCATGTGAATGTGCTTTACTGGAGGCATCCATGTTTGTCAAAGAACACTACTGCCACCTACTGGTTAGTGACATTGTCACGGTGCGGTATCGGCTGTTGATCAAGTCCCAGTGCTGTATCTGGTGTTTGTCACAACGCGCTATTATCCAAGTCATCTTGAAAACATTCTTCTTCCAAATGTTGGCTACATATTATGGGTTTTTTCTCTGGCCAGAAGTTCGATGGCAAATCCTCCCTCTTCAAGTTGGCGATCCAACGACCAACCCGTCCGTGGAGGATCAGGAATCAGAAAGGTGGAATAACTCTTTTTTTTCCCACTTTTACCCGATGTATTCCAGCATCCAGCTGCCATGCACGTGGGCATTGTCAGTTTCACTATAGCTCTGGTGAATTTCAATGGTGAAGTCCTCTGGAAATCTTCAATAATTGTTGTTGATTGCAGATGTGTCTAGTAGTTCCCATTGATTTAGCTTGGAAAGCGGGGAGAACGGCGCTAGGCTTACCGCACCGTGACGTCACTGCTGGAAGATGGCAGGAGGGAGGGGCTACTGTATTTGGGCAAAGATGGCCGCTCCCAGACGGCGAACGTATTATTTTTAGGTATAAATAATGATCCATTGATTATTCCTGCTGACTGAACTTTTCCTTGAACGGCTGCCAGAAAACATTAATGATAACACATCCTATCTGCTGGGATTTCCTTCCTTGGATAATTGTTCTAATTCAGTCACTTTAAAGGTTTAGGCAGGATGATGGTCTAACGGAAGGCTTGATTTCAGTGTAGACTTTGACTAGGCCACTCTAAACCCTTTCCCGTCCTTCATGCAGATCTTTAAATGATGGAGTTGTTGATCCACGGTGGTGATTCTCTCCTGAAATGGTTCCTTTCTGTTTCAGCTGTTTGTGACTCTGAATCTGGAGTCCTGGAGCCTCAGACGGTAGAGGTGGGCGATACCGGGATTTTTTAATCGATCCGATACCAAGTAAATACTGGGTCAGTATCGCCGATATCGATACCGATACCGATACTTTTTACATTTAAGCTGCACTTGCCTGTTGCTTTTTTTCTATAAAGTTCTCAATCGTGGAATAAATAAGAGATTATCTAATGTTAGCTTATTTTAGCTAACAATTTTTAATGGGATAAATGTACTGGGTTTTTTCAAGGTCTTAACTACACTTTCTGAGTAATATATGATGTATAATGAAGTGCTGCAGACGATGACCACTGTTATCTACCTGGATATTCTCTGGAGGACTGAAACGCTTGGGTCAAAGATGTCTGTCTGAGGCTGGAGGCGGGTCTTTGGTCTCTCTCTCCATCCAAGTCTGAGTGAGCACTCACCCAGCAACCGGCAGCGCGGTTGTCTGTGTGACGTAGTGCTGAGTGGGCAGGCCAAGCTAAGCCTGCGCGCTGATTGGCTGGCGCCGCTGAGCCATGTGACTGTAGGAGAGGGGAGGGGGAGCAAAGTGCTGTTACACATATGGGGAAACTGGTGACTCCGCAGCAGTCAGCGCGCGCGAGAGAGGATAAAAAGTATCGATCTTGTTAAACGAATATTGTTCAATATAAATACCAGCGTTGGTATCGATAGTATCGATCCTGGGATCGATCCGCCCACCTCTATCAGACGGGGCTTTTCAATCTGATCAATTTCTTCCGATCTGATTGTTAAATTTCTTTAGATTGAAGCCTGAGGAGCTGCATCTGACATCCTTTGCCTGCAAAAGGCCAGAAGCCAGAAGGCTCCATTTAAATGATTTCTTGATTTTAGAGGTCAGACCATAATCAAGCCGCGTCTGACAAGTGAGGCTTCACCCAAACACTGTTAATCCCACTTCCTTTATGATTTAAGAGGATTTCTATTGAATTTCTCATTTTGTATTAGGGGTGGAACGGTTCACAAAATCCACGGTTTGGTTCGGTTCAGGGTTTTCGGTTCAGTATATGTTGATTGTTAGGAAAATCTATTATGTCTTGTATAGTACAACACGTGTTGCACAATGCTTGCTCACTGTTGCACTTTTATCCACCGCTTTCTTTCCGCCGTCATCGTAGGTCACTCTAAATGCAAAGTGGTCCCATACAGCAGACCTATAAAGTGTTTGGGCGTCTTCCAATCCTGTTTCTTTCCCATCCCCAAAACCCCAAAAAAATTTTCCCCAACAACAGCTGATATGCTCCCCCCGGGCTACGCTGTTTTGCTTTTTTTCTTTTGATCCCTACTGGTGGTTGGCTTTGGTCGCAGTACTGCCCCCTTCTGTTGAAGTGTAAAGTTTCGCCTTTTAGAAAAAGGGGGAAAAAATTCTTTTCACCCCTTTTTTTGTTTACAAGTGTGTAAAAAAACGAACTTCCTTTTTGTACCCTATGACTTTTTCCCGTTTCTTAAAGTGAAACGTAAATTAAAATTTTGGGGGTGGGAGAAAAAAAAAAAAGGGGAAAAAAAACGCATTGTTTTGGAATTTAACCCAAAGTTTTAATGGTTTGAAAAAAGCAGTTTTTTAAAGAGGGAAAAAAGGCAAAAACAGGCCCTCCATTATCCCTACAGAAAAGTTATCTTTCTTTTCTATTTTCCCCCACGGAGGGGACCTGGGGGGGAAAAAAATCAAATTTGTTTATAGAGTTGTTTGCTGCAGGAACGGAGGAGGGGTTTCGTTTCCCCAGTTTTGGAATTAAAAAAATAATAAAAGCATTAATTCCTCCTTTTTCCAAAATCTCCCCTTTTCCCCCCTTCTTCATTCCACTTCCAACTCCACCACTTCCATAAACCTCCTATCCCCCCTTCTCCTTTATCCTTCCTTACCTACGTACCCTTCCCTCCTTCCCTTCCCCCCCTATCCTTCCACACCATCCTTCACCTCCAATATAATTTTACCTAACCTTCACCTCCACTCCACCTCCCTTTATTTATCCCCCCTCTACCTCATCCAATCCTCCATCCCCTATCCTTTTATCCATGGGGGGGACCTTCCCATCCAAATACTTTTCCTCCCTTCTACCCTCAATTATCCTCCACTAAATTTTCAATAATAAACCTAACTATCCACCTCATAACCTTTATATCCAATAACCAAAACACCATTATCCTTCCTCCCCTTCTTCATACCTTACCTCATAACCCTTTCCTCCTCCCTAACTAATACTTTCCCATCCTTCCCTTCCCTTTAACCTCCACTTTTTCCTTACAACCTCTTCCATCCTCCCCTTCCATCCATGTCCTTCCACCATCTATCCTATCATACCAATCCCCACCACCTCTCCCTCCTCTATCCATCCCTTCTCCCCCCACTTTTTATCCTTTTCCTCCATCCATCCTTCCACCCCCCTATCCTTAATTTCCCCCATTATCAAATCCATCCCTCAAATATCCATCTATGTCTAACCATCCATAATAATCCAATCCTAATCCATCTACCTTATTATATAAATTTTAATCCTACATTTACCTTCATTCCACCTTTACCTCCCCCATCCTATTTTCCCATCCTTTCATCCATCCTACCCTCCCCTTTCCCCCTCCCTAATCCTCCTCAAATCCCCAATCCTTCACCCTCCATCCATTACATCCTTCCCTTCCCCCACCATATCATCCAATCCAAAATAATTTTTAATCCTCCTATCATTTACCTCATTCCATCCATTTTTTTTCCAATAATAAATAACCCTCCAATATTATCCATATCCTCCCCATTATCCATTTTAACAACCCATCTTATCCTCCACCAATATACCTCCCTCATCCTTCACATCCATCATAAAAATTACTCCCCCCTTTCCTAACCTCCTACAAATCATTTCCTAAACCAATGTATAGAACTCCCCCCTCCAATAATTAATCCTCCACTTCCACCTCCCTTCAATAACCTCCTTCCTCCGGGAAAATCCTTTTAATAAAATTCCGTTCCATCAACCATCCCTCCTAAACCCTCCCAACCTCCCCCTACCCGCCATATCCCTACATCAATCCATCTTTTTCCAATTAAATATAATTCATTTCTTTCATCCACCCCATCCTCCATCCATAATTAATCATTTTACCATCCAAATATTTTTCCCCTAATCCCCAATTATAAACCCAACCCCATCCATTTTCTTTTCCTTTCCATATCCCATCCACCTAATAACCCTTCATCTTCCATAATTATATCCACCATAATTAAATTATAATTTTCAATTCCTTTTATCCTCCATTCCTATATTTTCCTCATATTTTTAATAACATCCTTTAAATAAAAATAATTATAATCATCCATCCTCCTTTTATCACCATAAATAATCCATCCTTTAAATTAATCGAACCTTATAATCACCCAATTCATCCATCCTTTAGCACCTCCTCCAATCCATCCCCATAAATTAACCTCCATTTTTTCCCTCTCCCCCCCTTTCTCCATTCTTCCATCCTTCATAAATCCATCCAAAACCAAATATATTTTTTTCCTTTATATCCTCCATTTTTAAAATAATATAAAACCATTTACATCCATATCCTCCCTCATCCTTCCTTTTTCTTTACCCATCCTTTTAATAATTTTTATCAATCCATCTATCAACCCCCAAATCACATCCTTTAACCCATTTTCCATACCATCCTCCTTCCTCATCCTCCATCATTTTTCCAATCCATCATAAATCCATCCATCCAATACCATCCATCATCCAATTAATCATCCTTTCCTCAAATCCCTTCCAACCATATCCCTCCTTTCAATTCCCTTTTCCTTCATCCATATATCCAATCCATATTCTTTAATCATTCATCCAATTCATTTATCCATCCATAATTAAATCCAAAATTTTCAACCCAATTACCCCATAATCCATATATCCCCCAATCCCTAAATTATCCAATCATCCTTTTCCTTTAAATAATCCATCATCCTCCATCAAACCATAAATACCAATTCCCAACCCAAATTTCCCCCCCCCCCCCCAAAAAATTTTTATAAATTTAATCCTCCTTTCCAATATCCAAAACCTTTTCATCCATCCATCATATCCCTCATTTCTCCAAATCCATCCGGAATTTCCATACTTTTCCCCACCATTCATCCCAAATCCTTTTCATACTTTCATCCATTAATATTTCTTTATACCCTTAATATAATCACCTTTAAAATAAATTTTTAATATTAATTATCATCCAAATCCTCCTTTTCTTTTCCATCCATATCCTCCCATATAATCCAATTCATTCATCTACTAATTTATCCAATAATAAATTCCATAATCCATGCCATATTTTACAACATTAAATCCGCCAATTCCCAATCCCCCAAAACCATCCCTAATGGGATAAACCCAAATATAATAATTATCCATCTTTACCAATCCCAAAAACCCTTTAATTCCACCCCAAATCATTTTAAAATTCATCCAAACAATAAATAAATTATTTATCATCCAAAAATTTTCCAAATGATCCATTCATCTCCACCCTTCTAAATCATCCATAAAAATAATTTATCCAAATTCCTTTCTTTATTATAAACCATCCTCCCCTCATCCAAATTTTCCATCAAACCATCCATTCCATCTTTTAAACCTTCAATCTTCCACCAATTCTCCCCCCTTACTCCATCCCTTATCATAACCATTAATAATATCCTCCTAAACCATCCACCAAAACCCAATTCCATAATCCCCCCAAATTTTCCCCCCACCCACCCACCCCTTTCTTCCACCACCATTTTCCTTCATCCATCCACCTCCTCCATCCCTTATCCCCTCCAAACATCTCCACCCATCATAAACCCTTTTAACATCCATCCATTCATCTCCACCTTTCCATCCATTCCCATCCCACACCATCCTTTTCACCCATCCACCCATTTCATCATCCACCCCTTTCCAATTCCCATCCTCATCCATTCCACCCACCCAACCTCCATAATCCATCCCATCCTCTCCATCCTTCCTCAAAAAAGCCTTCCAACCTTTCCCCACCCATTCTTTTTTTCCCCTTTAACCCATCAAACCCAACCTTTCATCATCCACCCTTTTCCCATCACCCCACCATCACCCTTCAATCACCCTTCCATAACCATTCCAATCCATCATCCTTTCCATCATCCACCCCCCCCACCCACCCACCCACCCTAATCCACCCACTTTCCTCCACCTTTCACCCCAATCCATCCATCATCCCACCCACCCATCACCTTCCATAAATCATCCCTTCCCTTCAACCACCCATCCATCATCCTTTCCATTTTCCCCACCCACCACCCCCCTTCCCCCAGCAACTACTTAAACCCACACCCATCCATCCTTCCATCCACCCATCATCCACCACCCATCCACCCATATTACATCCACCTTATATCCCCCCTTTTCCATCCACCCCTCCTTTCCATCCATCCATCATCCATCCACCCAATATCCCCCATCACCTTTTTCCACCCCATCATCCATCCTTTATCATCCATCCACCCATCCATATTCAACTTTAAAATCCTTTCCTCCACCCATCCCCCTTTCACCTCCATCACCCCACCCAAACATCCATCCACCTTTCACCCACCCAGCCACCTTTCCATCATCCTTTCCTCCATTTTTCATCCACCCCATCCCCATCCTTTAATCATCCATATCCATCCATTCCATTTTCCATCCATTATATCCCCCCATCCACCCATCTTTCCATCCCTTCATTTTTTTTCCCAAAATCCTTTCCATCATCCACCCCAAAATTTTCCATCCACTCCATCCCTTCATAAACCCAAAAAAACCCCAATCATCCTTTTCCACTTTCCATCCTTTTATCATCCTTTCCCATCCATCCTTTCCTTTATCCACCCCCATTTATCATCCTTTCCCATCCACCCATCACCCCATCCACCCTTTCCATCCATACCATACCCACCCACATCATCCATCTATCACCCAAATTCCTTTCCAAACCCCCATCCATCCACCCCATCATCCATCCATCCTTCCTTTACATCATCCATCCATCATCCATCACCACCCATTTTCCCTTTTACCCATACCCACCTTTCATATCCATCCTTTCCATTACCTTTCCATCATCCTTTCCATCCTTTTCATAAAACCAACCCATCTCCATCCACCCCATCATCCATCCATTCATCACCCCATCCTCCACCCCATCCACCCATTCATCCCATCCATCATCCATCCCCCACCCAATCTTTCCACCCACCCAAAATTATCCACCCTTTTATCATCCATCCTTCATATCCTTTCATCATCACCCCTCCCCATTTTCCATAATATCTTTCCATCCATAAACCATCCATTCCCACCCAAAACCCTTCCCCACCCCATCCACCCTTTTATCCCTTTTCCATCATCCATCCTACCCATACCCATCACCACCCACCCAAACCCAAACCCATTTATCTTTCCAAATCCACCCATCCATCCTTTCCACCCATCCTTTTAACCCAATCCACCCATCATCCACCCACCCATCATTTCCATCATCCACCATCGTCCTCCACCCTCCTTTTAAAAATTTAAACCCCTTTTTCCCTCATCCATCCTTTCCTTTCCCCCAATCCACCCATCATCCATAAAACCAAACCACCCCATCCAATTTCATCCATCCCCACCACCCATCCATCCTTTTTATCATCATCCATCACCCAAATTCCCCATTCCTTTCATCCACCCATCCCATCCTTTCCATCATATCCTTTTTATCACCCCACCCAAATCATACCCTCATCCACCCAACCACCCATCCCATCCATCCATCCATTTTTTCTTTCCATCCATCCTCATCCATCCATCCTTTTATACCCATCCTTTAAAATTCCACCCATCCATCCATCCATCATCCATCCTTTCCATCATCCTTCCATCATCCACCCTTTCATCTTTCCATCACCCAAATCCCACCCACCCATCGCATCCCTTTTATACCCATCCATAAATCATCCATTCCATCCTTTAAAATCATCCTTTTCCATACCCCTCCACCCATCCATAAATTAACCATTATCTTTCCAAAATCATCCACCCATTTATCACCCACCCCACCCTCATCCATCCATTCCTCTTTATATTTTCCCACCCATAAATCCAAATCCACATCATTTTCCCATCCTTTCACCCAACCATTATCACCCACCCACCCCCCCCACCCATCCACCCACCCTTTATCACCCATCATCATCCACCCAATCCATCACCCAATCATCCACCCATTCTTTTAACCATCCAACCCATACCCTTTCACCCCACCCATCATCCATAATTTATCATCCACCCACCCAATCATATCCTATTCCCCAACTATTCCATAAATTCCATATCCTCCATCAAACCCTCAAAAAACACTTCCTTAAAAATTCCCCCCAAACCAAAAAATTCATCACCCACCCAAAAAATTTTTCCATTTTTTCTTTCCCCCAATTAAAATCCTTTCCCAATCATCCATCCTTCCCAAACCCACCCATCCATCACCCACCCAATTAAAAAAATCCCTTTTCCATCTTTCCATAAACCTTTTCCTTTAATCCCTTTAAAACCATCATCCTTACCCTTTAACCCATCCCCCCTTTCATAATCCATCCATTTTCCCATCACCAAAACCCAAATTCAACACCATCCATTCCCACCCTTTCCCCTTCCCTTCATCATCCTTTCCATACCCACCCCTTCCATTAAACATCCTCCTTTAAATCATCCACCTTTAAATTATCCCCCCTCCCTCCCCACTCTCAAAACATTAACCCTTCCACCCAATATCCCCTTATCACCCATATCCATCCCACCCACCCCATTCATCACCACCCTTTATTTTCCATCCATCCTTTTTCAACCCTTAATCATCCATCCTTCATAAATCCTTTCCACCCTTCCTTTTTCCCCCTTTCCATACCCACCCTCCTTCACCCAATCCACCTTTCATAAACCATCATTTCTTCACCCAAAAAAAAACCAAAAACCTTCCTAAACCCCACCCAACACCCTTTCCTTCCCCACCCTTAAAAAACCCAAAACCAAAACCATCCACATCCTTTTTCATCTTCCATAAACATCCACCCCACCCAAATTAAAATTTTCCCAACCCAAAACACACCCCAAAAACTCCAAACCACAAAAAAACCACCCCAAAAACACCCCAAACCCACCACCCCCCTCCAATCCTTCTAAAAACCACCATTCAAAAACCCACCAAAACCTTTAACCCAATCCTCCACCCAAACCATCCATCCTTTCATAAACCTTTATCTCCATCCCATCCATCACCTTCCTTTCCATCATCCATCCTTTCATCAAACCATCCTTTCCACCCTTTCCATCCATTCATAAACCATCCATCCATCATAAACCCAAATTCCTTTCTTCATCCATCCATTTTTCATCCATCCATCACATCCATATCCCACACCCAAATTACCCTTTCTTTCCATCCAATTCATCACATCCACCCAAATCACCCAATCCCTTTCCATCCTTCTTCCCCATCCATCCCCCCCCCCCACCTTCCATCCTTTTCTCATCCAAATTCTTATCCACCCAATCCACACCACCCTTTCCATCACCATCCTTTAATTCACCCCAACCACCTCCCCAAACCACCCATCATCCATAACATCCAAAATCCCCCAAATCCCCAATCCCCATTCCTCCATTATTTCCTTTCCAGTTTGCCCTGGGGTGAGCAGTAAAAGGTCCAAAAAATTAAAAAAAGTGCAGCGGGGCCCCCCCTTTTTTTAACATTGCCCCTTTTGCTTTTAAATCTTTAAAGTTGTTTTAGAAGAATTGAAATTTTTAAAAATGTTTAAAAACCCCAAAGAAGAGGGGGGATTTCCCCCTTTTAAGCAGTAAATATTGTTAATTATAAAATTTTATAACCCCCAAAATTGAGTGTTATTTTAATTTTTCAAAATTTCCAGGACCCAGCCCCCCCCCCTTCCCCATTTTTTTTTTAAGGACCCTTTTCCGGCCCCAAGCCCTCATGTGAGACAGGGGACCCCCCCTTACAAAACCCGGGCTTTTCCCAATTTTCCTGGGCTTTTCCTTCTGAGTCACTGTTTCCCCCTTTTTTTATGCTGACCCCCAATAAGGCCGCCCCCTCCCTTTCCCCTTTTTTTCAAAAACCCAAAAAGCTAAATGTCTTTTCATTCTCCCAGCCCTTTTTTCCCCTGTCCCCATTAGGAGGAGGGAGAAAGCAAAGGACTCAGACCCAAAAGGAAATTTCCCTTTCAGGGTTCATTTCAATAAAAAGAAAATATCCCTTTGAAATTTTAAATTTTGTACTGGAAGTAAATTTAAAAGGATTTGTTTGCAGATTGAAAAGCCTGATTTTGTCTTTAAATCTCTGTTTGAAAAACCGCTGTGGAAAAAGGGAAAATTGGGTCCATAATTTTGGTCCCCTAAAATGATTTAACCCTTTTGATCGGGTTTTTAAAATGCATTAAGGACCTAGAATAAATTTGATTTTATCATTCCCTTTTTTAGGGGGCTGCAGACTGAATGTCTGCAATGAAATAAACATGAAATATTCAAACTTTAAGCAAATACTGCAGCTTAATTCAACACTACTTTATAAATCAAACTTCATAACAGAAGTTTACTGTTTGAAAAAAAGAAAACAAAGTTTGAAAGTACAGATTGCTCTGTCTCCTAGTAACCTTTGATCCTGAATCTTCTCTATTGTTTTCATATAGAGGGGTCATACAGGTCAACGTTCCAGCTCTGATGAACAAGGGTCAGAGAGCCGATTGTTATCTCTGTCAGCACCATCGCTGTGGTTAGCTCTTTAATCAGCTGCATCCAATGGCTGCTTTAGCAGGCTGGATAAGGTGGAGTTCAAGGTTCTGCTCGGGTTGCGTCATCAGAACTTATCAGCTATTCTGGTGCAAACTTAAACATGAACTTTGTTTGGATATTAGCAAGAAGGTGATGTTTGAAGCCATTCATGGACTCCTGGTTATTTTTAAGGGTAAATAAATGTTCTAACATTAAGAGCAAAGACTTTAGCTGCAGTTTTTAAAGGGAGGATTTCTGTGTCTCAGTGCTTTAGCCTAAATATTGAACAAAATGACTTTAAAATGTTGTGAAGTCTCCAAAGTTTACTAGTTTACCACAGAGGCTGGAATTAAAGCTTTAAAAATTTATTTGAAAGTTGAATTTTCTGCTCCGGTTGTTACTCTGATGCTTCCAGGGTCTGTTTGACCAAACGTCACCAGTTTACCTCGTATCAGGCAGGAGGTCTGGATTCCCTCTGGATCAGGAATCCAAAAAGCCATTTTCCCCTGAATGCAACAGAAAAAAGTCAATTAGAGCCGCATATTTCACATGACCTTTTGATTAAAAGACGACTAATTTTAGTTAAATGTCTGGTGAAGGAAATATGTGAGAACTGGAAACACCTAGAATTTTATTCTAGTTCCGTAAAAGTTTAAAAAACAATCCTCTGGACTTTGAAGACGTTTCTCCACCCCTCCAGGAAGCTTTCTCAATTCTAATGTCTGGATCTGCAGTGAGTTTGAGTCTTTATAGACAAATCCTTGTATCCTTTGGAAACGTGCAAATGGAAACCGATGAATGGGTCGTTTGGTTCCATCGTTAGCCTGTAATACCTGAAACCTGTCTATGATTGTTAAGAGTCAGTCGTTAAGGAGGTATTGTTCACTGGCTGGGGTGGGGGGTGTGGTGATATCTGGAAGGGATCATCTCTACAACTGAATTGTAAGTTTTTGAAAGCTGGAATCTGAGTTCCCCCCCCCCCCCCCCCCTCTGTTTAAGGTTGGGTAGTAGAGTGGAGATGTCATTTCTGCGCTTCGTCTCGTGAGCCGCGTGTTAAAAGGAACAAACCAGGTCATATTTCATCCGTCCTCAGTTCTAAAATGGCTTCAAGTCCAAGTCGCTGACTATGAGTTTGACACGTTCAGGGGGAGGAAGTGTCAGTGAACAGAGGAACATGCTGTGAAATGAAGATTTAGGCGAAATGTCACTGCTGTGAGGGAAAACAGAGCATGATGAGCTAGAGAGGCGGGGGGTGGAGTCTGAGCTCCAGGAAGCAGAGAGAGAAACACTCTGAGTGACCTCCTCTGCACCTCCTTCCTCCACCCCTGCAGCAGCCAGTCAACGTCCTCCATCCACCTAAACACGCCACATGCTGCTGAGCTCAGAGATAAGGTTCCCTCTAACCTAAACATCCACTCCTGCTGTTGTGTCTCCCAGGAAGAAGATCTTAGATATTTGGGTCGTTGCATTTATAAGAACACAGCCACACACTGAGCGCAGCAAACCCAGCAAATATGGGAAAGCTGCGTTTGGTGAGTCGTGACTGAGGGAAGCGATGGGGGAGGGCTGGTGGGGAGGAAAAGAGAGGTAGGTTCTGATTGGTGTTTGGAGGGGTGGAGAGAGGGAAGCATCTTTTCACAGTAAAGGTGCTCTGCATCACACATCCTGGTTCTGTTTAGTTCAGGGGTGGGCAATTCCAGTTCCTGAGGGCCTGTATCCTCTACCTTTTAGATGTGCCTTTGGTGCAACACACCTGAATCAGATAATTAGGTGATTAAGACGACTCCGGAGGAACTGACTGCATACTGAAGAGGTAACTCAGCTGTTTGATTCAGGTGTGTTGGACAAAGGATGGATCTAAAAGTTTCAGGATACCGTCCCCCAGGAACTCGAATTGCCCACCCATGGTTTAGTTGCTGCTTTCTGCCTGAATGCTGCATCCAAAGCAGAAAGATGCAGCTGTGCTGCCGGCGGGAAGGCGTTCAGACTGTCACATGATGCAGCTGTGCTGCCGGCGGGAAGGCGTTTGCAGACGGTCAGTGATGCAGCTGTGCTGCCGGTGGGAAGGCGTTTGCAGACGGTCACATGATGCAGCTGTGCTGCCGGTGGGAAGGCGTTTGCAGACGGTCACATGATGCAGCTGTGCTGCCGGTGGGAAGGCGTTTGCAGACGGTCACATGATGCAGCTGTGCTGCCGGCGGGAAGGCGTTTGCAGACGGTGGGAAGGCGTTTGCAGACGGTCACATGATGCAGCTGTGCTGCCGGCGGGAAGGCGTTTGCAGACGGTCAGTGATGCAGCTGTGCTGCCGGTGGGAAGGCGTTTGCAGACGGTCACATGATGCAGCTGTGCTGCCGGTGGGAAGGCGTTTGCAGACGGTCACATGATGCAGCTGTGCTGCCGCTGGGAAGGCGTTTGCAGACGGTCACATGATGCAGCTGTGCTGCCGGCGGGAAGACGTTTGCAGACGGTCACATGATGCAGCTGTGCTGCCGGCGGGAAGGCGTTTGCAGACGGTCACATGATGCAGCTGTGCTGCCGGCGGGAAGGCGTTTGCAGACGGTCACATGATGCAGCTGTGCTGCCGGCGGGAAGGCGTTTGCAGACGGTCACATGATGCAGCTGTGCTGCCGGCGGGAAGGCGTTTGCAGACGGTCACATGATGCAGCTGTGCTGCCGGCGGGAAGACGTTTGCAGACGGTCACATGATGCAGCTGTGCTGCCGGCGGGAAGACGTTTGCAGACGGTCACATGATGCAGCTGTGCTGTGCTGCCGGCGGGAAGGCGTTTGCAGACGGTCAGTGATGCAGCTGTGCTGCCGGCGGGAAGGCGTTTGCAGACGGTCACATGATGCAGCTGTGCTGCCGGCGGGAAGACGTTTGCAGACGGTCACATGATGCAGCTGTGCTGCCGGCGGGAAGGCGTTTGCAGACGGTCACATGATGCAGCTGTGCTGCCGGCGGGAAGGCGTTTGCAGACGGTCACATGATGCAGCTGTGCTGCCGGTGGGAAGGCGTTTGCAGACGGTCACATGATGCAGCTGTGCTGCCGGTGGGAAGGCGTTTGCAGACGGTCACATGATGCAGCTGTGCTGCCGGCGGGAAGGCGTTTGCAGACGGTCACATGATGCAGCTGTGCTGCCGGCGGGAAGGCGTTTGCAGACGGTCACATGATGCAGCTGTGCTGCCGGCGGGAAGGCGTTTGCAGACGGTCACATGATGCAGCTGTGCTGCCGGCGGGAAGGCGTTTGCAGACGGTCACATGATGCAGCTGTGCTGCCGGCGGGAAGACGTTTGCAGACGGTCACATGATGCAGCTGTGCTGCCGGCGGGAAGACGTTTGCAGACGGTCACATGATGCAGCTGTGCTGCCGGTGGGAAGGCGTTTGCAGACGGTCACATGATGCAGCTGTGCTGTGCTGCCGGCGGGAAGGCGTTTGCAGACGGTCAGTGATGCAGCTGTGCTGCCGGCGGGAAGGCGTTTGCAGACGGTCACATGATGCAGCTGTGCTGCCGGCGGGAAGACGTTTGCAGACGGTCACATGATGCAGCTGTGCTGCCGGCGGGAAGGCGTTTGCAGACGGTCACATGATGCAGCTGTGCTGCCGGCGGGAAGGCGTTTGCAGACGGTCACATGATGCAGCTGTGCTGCCGGTGGGAAGGCGTTTGCAGACGGTCACATGATGCAGCTGTGCTGCCGGTGGGAAGGCGTTTGCAGACGGACACATGATGCAGCTGTGCTGCCGGTGGGAAGGCGTTTGCAGACGGTCACATGATGCAGCTGTGCTGCCGGCGGAAAGCCGTTTGCAGACGGCCACATGATGCAGCTGTGCTGCCGGCGGGAAGGCGTTTGCAGACGGTCAGTGATGCAGCTGTGCTGCCGGTGGGAAGGCGTTTGCAGACGGTCACATGATGCAGCTGTGCTGCCGGTGGGAAGGCGTTTGCAGACGGTCACATGATGCAGCTGTGCTGCCGCTGGGAAGGCGTTTGCAGACGGTCACATGATGCAGCTGTGCTGCCGGTGGGAAGGCGTTTGCAGACGGTCACATGATGCAGCTGTGCTGCCGGCGGGAAGGCGTTTGCAGACGGTCACATGATGCAGCTGTGCTGCCGGCGGGAAGGCGTTTGCAGACGGTCACATGATGCAGCTGTGCTGCCGGCGGGAAGGCGTTTGCAGACGGTCACATGATGCAGCTGTGCTGCCGGCGGGAAGGTGTTTGCAGACGGTCACATGATGCAGCTGTGCTGCCGGCGGGAAGACATTTGCAGACGGTCACATGATGCAGCTGTGCTGCCGGCGGGAAGACGTTTGCAGACGGTCACATGATGCAGCTGTGCTGCCGGTGGGAAGGCGTTTGCAGACGGTCACATGATGCAGCTGTGCTGTGCTACCGGCGGGAAGGCGTTTGCAGACGGTCAGTGATGCAGCTGTGCTGCCGGCGGGAAGGCGTTTGCAGACGGTCACATGATGCAGCTGTGCTGCCGGCGGGAAGACGTTTGCAGACGGTCACATGATGCAGCTGTGCTGCCGGCGGGAAGGCGTTTGCAGACGGTCACATGATGCAGCTGTGCTGCCGGCGGGAAGGCGTTTGCAGACGGTCACATGATGCAGCTGTGCTGCCGGTGGGAAGGCGTTTGCAGACGGTCACATGATGCAGCTGTGCTGCCGGTGGGAAGGCGTTTGCAGACGGTCACATGATGCAGCTGTGCTGCCGGCGGGAAGGCGTTTGCAGACGGTCACATGATGCAGCTGTGCTGCCGGCGGGAAGGCGTTTGCAGACGGTCACATGATGCAGCTGTGCTGCCGGCGGGAAGGCGTTTGCAGACGGTCACATGATGCAGCTGTGCTGCCGGCGGGAAGGCGTTTGCAGACGGTCACATGATGCAGCTGTGCTGCCGGCGGGAAGACGTTTGCAGACGGTCACATGATGCAGCTGTGCTGCCGGCGGGAAGACGTTTGCAGACGGTCACATGATGCAGCTGTGCTGCCGGCGGGAAGGCGTTTGCAGACGGTCACATGATGCAGCTGTGCTGTGCTGCCGGCGGGAAGGCGTTTGCAGACGGTCAGTGATGCAGCTGTGCTGCCGGCGGGAAGGCGTTTGCAGACGGTCACATGATGCAGCTGTGCTGCCGGCGGGAAGACGTTTGCAGACGGTCACATGATGCAGCTGTGCTGCCGGCGGGAAGGCGTTTGCAGACGGTCACATGATGCAGCTGTGCTGCCGGCGGGAAGGCGTTTGCAGACGGTCACATGATGCAGCTGTGCTGCCGGTGGGAAGGCGTTTGCAGACGGTCACATGATGCAGCTGTGCTGCCGGTGGGAAGGCGTTTGCAGACGGACACATGATGCAGCTGTGCTGCCGGCGGGAAGGCGTTTGCAGACGGTCACATGATGCAGCTGTGCTGCCGGCGGAAAGCCGTTTGCAGACGGCCACATGATGCAGCTGTGCTGCCGGCGGGAAGGCGTTTGCAGACGGTCACATGATGCAGCTGTGCTGCCGGTGGGAAGGCGTTTGCAGACGGACACATGATGCAGCTGTGCTGCCGGCGGGAAGACGTTTGCAGACGGTCACATGATGCAGCTGTGCTGCCGGTGGGAAGGCGTTTGCAGACGGACACATGATGCAGCTGTGCTGCCGGCGGGAAGGCGTTTGCAGACGGTCACATGATGCAGCTGTGCTGCCGGTGGGAAGGCGTTTGCAGACGGTCACATGATGCAGCTGTGCTGCCGGCGGAAAGCCGTTTGCAGACGGTCACATGATGCAGCTGTGCTGCCGGCGGGAAGGCGTTTGCAGACGGTCACATGATGCAGCTGTGCTGCCGGCGGAAAGCCGTTTGCAGACGGTCACATGATGCAGCTGTGCTGCCGGCGGAAAGCCGTTTGCAGACGGTCACATGATGCAGCTGTGCTGCCGGTGGGAAGGCGTTCAGACGGTCACATGATGCAGCTGTGCTGCCGGTGGGAAGGCGTTTGCAGACGGTCACATGATGCAGCTGTGCTGCCGGTGGGAAGGCGTTTGCAGACGGACACATGATGCAGCTGTGCTGCCGGCGGGAAGGCGTTTGCAGACGGTCACATGATGCAGCTGTGCTGCCGGCGGAAAGCCGTTTGCAGACGGCCACATGATGCAGCTGTGCTGCCGGCGGGAAGGCGTTTGCAGACGGTCACATGATGCAGCTGTGCTGCCGGTGGGAAGGCGTTTGCAGACGGACACATGATGCAGCTGTGCTGCCGGCGGGAAGACGTTTGCAGACGGTCACATGATGCAGCTGTGCTGCCGGTGGGAAGGCGTTTGCAGACGGACACATGATGCAGCTGTGCTGCCGGCGGGAAGGCGTTTGCAGACGGTCACATGATGCAGCTGTGCTGCCGGTGGGAAGGCGTTTGCAGACGGTCACATGATGCAGCTGTGCTGCCGGCGGAAAGCCGTTTGCAGACGGTCACATGATGCAGCTGTGCTGCCGGTGGGAAGGCGTTCAGACGGTCACATGATGCAGCTGTGCTGCCGGCGGGAAGGCGTTTGCAGACGGTCACATGATGCAGCTGTGCTGCCGGCGGGAAGACGTTTGCAGACGGTCACATGATGCAGCTGTGCTGCCGGCGGAAAGCCGTTTGCAGACGGACACATGATGCAGCTGTGCTGCCGGCGGGAAGACGTTTGCAGACGGTCACATGATGCAGCTGTGCTGCCGGTGGGAAGGCGTTTGCAGACGGACACATGATGCAGCTGTGCTGCCGGCGGGAAGGCGTTTGCAGACGGTCACATGATGCAGCTGTGCTGCCGGTGGGAAGGCGTTTGCAGACGGTCACATGATGCAGCTGTGCTGCCGGCGGAAAGCCGTTTGCAGACGGTCACATGATGCAGCTGTGCTGCCGGCGGGAAGGCGTTTGCAGACGGTCACATGATGCAGCTGTGCTGCCGGCGGAAAGCCGTTTGCAGACGGTCACATGATGCAGCTGTGCTGCCGGCGGAAAGCCGTTTGCAGACGGTCACATGATGCAGCTGTGCTGCCGGTGGGAAGGCGTTCAGACGGTCACATGATGCACACATCTGGTTAAAGTTCTCACTCTGAGAAAATGGTCTTTTCTTTCAAGCTACAATACTTTTAAAATCTTTTGGCTCTTTTGCTGCTATTGATTTTACCAGATTTTTTTTTATACATTTCGCACTCTGGGCCTCAAACCATTAGTTGTCCTTTAAAGACATAAATCTGTTTAGGTTGAATCTAGGGCTGCAACTGACGATTATTTTGCAAATCGATTAATCTGTCGATTATTATTTTTGATAAATCGATTAATAATCTGATAGCCAAAGGTTCCTTAAAGAAGATTTAATGAAATGAAAGCAGGAGAAAATAAATCTTTTCCACTTGAGGAGGCTTGATAGCGCAGATTGACAGACGAAAACATAAAAAAAAAAATCTTAAATGTAAAATGTTAACATATTTAGTTTTTTTAACAATCTTGGTATAATAATATAATATAATCTAAGTGTGTCGTTCTGTCAGCTAAAGGCCTGTTTTAGAGTCTCTTTACTGCAGTTAATGAATAATAGATTACTAAATTAGCTAATGATTATTAAAATAATTAATCAGGATTAGAGATAGGGGGAGGAGCTCAGAGTAGAGCTTTGATAAGGAGATTCTGATCTTTGGTTTGCTAGTGATGCTATAATGAAGTAAACTGCTTCCTGTTTTTCTGTCACAGACTTGCTTGAAGTACCAGCAGCCTGATTAACTGGGAAAACGAGGAGCGCTGCAGGTTATCTCCGTTAGAACAACCAACCATTAGAAAGCAGCAGCTCCAGGGTGATCCGCTGACCGACGGGTTTCACTGCGATCAATGGCTGATAAACAGATCAGGTAAAGATGGATAAGAATCAGCATCATTTGAGGAAAAAGAAAAGATTTTTCACTGGAGACTTTTTTTTCCTTTCATGCAGTTTGCCTGCCAAATTGATCAATGGAGGGATTGCTGGGATCGTTGGAGTAACCTGCGTGTTTCCCATTGACCTGGCGAAGACTCGCCTGCAGAACCAGCAGAATGGATCCCGCCTTTATACCAGCATGTACTGTATAAAACTAATCCCAGCAGAATTTATGCTTTTTTCTGTTCTTTCCACTCGTTTAACTGCACTTTGTTTGGCTTTCTGCAGGTCAGACTGCCTTATTAAAACTATTCGCTCTGAGGGTTATTTTGGGATGTACAGAGGTAAGTAGACAGATTTTCCCTTGAAAGGTGGAAATCGCCGTCTTCCCTCATGGCTCTCTGTCCGTTTGATCCTCCAGGAGCTGCGGTGAACCTAACCCTAGTCACTCCAGAGAAGGCCATCAAATTGGCTGCTAACGACTTCTTCAGACACCACCTCTCCAAGGACGGGTGAGGCAGACCTTCCGCTCACCCACTGCTCTAGCTCTATGGAGTCAGAAAGGGGTGAAATTAGCCTGATAAACCAGATTAAATGGGAGATTAAATGTGTCATTTAGTCTGGCCCTGATGAAGGAGACATCGGAAGATTGTTGATGAGATCAACCATGTCTGTGCCTATTGGCCAACGCACCAATGAGCGCCACTGACTGTGACGTAGGAAGCGCCACAGGAAGCTGGTGGGGGGGGGAGTGGAAACAAACAGCCTGTCGGTTAAACGCCGAATACGTCCTTCTCCAAAATGAACGATCATAGAGCCTCTTCCTGCTCACGTTTCAACAGAAACCCAAAGTCTGATCCTTCCAGAACTGATTCCAAAGCTGAGTCAGACCAGAACTGTTCACTAGTTGCTGCCGTCTTCCTTGTTGTGCAGCTTAGTCGTCCCGCCCTCAAAACCCCGCCCACTTTGCATCCAGAAATTCAAAACACATCTCTGCGTTGTGATTGGCCGGCCAGTTCTAGGGTCACAAACATCCATTTATTTGGAAATAAAGACTCCAATTATCTCCAAGAACCGTATCCTCCCAAAAAACAATAAAACCTCCAAAATAATCCTGTAGTCCTCAGGGTTTCAATCCGTTTTGATAAACGTTTGACCTCTTAACATCCACCTCAGCTTGGGTAAGCCTCACCTATTCTGCAAACCCAAATGAAAAAGCAAATAAATTAAGAACTGTGAGCCCAAATTACACGTGCCATACATTATTTGAAAGCTAACACTCTCTAGTTTCTGAATATATAAATAAAAATTGGGTGAGTAGAACACAGACCAGCCTGCATCGGTTCAAACATGAAAGTTTTTTTTTTAATTCTCATCCATCCATCCATCCATCCATCATGTATCCATCCAGCCGTTCATCAATCCACAGGGAGAACATGCAAACTCTCTGCAGAAAGAGCCCAGGCCGGGATTCTGCAACCTTCTTGCTGCAAGGCGGCAGTGCTACCCACTGTTCTACCGCGCAGCTAATAGCGAATGTGGTTCTGATCAGGTAGTTGGCCAATCCAGCTCATTGCCTCTGAGGTGGTTTAAACATGTCTTGGTGCCTTTAGCGGCAGTGGAAAATGACTTTACGTCTCCATAAAGCTGCATGAAATGTTCGGAACCCCAGTGGGAAAACGTCAGCAGAAGAAACGGCTCCATCAATCCTCACTGCTGAGGTTCAGTGAACATTTGCTAACGTCTGCAGCTCAGTCGCTCATTAGCGCGTCACACCATGACTTAGCTCACTGTCCTCTCCTCCTCTGGGATACTAGGCTGGAGCCAGGATCATCACTGGAAATAACAGCTTGAAATATTTTTTTATATAGGAAATAAATCTGTACAATATATTAGTTTAACTCTTAAAAATCCGTGGCTGGGCGTGCAGGTGGTGCAGCGGTTAGCGCATCCAACCCGTGTACGGAGGCCTTAGTGGACCCGGTTAGAAATCCGGCCTGTTTTTATTTGCTGCATGTCTCCCCCTCTCTCATCCTCCCTTTCCTGTCAGCCTGCTGTCGAAAAAACGCGCCACTAGTGCCGTAAAAACTCAACAAAAAAAAATCAGTGGCTTTTACTTTTGCATTATATTTTTATTTTTGATTAATTCCAGCTGATTATTCTGCAGGACTTTGTTTGTTCTGTCTCATGTGATCCAAGTAACAGAAATCTAAAGTAAAGCTCCTGTCACACCTTGGTGATTTAGACCAGCATATGCCTGAAGTAAGATCTTTCAAATCTTTCAAAAACTCTGGCATACGTTGGATAAGTTATGGGTGCGTTTTATATAAGTTATGAGCGCGCTGAAGGACGCTGACATACGGCGAGTACGTCAAGAAATTCTGAGCATCCTCAAAATCTCCCTCCGTATACCAGCGTCTGCCATCCATGGTCCATCAGTTCCAGGTCAGTTACCTGATGGCTGACATCCGTTCAGCATCAGTTCCTCATCAGTCGTGGCGTCTAGCTGATCCTAAACCTCTGACTAACTTCTGCGTAACTTATCCAGAACTTCTCTCCAACATATCAGCGTATCTGCCGTGTTCCAGACGAGCGCTGAACGTGTTTCTAACTTCCAGCTACTGTATAATGGCGTATTGGCAGCGTTTTGGTATAAAAAAACCTTCTTTCTTTATTTTTCTTTTTATTTATTATTTATATAATATTTATTTAAATTTTTTTTTTTTGGCGGGCAGTAAACAGCAGCTAGGTTAATACCGCCATCAAATAAATCTCTTTCTGCAGGCCGGGCGCCTCCAGGCGCATCGCTGCCCCCCTCAGGACACTGTGCATCATTTCCTGGGCATCACGTTATGCAGAAGTTAGGCTCTGGTTGGACAGAAGTTCTGGACTCGTTATGAATCCTCTATAAACGCCCAGAATAGAAAGAATCCATAGAAATTCAGCATCTGCCTGAGATTTAGGAGATTCTGGGACGTCAGGCAAACGCTGGATAAATCAGCGAGGTGGAACAGGAGCCTTAGATGAAGTATGCAGGGCACTATAGTATCACCACTGATGGTGATGCAGCAGCAGTGTTATCTGAGGTCTGGTTACCGGGTAACGTTTGATGCTTTCAGGTCGCAATCATTAGCAGCAATCATCTGGTTTAACTGAAAGCAAGGAGCCGTTGTTCACCCCAGAAAGCTGCATGCACCGATAACCCCCCCACCCCACCCCACCCGCCAGGACATCTACCTCAGTCACCATGGAAACAAACATGCAGGCTGATAAATGATTGACCCATGCTGTCCCACTGGCTCTCCTCCTTGTGAATTATTAATCTGTTCCCGACGCGTTGATGGAGAAGACAAAGATTAGCATCGCTGCTGTGCACATTTTATTTAATTTTATTTTATTCTTCATAGATGGTAATAAATAACTAATGTTCTGGATCTTGATCTTTTTCTCTCCTCCTTCAGAAAACTGACTCTGGTCAAAGAGATGCTGGCTGGCTGCGGCGCCGGTACCTGCCAGGTAAGTGGCTTCAAACGCACCCTACCTACTACTGACTTCAGCTCAGGGGCGTTGCTAGGCACAAAGCTTTACTGGGGCACTGGCCCCCTAGTGCATATGCCCCTCCTTCCATACATAAATACAGACAAGCACACTGCCCCACCCTGATACATTCCTACCAAAATTACCAGTTGAGATATTAATGAGTATAAGAGAATATTTGTTTTAACAAACATGAACATTTTCAACATTGCAGCTATAAAAAATAAGACATCAACAACTTTGACAAATAAAAAGTTTCCTTATACACATTCTGACGTAATCATTAATTCCTAGGTTTTAGAGTTTTAGTTCAGGGGAAAGTTTAACTCATCCTGAACTAAGTTTTTCTTTTATTTTTTGAGCATTAAAGTGTACCTCCTATTTTTCATTTTTGCAAATTGGTCAATCACTAGACTGTGACTCAGCTTAGAAAGTTCTTCCTTTTCAACTGATAAAATAGCAAGATGATGGAGCCTGTCTTGTCCCATTGTGCACCTCAGCCAAGTGTGGATCCTTCTCAACACACTGAATGACCTTTCACACCTCCAGCTGTAGACTGGGATGGTGAGGAGATCTGGATGATCTGCGTTAGTGTGGGGAACATGGTGTTATCGAGCAAGTTGAAAACACACTGCATATCCTTGATGACAAGGCTTTCTTTTTTAACCAGGAAAAGCTTTCAAACCATTTTGAATTAAATGAACGTTTGTTTTACTCCAAATTTGTCCTGGGGATGGTGGGACAACTTCACTTGTGTAGGACCATCCAGCACCTTCATTCTCATTCTCTACAGTAAACATTAAAAAACGTAAATCTATAATTATGTAAATATCTATCATATTGCTTATAACGTCCCTAATGTAACTGCTTAGCTTAAATCACTAATTCATCTCGGGCTCTTACCTCCCTCTCTCATCTTGTTTTACTGCTTCCCTGTCTCTGCTTCGTGTGAGGAATTTCCTGATATCCATCTACAAACCAATGCAGTCATTTCCAGTTAGTAGCCTATAAATAAATCATGTGGTTTCACTGGGAAAATAATAAAATTGACAGCTAAGAAACGTTACCAGAACTAAAAAAGCGTCGTGGCCGCAGTGTCCCATCCAACTCAGTTGAGAGCAGCGCGTTAATTTACCTGCAGTTCATGCAGTGACATGCGCTGACGTGGGGGCGCTAATTCATCCTCAATTTGGAGTTACCAACACACTTGCTGCGCATTTGAGTAGAAATATACGTCTCCTCCCGTTGGAATCATCTAAATTGATGCATTAAAAAAAAATATTACTGTTGTAAATATTCATGAGATTTATACTGGGGCACGTGCCCCAGTAAATGGGGTCTGGCGACGCCGATGCTCCAGCTCACTGCTGCTCACCTGGACAGCTCACCTGGACAGCTGCCTCGTCTGTCTGCAGGTGTAATCAGCCTCAGTCTTGTTAACTTGGGCCACAGTGGTCAGAGAAACGGGTTCAGTCTGTAGAGGCTGTGATCTGATCTGATAGTGAGCAGAAATGTTCTAGTGAGCGATCTCCAGTCACTGCGGGGCTGAGCTGGAGGAGACACACGGCTATGGAGAGATATTTGTGCCATCGGTTTGAGCGCGCAGGAACCAATCCGAGCGCGCAGTGAGACAACACGCGCGCGCGCAAAACCGGTCTGGCGCGCGCTCAACTCTGAAAAACCCTCTCAACACACTGTTCTCGCGCTCAGTTTCATCTCTGCGCGTGCTCGAATCCGTCTCTGCTCGCGCTCGCTCGACCTGCTCTCTCTCCGCGCTCAACACCAGCTGTGCGCTCGGCTGTTTCTCCGCTCGCTCGACTCTCTGCGCTCGCAACTTCAGCAATGTATGTAAATGAACCATACCATCAGCCAATCACACCCAGCTTCTTTTCATCCAATGAAAGCATTCCTTCCTTCTTCTTCTTTTCTATCATGGCGGATCGCAAGCAACTTTAAGGTGCATACCGCCACCTACTGTTCATGAGTGTGTAGCAACATTGTTTTACAGCTATTAAATTCTATTTTTTAATTTTGCATTCTGAAGATAACTAAATAATGCTTTCCTTAATCTATAAACATCCTTTATATTTCCTTTATTTCCCAATAATCCTTTAAGACTCCATTCTTGGCCTGTCATTTCAACTACTCTTCTCAATTTTTCCCTTTCAGGTTCATATGTTTTACAGTTCATTAATATGTAAGCATTCGTTCCAAATACTACATCCGGTTAGATGAAAATAAATACATAAATAAATAAAAACACAATCAGGAAAATCAAACAACTCTTACAGTTATTTTGTCAACATTCCTAAGATAGTACTATAAAATATCTTGAATTATCTCAAATAAACTTCAGTAAAACAGTTATTAGATCATTGCCTCATCCATCTCTTTTACCTGCTATTGACATGGATTTAAATTTGATGTTTTAAAAGAAAAATAAGGAGGATATTTCAGGTTCCAGTATGGTTCAACAATATATAGATAAAAAATATTATGGATATGTTAAATTTTTTATGGATGCTTCAAAATATTCCAATATTAGGAATGGTGTTTTGTTTTAGTTTCATAATTTATTTTTAAATCGGGTAAAAGAATCAGTGATGGAATTCAGCCTACAAAGGAGAAATGTTTTGGATCATATTGGCCTTACAATGGATTGAAGAAATCGTTCCATTAAGAAGTTTAGTTTGCTCTGATTTTAGATCAGCGACTGTTATATTAATTTAAACGCAATTATTCAGACAGCAGACCTGATCTGAAATTTAACAATTATTATTTAGAAGACCTTTTACAGATGGACTCTAAATAAGAGGGTTATTCTTTATTATATATATTAAAAAGAATAATTTGATAAACAGGATTTTTCAGTTGGTGGCGGTAATTGTTGTTTGCCAACCTCCATAAAAAACAACAAAAAGAAGAAACACCCGCCACAAAAGCTAAGAGTAAGGCCAATATGATCCAAAACATTATCTATATATTGTTGAACCATACTTGAACCTGAAATATCCTCCTTATTTTTCTTTTAAAACAGCAAATTTAAATCCATGTCAATAGCAGGTAAAAGAGATGGATGAGGCAATGATCTAATAACTGTTTTACTGAAGTTTATTTGAGATAATTCAAGATATTTTATAGTACTATCTTAGGAATGTTGACAAAATAACTGTAAGAGTTGTTTGATTTTCCTGATTGTGTTTTTATTTATTTATGTATTTTTTTTCATCTAACCGGATGTAGTATTTGGAACAAATGCTTACATATTAATGAACTGTAAAACATATGAACCTGAAAGGGAAAAATTGAGAAGAGTAGTTGAAATGACAGGCCAAGAATGGAGTCTTAAAGGATTATTGGGAAATAAAGGAAATATAAAGGATGTTTATAGATTAAGGAAAGCATTATTTAGTTATCTTCAGAATGCAAAATTAAAAAATAGAATTTAATAGATGTAAAACAATGTTGCTACACACTCATGAACAGTAGGTGGCGGTATGCACCTTGAAGTTGCTTGCGAACCGCCATGATAGAAAAGAAGAAGAAGGAAGGAATGCTTTCATTGGATGAAAAGAAGCTGGGTGTGATTGGCTGATGGTATGGTTCATTTACATACATTGCTGAAGTTGCGAGCGCAGAGAGTCGAGCGAGCGGAGAAACAGCCGAGCGCACAGCTGGTGTTGAGCGCGGAGAGAGAGCAGGTCGAGCGAGCGCGAGCAGAGACGGATTCGAGCACGCGCAGAGATGAAACTGAGCGCGAGAACAGTGTGTTGAGAGGGTTTTTCAGAGTTGAGCGCGCGCCAGACCGGTTTTGCGCGCGCGCGTGTTGTCTCACTGCGCGCTCGGATTGGTTCCTGCGCGCTCAAACCGATGGCACAAATATCTCCCCATACACGGCCAGCTGCGTAGATATATGTGATCAGATAGGAGGCGATGGACGAGCGCCGGCCATGTGTGGCGAGCGAGCGAGTCCGAGGGAAACGCTTCTCATTAATGAGGGCAAAGACTGGAAGCCTTAGGAGCTGTGATTAGATGAAGTGCAGCAGATCTAGGATTAGGATTGCAGCTGAGAACATGGTCATCTCAGCCTTAATCTAGTTAACTAGTTTCTATAGTGTAGCTGCAGGGAAGGCGCCATTAAGCCATGAATGCCAGTAGATCCACACCTGAGACGCGCTCCTCCAGTCTCACTCAGGATGGTCTAGAATTTAGGTTCATAGAAATGATGAAACTATTAATCAGATTAATTAATTATTGAAATAATCCTCAACTAAATTAGTGATCAATCATTAACTGGAGTATAGAGACTGTAAAACCTGCCTGTAGCTGACAGAGCGACCCGCTAAGAGCAGCAATTATTCAGGGATTGTTAAAAAACATATAAACATTTTGCATTTAGGATAAAAAAATTTTCCCGTCTGTTAATGTGCTCTATAATCCAGAACTCCTCAGGTGGAAAAGTTTTAGTTTCACCTGCTTTAATTTCGTAAAAAATCTTTTTGCAGCTAACCATTATTTTCAGCGGAACCTTTGGCAATCTGATTATTAATGAAAGGAGACGTTAATCAATTAGCAAAATAATAATTAGCTGCATCCCTAGAAGAAATGGGGCATTTAAACCCCTTCATGTTATAATCTAGGTTCTTATCTAGTAAAGTTGTATTTTAAATAAAATGCTTTACATATAAAATGAAATGATAAAGTGATACTCCTTCATAAAATCAAGTTTACTCTGTTGTTTTAATATTTTACCTTATTTATCTAAATACAGCTGCTTTTCTGACAGTTTTAAAGGTTTTTCTAGATGGGGTGAAGTTTAAAAAAGTTTAAAATAAGTTCATATCTGAAAATCATGTTCAAGATAGAAACATTTTTAATCGTTTAATCTATCGTTTAGAAAATCAAACCAACTAAAAACCTTCCAAAAAGAACTAGCAGGCAGGGAGAGAAATACAGCAAAGATGCTCAGAGTTACTCTGAGAGACTAAATGTCCACAGATCAGATTAGATCAGAACATCTGCCTTAAAATGATGGAGAGGTTTGTAGTTTCTCCACCAGCGGTGCAGGGAGCACCGCTGGTGGAGAAACTGTTATTGCTGTCAGATGAGACCAGAATATCATTTTCTGACACGTGGGCTAAACCCTGCAGGAGAAAAAGGAAAACAAACCTGAACACATATACCCCCCCCCTTATAAATACAGTGGCGTTAAAGGAAAAGTCCGTCTAAAGAAATTGATCAGATTGAAAAGCCCCGTCTGAGGCTCCAGGACTCCAGATTCAGAGTCACAAACAGCTGAAACAGAAAGGAACCATTTCAGGAGAGAATCACCACCGTGGATCAACAACTCCATCATTTAAAGATCTGCATGAAGGACGGGAAAGGGTTTAGAGTGGCCTAGTCAAAGTCTACACTGAAATCAAGCCTTCCGTTAGACCATCATCCTGCCTAAACCTTTAAAGTGACTGAATTAGAACAATTATCCAAGGAAGGAAATCCCAGCAGATAGGATGTGTTATCATTAATGTTTTCTGGCAGCCGTTCAAGGAAAAGTTCAGTCAGCAGGAATAATCAATGGATCATTATTTATACCCAAAAATAATACGTTCGCCGTCTGGGAGCGGCCATCTTTGCCCAAATATAGTAGCCCCTCCCTCCTGCCATCTTCCAGCAGTGACGTCACGGTGCGGTAAGCCTAGCGCGATTCTCCCAGCTTTACAAGCTAAATCAATGGGAACTACTAGACACATCTGCAATCAACAACAATTATTGAAGATTTCCAGAGGACTTCACCATTGAAATTCACCAGAGCTATAGTGAAACTGACAATGCCCACGTGCATGGCAGCTGGATGCTGGAATACATCGGGTAAAAGTGAAAAAAAGAGTTATTCCACCTTTCTGATTCCTGATCCTCCACGGACGGGTTGGTCGTTGGATCGCCAACTTGAAGAGGGAGGATTTGCCATCGAACTTCTGGCCAGAGAAAAAACCCGTAATATGTAGCCAACATTTGGAAGAAGAATGTTTTCAAGATGACTTGGATAATAGCGCGTTGTGACAAACACCAGATACAGCACTGGGACTTGATCAACAGCCGATACCGCACCGTGACAATGTCACTAACCAGTAGGTGGCAGTAGTGTTCTTTGACAAACATGGATGCCTCCAGTAAAGCACATTCACATGAAAATGACTCTGAATTAAAAACACTGATCATTTATTGAACAGGATGGAATCATTTCACATTTAAAGAACTTTCAGAAGTTTGGATTCTGAATATGAGCGACTTTTCCTTTAAAGATGCAGTTAAATCTAGAACAGGTCTGTTTAGACCAACTAACCCAAACTCCAGTCTCAGATTAAAGTCCAGACCTGCCAGAGATTAACTCCATATCTCCTTTTCCTTCATAACAATGAGCTCCTCCGTACTAAAACCTCAATAACTTGATCAGTTTGATTCCAACGTGGCAAAATGTTGAAAAGTTAAACTAGCAAACCAGTCATAAAAAGCTGTGGATGTTGTTTGACATAATTTATTTCCTGCTTCCTCTACAGGTCGTCATAACGACTCCTATGGAGATGCTGAAAATCCAGTTGCAGGATGCTGGCAGGCTGGGTAAGAGTCTGAAGTCTGATGGGCAATGAGCGCCCTCATGTGGTGAAGATTACAGCTTCTGCTTGCATTAGATAATAATGAGGTCAGAGTTTTTGTTTTTGCTGTAATCAGCATTATTTCTCCTGATGGACTTTAGCCGCTCAGAGGAAGCTCATGCCGGAAACGGTGGCGGCAGGAAGCGTGGAGATAAAGTCTCCCACAGCCATGCAGATCACCAGACAGTTACTGAGGGAAAAGGGCATCGCTGGACTCTATAAGGGCCTGGGGGCCACGCTGCTCAGGTACAGCAGTTAAATGTTCTAACGCAGTGATTGGTGTCCTCTGCTGAGGTCTGACTGTTTTGTTTCCTGGTGATCAGGGACGTCCCTTTCTCCATCATCTATTTCCCTCTCTTTGCCAATCTGAATAACCTGGGGAAGAGAGACGGCGAAGGCCCCGCTCCTTTCTACGTGTCGTTCGTGTCGGGCTGCGTCGCCGGGAGCACAGCAGCCGTCGCTGTCAACCCCGTCGATGGTGAGCCGCAGCGTTTTAGATTCTCCTTCAGAAAAACACCCTAAATAAACGCTAACCTGAGCTTTTTTATGTGCAGTAATAAAGACCAGACTGCAGTCGCTGAACCGAGCGAGCACAGAAGACACGTACTCCGGAGTGACGGACTGCATCAGGTGACCTGGCGATGTCTGAAGTCTTTCTCCTGATCTCTGCAGGCTGGTTATTCACACTGCGTCTGTGTTCTGGTGGATTTCTGTGCTTTTCAGGAAGATCCTGCGTAACGAGGGTCCGTCTGCGTTCCTGAAGGGAGCCTACTGCCGCGCTCTGGTCATCGCTCCTCTCTTTGGGATCGCCCAGGTCGTGTACTTCCTGGGCGTGGGCGAATATATCCTCAGCTTCCTGCCTAAAAAAGACAACTAAGTGGGAACATCTGTTCTGCCTTTCCTCCCACGATGCATCACTTCAGCTCCATCATCTCCATCTGATTCTTAGACACCATTTTTTATTTTTTGTTGGGTTGAATGTTTAAAAAGTTCAGAAGGGAGCTTTTATTTTGCCAAGATGCCTGAGGCAGCGCGCACAGTTCCAGTCGGCGGCGCCGCCACGGCGCCACGTCGGAGATCAGAGGTCTGTAGTTAGAAGATTTGATTCACTTTTTAATATGATTGTCAGATTTAGCAGATTAGACGTCCCGCCCTTAGCTGTTGCAGTCCTTCAGTAATGATTGGTTAACCTGTGAACATCAGAACATCACTGGGATCCCAGTTTCCCACTAAATAGAACAATAAGATCCAGTCTGCATGTTTAGGACCAGAATCAGGTCCTCATGGTGTCACAGCCTGCTGGAAAATATCTGGGTTAGACTTAAAAAAAAACACATTTTTATTTATTTAAAACTTGTAAATCCTGCTAAAATAATACCAAATGATTTAGGAAATCAAAGATTTTACTGTTTTCAATTTTAAGTAATAGACTTAATTAATTCGAATGTATAGACTTATACATAATCAAACAATTTTAGCTTCTTACTGTGAAAAACATGAAATATTTGTGATTCTGTTGCTTCGAGCCAAACAAGATAAAGTAGATAAAGTATCAGCTGGTTGATTACTTAGATTGGGTCACTAGTCTGCTTCACAGGCTCACCAAAGAGTTAAAAGGAGCAACAGAAAGTTTTAGAGGTTTTCTTTCAGCCTGTTGACCCACAGCATGACAAAAAACTTTAGTCAGTTTTAAGCTCTGACTTTTTAAAACCGAGGTAAAACCTGGATTTATCTAATCCGGAGGTTTAATGGAATACTTAGGAAAATAAAGGCTAATAGACCTTTATGTAAGGAGAGAATGTGAAACAGCTGATTTCATTGCAGGGCGGCGTGTGGAAGTGATTCCAGCGAATCCGCTTCCTCCCCGTTCACCTGAAGCTTTGCTTGTTTTGCTTTTTAAAGAGATCTAGTTTCATCTGATATGAAGCAGAAGCACAATGGCTCCACAGTTTGGCCTCAGAACAACATTTGTTTTTTGTTCTCACAGCTTTTGAACGATGAGAACTGTTGCAGGAAAGTCGATCATTGTGAGGATTGCTTTGCAGCTTCAATCACATTCGTTTTTAATTTTAATGATCAGAGAGCACTTTGTGACGCCTTCAGGGGCCGTCGGCCATTATGGAAATCCTTCCTCTCTCCTTAGAAACGGACGTGTGAATAATTTTCTGGCGTTTGCTCCCGGTTGCGTCCAAACTTGCGTTCAGTGGCAGAATCCAAAGAGCTGAAGGAAAAGTGTCTCGTTGCCGTTTGATTCGGACCAAACATATCCGCTTCTTTGCTTTAGAGGTTTAGTTTGCTTTAAGCCGCCGCGCTGTCGTATCTTGTTTATGCGTCTCTGCGGCTCGCTGCCATTGATGAAGGTGACTCTGCCGAGCGCTGACCTTACATTCCCTCCTCGCTCCCGTCGCTCAGACAGACGTTCGGTTGCTGCACATCTGATGCATCTTTTTCATTGTGATATCATTTGTGGGGGTGAGCTTTATTTATAGATATTCCCTCCTAGAAGCAGTATAGCGTATCTATTTGTGTTTTCTTTTGTAATGTATTGTCTGCTTTATCTGTATTGTAAATATGCAAATGAAATGAACCTTGTTTTAGAGTTGATTGTTTTTTTGTTGTAAATGACGGCTTATTTGCACACCTACCTCCATCGCCCCCTTCAGTTCTTATTGTGGTGATTTTATGTGAAGATTTGGGTCAAATGAAGGAACATCAGACAGATTTCTTTTGTTTTTATAACTTTTAACCAAGAGGAACTAGTTGATCTTTAGATTGCTTTTCTTTGGAGGTGCCATTGCTCCCAGACTGTGTGTTTAAGCATAGGACCAAATGGAGGATCTACCGGCTGATAGACGAGTTGCTTCCAGCAAATGACATAAAGATCCCAGAAGCAGCCTGACTGAGGTGTGCAGACTGTTGTGTTTTTATGTGCTGATGATTCTTTCAGGAGGTTGCTGCAATATGGCAGCTCTTAAACCGAGGCGCTGCTGCTTGAATCACTCGCAGACTGACCTCAGCCTTTTTCTATGTCTTACTGAAACTGAAAGCCATAATTATGAGGAAGTATGAGGGAAGAGAAAAGGGCAAACAGACACTTCAAATGTTATCAACCCAATAAATGGACGTTATTAGCGGCTCTCAGTCCCAGAAAATGGCTCTAGATTGGCTCAGTAGGTTTTTATCCTAAAGCAATTCCTCTTTTACCTGCAGAATTAATTGATATATTTATCTGTAATCTGAACATAATTATAGAAGTTTTTCATCTATTGTAAAGAATAGTTGATATGTCGCTCATATCGAACAATATATTCTGTCAACTGAGTGGTTTTAAACATCACCTTAAATCTGTGTGTCTGAAATGTGTGGAATTCACTGGAAGGAAAGATTTAAAACTGTTTTTAAAAGAAGCTATGTGTCAATAAAGCAGATAAAAAGTATAAAGCAGGTAAATAGAAAGTAAAACTTTTTTTTTCGACAGTAGGCCGACAGGAATGGGGGTAGGAGGGGGGGGAGACATGCAGGAAAGGAGCACAGGTTGGATTTAAACCCGGGTCGGCCGCGGCGAGGACTGAGGCCTCCGTACGTGCGTCATGCACGCTAACCACTGCGCCGCCTACACACCTATAGAAAGTAAAACTCATAGTTTCAGATGTTATCAACCATAAGCTGCATATTATCAGACATTAGAAACCTTCTAGAAGGTAGAGGAGTCGCAGCCTGGAGCCATTCTATGGGACTGATAACCGCTAATAATCAAAATAGACCCGTTAACTCATTAAACTGGGCTTTATTATTATTTTATTTTATCTGTTTAGTTCTGGACAGAAGTTTACGTAAAATTACAGGCCTGGATTTAATTTAAACCTTTCCAACGGTTTAGAGATGATACTGCGCTTAGGTTTATATCTACTGGAGATGCTGAAACACACACTGGCAGCCAAACATTCCCTCTGCATGACGCTGCCACCACCTTGCCTGGCAGGTCTGGGTTCCATCTGAAAGATCTCAGCCTGATGCCTCTAAACGCTCTTTTTAGGACTGAACTAAAACTTTAGGACGGCCCTGCTGGATCTGTTGGAGGTCTGAGAAATGTTGATGTGTTTTAGCTGTTCTGATCGGAGCGTCGGTCAGAAATCACAGCTGGAAGTTTGTTTATGGCCTCAGAAAACATGTGACTGAAGTTCAACCTGCCACAAAACTTTTATGTAAATGTTCAATAGCTGATCTGTTAATCAGCATTTAATTATAATTCAAACCACAGATAATTTGCAAAAATATGTATACTGCAGATTCTCAGTCATCCAGGTCAGTCGTTCCAAAAAGGTAAAAAAAAAACTACCTTTGTTTCCAAGTTTGAAGACGTTTCTCTTCCATCCAGGAAGATTTTTCTATTCAAAATGTCAGAAATAGCGTTTAGTTCCAGGTTTTATCCAGCAGCCCAACAAAGCCTGGTTTTAGTTTAGAAAACATGCAAATAGAAACGGATGAACGGGTCCCCCTCTTTGGAATGGGGGTCGTTTGGCGTCGTTACAGGAGAACAGAAGACCTCACCTGTTCATCCAGGCCAACTATTCCCTCTAACGCCCCCCCTTTCAGAGACATAGACAGGTATGGGGCATTGCAGGCTAACAAAGAAGCCAAATCACCCCCATCCCAAAGGGGGGGACCCGTTCATCCGTTTCTATTTGCATGTTTTTTAAACTAAAACCAGGCTTTGTTGGGCTGCTGGATAAAACCTGGAACTAAACGCTATTTCTGACATTTTGAATAGAAAAATCTTCCTGGATGGAAGAGAAACGCCTTCAAACTGGGAAACAAAGTCCAGAGGATTGATTTTAACTTTTTTGGAAAACTGCAGGGTCTAGTTTATGTTTTAAGCATCGCTACAGTTTTATGATCATCCTGTTTCCAATGACTGATTAAAAGTCAGAAAGCCTTTAATGTGAACTTCTGTCCAGTTCCTGATTGTTTCTGCTGTAATGTTCATTATTTTACTGCCTGGTTTGGTTATCAAACCTCCTGCTTCTCCCTCTTTAGATCCTTTCCTCTCGAACATCTCTTTGTTCTTTTGTTTTCACTCAGCTGTGATTGTTTTGGCTTTCACTCACCTCGTGCTTTCGGTTGTGTACTTGTGCGTAAGTGTGTGACAGTGAAGTGCAGTGGTTAAAGTGTAGTTGTCAGGACGCCATGTTTTCTCCTCTTCCTCTCTCTGTCTGTGTGTTGTTTTGTTTTTTTGTGGCGATCGTCTGCCATCTGCTCCATCCTGCTGGGATGTTTGCTGAGGAACTTTTAAAAATGTACGATTTGGAGTTTATACAATCATAAAACCGAAGCACAAGGGATTATTAGGCATAAAATAGCCTGTTTCTCTCTCAATATTCCACATGCTGGTTTTTAGAACATGATTTAAACTGATTCTATTTCTTTAAATCTTCTCAACATCTTTTCTGAATCACGTTTACCTGCAGTGCTGCTCAGAGCTTTATGTGCATCAACTGAATCTATTAAAAATTAACTCTGGACTTTTAATTTGAAACCAAATAGATTGATAAAAGGAAATTAATGAATTTTAAAACCAAGATTTGGCTGCACAGTTTGAATTTATTGGGGCTTATTTCATCCTAATTGGGAAACTTCTTAAATTTGGACTAAAAATCATTTTTTTACAGGATTGGAATATTAAATCAGACCAACAAAAAAAGAAAGAAAACATCTATTTAATTCATAAATATCTCCATAAAGGTTCCTTTATTCCGTCTTTAGAATATAGATCTGATTGAGTGAATATGATTCTTTATATCAGTCATATTTTATACGTTTTATGTTTTGATCACTGAACAGGTTTCTTCTTTAAAAATGTTTTTTAAGTGGATGTTTTCACAGAACTGAATGATAGAGGAGGTTTTATTTTAAGGTGATTTTTTTGTCCAAACACCAGAATGTGTTTCATTTTTTAGCACTTGATGCTAAGAGGATAAAGACCAAAAAATCAGTTTCTAAAAGTTTGATTCAACTTTGTAGAATCTGATAAATGCAAAACAAATTCCTTCCTAATGATGCAAACTTACTCTCTCATCTATTATGCATAGTGTTGGCAGCATCATCCTGTGGGTCTGTTTTTATTCCATAGCATCAGTGCCGTACAAAATTAGCAGTTATTCACCTTTATTACAACTTGTTTAGATGTTTGAAATTTAAGAATAACAAGATTCTAACAGAATATTGATCTCTAATAGAAACTGGATCTTTTTTAAATCAAAGATCAACTCTGAGTTTTAATTTACAGGCAGGCGCTTCGTGAACAGTGTTGGGCACGTTACTTTGAAAAAGTAATTAGTTATAGTTACTAGTTACTTCTCCCAAAAAGTAACTGAGTTACTAACTGAGTTACTCCACAATAAAAGTAACTAGTTACTAGTAAAAGTAACTATTGCGTTA